>NC_056744.1:854529504-854855338 GCF_019279795.1 Protopterus annectens | reverse complement strand
CAGTTGGCAATCCATCTTGTGACGTAGGGATTTATGCCTAGTTTATTGAGTTTAGCTATAATTTCAGAATGGGGGATGGTGTCGAAAGCCTTGGCGAGGTCAAGATAGGCTGTGTGAACCACTTTACCCTCATCTACGGTTTTGGTGACTGCCTCAAAGAAGTCGATCAGGTTCATGAGACATGATCTGCCTTTCACAAACCCAAACTGGGTGGGATCCAGAGTTTGGAGGTTACCAATGTCTTTGTTTATGAGTTCCATTATGATACGTTCCATGGCTTTGCAGACCAGGCTCGTCAGACTAATAGGTCTATAGTTCCCGGGATCAGTGGTGGCTCCCCCTTTGTGCAGTGGGACAACTGTTGCTGTGCGCCATTCAGAGGGCACAAAGCCTGATGCGAGGCTATTATTGAACATGGTGCTTAAGTGGGGAGCCAGTTCATTCTGAAGTTCGTGTAAAACGCAGCCTGGGATGTTGTCCGGTCCCATGGATGCTGTGTTTCTGGCTTTAGAGAGTGCAGCTTTCACCTGCGTAGTTGTGATTACAGGGACTCTGCAGTCTTCCTGTATAGATATGGGCCCTTTAGGGGGTGAGGGGGGTAAAGTTAGCACTGAACCTATCTGCCAGGATGTTGGCAATATCAGTTGGTTCTGTAATTTTCATGCCTTTGTGCTGTAACTCAGAGCAGATCTGGGTGTTGCCATTGAGATTCTTGACATAGCTATAGAATGCTTTGTGGTTGTACTTGGAATTAGTGGCAATTTTATTTTCGTAGCTAGCTTTGAAGGATCTTATAAGGGATCTCAGCTTCTTACTGAGGCTGACCAGGGAGCTCCTCCACTCATGGGGTTTTACTCTCTTTTGCAACAGTTTCTTCCTTCTGTTGTACAGTTTGTTTATGGCAGGGGACCACCAGATTGGCTTCCTTTTTTTGGAGGATAGCGTCTTGGTTCTGTTTGGGATAGCATGATCCATGCATTCATGTAGGTGCTTATAGAACGCATTTGTGTAGGATTCAGCAGTTATAATTGTATTGTCCATCTGCATGGGTGTCATGAAGTTCACTACTTCTGTCTTAAGAAGCATGAAGTTGGCTTTGGAGAAATTTCTTACTGTGGCTTTCTTAATGGGGGTGGGATGTGGATATCAAGGGTGATTAGCTTATGGTCGGATCGGACCAACGAGGAGTTGACTTCAGGTGTGGAACACCGGTCACTCATGTTGGTAATGACTAGGTCTAGGATATTGTTGACCCTGGTGGGGGTGTGGATAGGTTGATCTAGGGCGTTGGAGTTTATGAATTCCAGAAAGCGTTGCGCTAAGGAGCTAGTACATGAGTAGTTTTCCCAGTTAATGGTGGAGTAGTTGAAGTCGCCCATTATTAGGGTGTTTGGTTGAACCCTAATATTTTCCAGTACATCAAGAAAAGAGGAGTGGGAATCCTGGGGCATAGTGGGGGATCTGTAGCAAGCTACAATTTGGACTGCAGTTTTGCCAAGAGTTAGTTGCACTTGGATAACCTCGGATGCATTATGCTGAGCAACTAGCCTGGAGGTGTGGATATCCTTAATGAATATGGACACACCCCCACCTTTGGTGTTTCGGTCCAGGTTAGATGGCCGAAAAGTGTGGTATGAGTTATAGCCTGGTAGTGCAGGGGTGCTCTCTGGAGCCTTGAACCAGGTCTCAGTCACTGCACAGATATCGATGTTCTCCATTTTAAGGAGTGCCTCGAGTGAGTGCATTTTGAAATTTAGACTTCTAGCATTGAGTAGCATTACCCTCAGTTTTTGCTTGCCTGTTCCTGTTATGGTGGTGAATTTGTTACTTGAACCCTGCCTAAAAAAGGCACTACAGGGGCAGTAAGAGCCTTAGCCAGTATCCGGAATTTTAGGGGCGACAGGTGCAGGCCATCTGTGGCAAAGCATCGTGGTCTGTCGACCATGTCATCCCAAGCAGATAGATACTGGATCCCCTTTGAATGACACCAGAAGCTTAGCCAATTGTTGAAATCAATCATTTTGTCCTTGTACTGCGGTATCATTCTGGGCGATGGCAGAATGCTACTCAGGGCTTGGGTCATACCTGCCTGGGCTACAAGATCGTAGAGCTCTTCCATGTCTCTTTTCATGTAGTCCAGGGAGGTACGTCTCAGGTCATTCACACCAACATGGACAATGACAGAGTCATATTTGTACTTGTTGTGGACTGACCTGAGTGCGTGGGTTATGTGGCGGATCCTGGCACCCGACAGGCAGCTGACAGTAACCTTCTCCTTGTTTAGCCTGGTGAGTGGGACATCAGTGTGCCTGACTATAGAGTCACCTATGACTAGTGTGTTGGGTATGTTGTTTTGCCTTATTGGCTGCGTTTGAGTGGCACACTGAATCTGTGGGCTATGTGTCATTTGGGTTTTGTTGGGGGATGGAGGCTGCTTGTGTTTCTGCTTTGGAGGTCTCTGTTGCTTAGGCAGATTATTATTGAGAGCCTCCACAAATGTTTTTGAGTTTCTATGTGTGGATTTTGGTGGTGTAGACGTAGTGAGACTATGTGATGAGTGTGGTGTGGTGCAAATGTTTACCTTCTCCTCATGACTGTCAGGTTCAGTCTTGGTTGGTGAAAGCTTTACCTCCAGTTTGGCTAGATAAGTGCATCTCTCGCAGGTTGTAGTGTTGGGTGGTAGGAGGAGAGGGTTGCCTGTGTACATGAGGCAATTTCTACATTGCCTCAAGATGCCCAGATTCATCAGATAGACAGGGGAGAACACTGGGAGCTGACCCTTGGACATGCCTGAATAAAAAACTATTTTCCTCTAGATAAGTAAGGAAAGTGAGTACAAGAGCTGTTTTTATCAACGCCAGTGAGAAAAGTAAGTACAAAAACTGTTTTCCTTTAGGTAATGAGAAAGACTGAGTGCTATAGTAATTAGTAGCTTATTTAGTGCTTACAAGTTCTGAACAAGTGCTGAGTATGAATAAGCAAATTTAAGTGCTAAAACTAAGAATCTGTATCTGCACTAGATGAGTTACAGGACAGAAACAAGTGCAAATGCAGGCTTTCAAATCAGAAAGTTGAGAGAGATGGACAGACGGCCAATAATTACAAATTCTGGGCCAGAACCACTCCTTATGTGGTAGACAGGTTACCTAATGCTTACCACTCCCACTGATAAGCTAGAAGGCCTCCAACACAGAAAGGCTTGGGGGGCTCAGAAGCTTACAAACAGTCCTGGATACAGCAAATCTGTGTCTGGAACTCTAGTTACAGGAAAGGTAGGAAACAGGCTTACAGTTTTTTTGTTTTTTTTTTTTACAGAAAAGTAGCAAAAACAGTAGTAAAAACAATTCACATACAGTGCAAGCTAGCACACTTGAGTATGTAGCAATATTAGACCACACACAGTTTGAAAAATGCAATTAAATTAAAAAGGACTAAAAGCAAGTGCAGAAAGGGTTTATTAGGTAGAATGCGGTAAAGAGATGGGACTGGAGGAGTGTCCTAGATCAAATCTACAATGGGGCGGCCACTGCAAAAGCCACCAAATTTAATCTACAAACCAAAAACAGGGAGGAGGGGGGTGGGGAATACAGTTTCAGCAGAGATTTGAGCAACCACTAATAGTATAAACTATAAAACTATAAACTATTAACTATAAAACCAAAAAAATATACTCAGCTCTGTATATTTGCAGATCAGACTCTCAGAACAGTGAGACAACAGATATCTAAGCAACAATTAAACTCTATAATAAAGAAAACTATACTCAGCTCTGTATATTTGCAGATAGTCTTGTAAGGCTGTCTCTCAGAACACAGATTCCAATTTAAATGCAGGCTGTTATTAACAGGTCAAATTAAGGGAACCTTGAGTTAGGTAACACACAAGCTATAAAAAACAGTTATATCAGCTGAAGACATGAAATATCCAGGGAATTGTTATGGCTAGGCTTGTATAGGCCCTAGGGCCGATAGCCTAGTACCAACCTATGAACCTATAATTACTTAAGGGGTGCCCAGTCTATTTCATGTAGTAGATTGTTGAATTTATGCTGACAAAAATTAGTTGAGTTCCTAACTGATTTTACAGTGTGCACTCTTAGTTGTTGGGTGTTTGTTCTAAGGGAATAAGCTGGCAGATGATCACTCAGGGAGCTAGACAGTGTACCGGAAAAGGGGTAATTGGTGGGGTGGGATACTAGGATTCAGTCTAGGGTGGCTTGGTAGGTAATATCTTTGCTGTATCTTGGAGTATTGATAAGCTGAGAAAAAACATACAGATTTATAGTATTTGTGGGGGAGTTGAAAGCTATGGTTTGCCAATCTATATTTACATCTCCTAAGATTACTGTTTCGAGGTTTATTGTTTGGGATGTCCATTATTGTTTCAAGGTTTATTGTTTTAGATGTAGTTGCTAATAACGAGCTCCTACCCTTACTCAAATGCGACTGCATACCTTTTACTGTACTGCAGTTAATGTAGTTATCTATCACTGTGTTTATTTAACTGTTAAGGAGAATTATCTAATGTATATAGTAGTAAGCTATGACTTTCTTTATAAAACTGCTACTCAGTTGTTTCTATTGTATGATTACTTTTAATGTGGAACTTTTCTCCCCAGGCCTCCAATGAAAATTATTTATTTATTTAAGTCTGATGACCAGGGAAGTCCACTGGGCCATAAAGAGCCCCTTTTCAGTGGAGGCCCTGGGAGAAAAGCTCCAAGACATTGCAAGTCAAATGTTACAAAGAAATAACAAAGAATTCATACAAACATTATGTAATAAGCACTTAGACAGTTAACAGTGAAAACATGAGGATTACTAGACCTTTGCAGGTTAGGAAAACTCAACATTAACAGAAGAACATTATGTAACTTAAGCTCTAAGTGAGTTAACTTTTGAACCATAGCTACAATCCATTTGTGGTTAGATGAAACATTTTTTATGGAAGAAGCACCAAATTATTTGTTATTGAAAGTATAGTACATTAGATAACAGAGAAATTCAGTCCCAGGTACTGGATTAGAATGTTTTAGGATGACAAGAGGCAATAGTAGTGATAATAGGTGATGATCTCAGTGCAGGAAAGAAAGAAATGGTAGAGAAGGGTTTATGTTGGAGTGTGACATGGACATTCCCATTTAGCTGTTAGATGAGAGAATAGCTGAGATTTGAAATTAGTATGGTTGGTAGGTTGCGTATGTGAGAGGGGAGAGAGTTCCACAGTTTAGCTGCGGAGTAGGAAATTAGTAGATGGCCAGGAGGTCATATGGGTTTGTGGACCAGGAGGAGATTTTGGTTTGTGGATCTGAGTGGGCGGTTGGGTATATAGGGTTTTAAGGATGTAGCGAGAGATGGGCAGTTTGTAAGTTTAAAGATGAGCTTGTGGGCAATGGCGAGTTGTAAGTAAATTAGGTAGTTGGGTAGTTCAAGCCAAGTGAGGGAGTGGCAGTGGTGGGAAGAGTATTTACAATTGGTTGCAAATTTGCAGATCTTATGGTAGCAGCATTCAAGTTTGGAACATAAGCCAAGGTGGAGATTGGTAAACAGAGGGGCACCATACATAAGGAAGGGGAGCAGGAAGGTGGATGCTAGGGTTTGAGGGTTAGAGGGACTGAGGAAGTGGTTGTATCTGTAGAGGAGGCCAATCTTTAGGTGGGTTTTTTGATTGCAGAGTGGATGTAGGTATCAAATTTTAGTTCTTCATCTATGATGATGCCGAGAAGCTTTGTCGTGGGAACATTTTCAAAGAGGGAGTTGTTCTGGCTCTGTATGGTGAAAGAGGTTTTGTCAATAATGGAGTTTTTGGTAGGGGAAAATAACGTTAATTTTTTTTTTTTTTCTGGCATTAAGATCCAAGTGGTTGGACTGGATCCAGGATTCTGTTGTGAAGAAAGCTAATTGGGTTTTTGCTACGAGCTCAGAGAGAGAGAGAAGGCTGAGTAGATGATTGTTGAGTCGTCTGCATATTGGATGACAGAAGATTCTGGGATGGAGTGGTGGAGTTGTTAATGAATAGATTAAAGAGTAGAGGGCCAAGAACAGAGCCTTGAGGGACGCCTGTGGATGTAGGTAGGAAGGGGGAGGTTGTAGTTTTTCATTGGACAGCTTGCTGGCGGTTGGACAGGTAGCTGGAAAACCAGGCTATGGCTGTGGGAAAGAGATGTAGGGTGGAGAGTCTGGATATGAGTGGGGTGTGAGAGATGGTGTCAAAGGCTTTTGACAGATCTAGAAATAGTGTAGATACAAATTTTCCTAAGTCGCTCTCATGGTTGATGGTTTCCAGAAAGGAAAGCAGGGCAGTCATGGTGCAGTGGCTGGGATGGAAGCTGTAATGGGTAGGGGATAGGAGGTTGTTTTTGGTTAGGTGTGTCATGAGTTATGCTTGGATGGTTTTCTCTACAATTTTAGAAAGGGGGGGAAGGATAGCAATAGGCCTGAAGTTGGTGGTTTCAGAGTTTTTGCCACCTTTGTGGAGGGGGATGATGTAAGCATGACGCCAGACATAGGGGACATATGATTCTTGAATGGATCTATTTATGATAATTGAGATAGGGTAGGCGATGCTATCTGCTGATTGTTTGAGGAAGGTAGGTGGGAGGTTGTCAGGTTCATTGTGTCAGGGTTTGAGTTTGAGGAGAAGTCTTTTTATAGTGGTTGTGGAAAAGGGAGAAAGGCAGAAGGGTCTGGAAGGGGGTAGTTGATTAGGTTGGAGGTTGTGGTGGGAGGGGCTGGGGCTGGGGGAGGGGAGTGGGAAGGAGGAGGATAGTTTGGCTATGCAGTCTATGAAGAATGAGTTGAAATGGGTGGCTGTGTCAAGGTTGGAAATGGTGGGATTAGGGCAGGGGTTATATTTACTACCAGGATGCAAAATGGATGATATGGAGTCCTAGAATTTTTGGTTGTGCAAGGACTGGAGTTTGGAGTAGTGGGCTTTGCAGTCTTTAGTTATAAGCTTTTTTGTGTAGTTTCAGAGTTGCTTAAATTCTAGGAGGGAGTTGTTTTTTTTTATGTTTTTGCGATGCACACATGGTGTAAATGAACCGTGTAGGCTTTATTGAATCTGGCTTACTATCTTTCCATACTAATACCTTTAAATGACTTTGTGATAACAGGTAAAAGAGTGTTGCAAATACTTCTCTAAATGAAAAATACGAATCAATACAAAACAATATATATAGCAGTATGCATAAGTACAAAACTGTTACTTTAAATTGTAAATAGTGTATATATGGATGTTTCCTTGTAAATCAGGTAATAATGTCTCATATAATGAAACTCAGTTGTCTTAAGATTTCTGTGAATATGATTTGTATTCCTCAGATGGATTCTAAGTATAATGTAATATATACTGTATTTAATGCATCATGTACAAGCTCAAGAAAGAAGTTATGTCCTTACCATAATGTTCCATCTATGTTGCAGATCTTCATTCATTCCTTACTGATGGGTCTAGGTTCCGAGCTCAGAAATGACTCGGCCAATGCAACAAGCTTGCGCCAGCCAAAAAACTCTCGAGCTAAGTCATACTCATAGTGCCCCTCTCCTCCTGTCTTCAGATCGAGTTTGCCCATAAGGATAGAACAAATGGAGGCCCTGTCTGTGCAAATGCCCCATCTGGTAGTCAAAACAAAAACCCGAACCTCCAGGAGTTTTCCGGAAAGGGGTAGGAAGGTGGAAAGTAAGGAAAGAATGAAGATCTACAACACAGATGGAACGTTATGGTAAGAATATAACTTCTTTATCTGATGTTGTAAATCTTCATTCATTCCTTTCTGATGAGACAGAGTCCCTAGCTACTTTATGTCCTGGGAGGACCTATGGAAGGATATTCCTGAGCACCATTGAGCCAAAGGATGCTCTTCCCTGGAGACCTGATCCAATTTGTAATGAGTGATAAAGGTATGGGGGTTGCCCAGGTAGCTGCTGCGCAAATGTCATCCATAGAAGCTCTGGACTGAAAAGCCACCGAGGTGGACACTGACTTGGTGGAGTGAGCCTTGACTCTAGTAGGTAGGGTTAATTTGTTCTGTTGATAGACAAAGGTAATGCAATCTCTTAACCATTTTGATAAGGTGACTTTGGAAACAACATTGCCCATTCTTGGGCCTGAAAAGGATATGAACAGCTGGTATGACTTTCTGAAAGATTTAATTATGTCTAAGTAAAAACGTAATTGTCTATGTACATCCAAGAGGTGTAAATGGTATTCCCCTTTGTTAGAAAGTTTTGGGAAAAAACTGGCAAATCAATGAACTGATTGAGATTTGAATTCAAAATAACTTTGGGCAGGAAGGAGGGGTTAGTCCGAAGCGAAACACTCTCATTGTGAAAAATTATGTAAGGTCGATTAACACACAAGGCTTGTAACTCTGATATTCTCCTGGCTGAGGTGATGGCTACCAGCAATAAGGTCTTTCAGTATAAAAACTTTGTCACATGTGGCTGAAGTTTCAAAGGGTGAACAAGTCAAAGTCTGTAGGATTAGCGTCAAATTCCAAGGTTCAGTAGGATTTTTAATAGGCGATCTCAGGTTCAGAACTCCCTTTAGGAAGGTTTGGAAAGATGGTGGGACATTAATGAGTGAAGAATCATTAAAACCATCATGAAAACTGGCGACAGCTGCTAAGCGAACTGCAACAGTAGAGGCTGAGGCTCCTGATTGGAGTAGAGTTGACAAGTATTCTAAGACTCTATGGACCAGGGCTGAGAAAGGGTCTAGCCCTTGTTCTTTAGCCCATATTATAAACCTAACGCATTTACTACAATACAGTTTCCTGGTGGAGGGTTTATGAGAAGCCAGAAGTATCTTTCGCACTGGGGAAGAAAAGTTAATCTGCCTGGCAATCAGTGGAAGTGGAAAACCAAGCAGTCAGTTTGAGACTTTGAAGGTCGGGATGGACCAACCCCTGGGGGTGTGATAGGAGTCCCGGGGTTGGGTCCAGGGTCCACGGGCGATGAACCAGGTGAGGCCATAGGAAGGGGAGCCAAACTTGATGGGGCCAATAGGGTGCAATGAGGGTTTCTTTGCTTCTCAACCATTCAGCTTTCTTCAAGAACTGTGGAATGAGGAGAGGGGGAGGAAAGACATACAGTAGACCTGGGGGCCAATCGTGTATCAGGGCATCTGTCGGTGACTCGCCCTGAGGTGGGATCAGGGTGAAGTAGCTGCTGTATTTGTGGTTCAAGGGGGAAGCAAAGAGGTCACAGCAAGGCCAACCCCAACGACAAAATATTTGTGTCGCTATTACGGGATTGAGAGACCACTCGTGAGGCATTAAAATGTTTCTGCTCAGTTTGTCTGCATTCAGATTGGAGTTCCTGGCAATGTGCATTGTTAAGAGAAAGTGGTTGGAAGCTATCTCCCATTGCCACACTCTCAGGGCTTCCCAGCATAATGGGTAGGATCTGGTTCCTCTTTGCTTGTTGATGTAACAGACTACTGACATATTATCTGACTGGATAGCAATTGTCCTCAATGGGAGGATCGTTTGGAATCCTTAAAATGCTAGGAGCACCATCCTCAGTTCTAGGACATTGATATGCAGCCTGACCTCCACGGGGGACAAAGTGCCTTGGGTGGTTCTTCCCTGAAAATGCCCCCCCCCCCCCACTCACCCCATCAGGGAGGCGTCCATGGTCACTGTGGCCTTGGGTTGAGGGGGTGAAAAGGGACGACACCATAGCTCCTCCTCTGGCTTCATCCAGCAATTCAGATCCTGCTTGCATTGGTTTGTTATGTGGATTGGGTAAGACAACAGGTGTGTTAATATAGACCACTGGGATGCTAGGAGCCATTGAAGCAGCCTCATATGGAACCTTGCTAGTGGAACCAGTGTGATTGTAGCCGCCATGGAGCCTAGAAGTTGTAGGACCAGGTAGACTGGAACAAGGTTTTGAGAGTGTTATTTAAAGTTGAGATCTCAACCTTTGTATCCTGTGATAAGGTAAAGTGACTTGGCAGGATATTGTGTTGAATATTGCCCCAATGAACTCTAAGCTTTGAGTCGGTACCAGCGTTGACTTTTTTGTGTTTATTGAGATTCCTAGCTTTTCTGCCAGATTTTGAGTGTTGGAGCGGTAAGTAGCCAGTCATCTAGATATGGAAACAGTGGAATCCCTGCAGTCTCAGGTGAGCTGCCACTACTGCCATGCATTTGGTGAACACCCTGGGGGCTATGGAGAGACCAAAGAGCAGTACTCAAAATTGCTAGTGACTGGCTCCCAGCCAGAGGCGGAGATATCTTCTGAATCGTTTGTCCATTTTTATCTGGTAATATGCATCCTGAAGATCTATAAAGCAGATCCAGTCATCCTTTTCCAGAAATAGAAGAATGGACTGAACTGTGACCATCCAGAATTTTTCTTGTCTGACGAATTTGTTCAGTATACAGAGGTCCAAAACTAGCCTCCAGTCTCCTGTCTTTTTTTAGCATTAAAAAGAACCTTGAGTAAAATCTGGATCCTATTTGGTCTAGTGGAACTGTGGGGTGTCCAACCTTTTGGCTTGCTGGGGCCGCATTAAGTGAACAGAAATGGTCTTGGGGCCGCATATAAAATATATCATATAGTTAACTCTTTTGTTTCTCTGGAAGACCACAGTCGATCTCCTGGCTGTACTGTAGGTGCATTGGAACAATGAATAAATGTAATAAATGCCTAATATTTGCCTTAAAATTCTAATTCTCATTCTAATTCTCTAATCTAACAGTTAACTCTAACATCTTAGTTAATATATATATATATATATATATATATATATATATATATATATTACAAATAAACAGATATTCACTACAGCACTAGCATTTCTCACTGGGAAAACCATTCCAGCAGTCCAACTACATAAAATGTCACCATTAGCAGTCCTACAATACTATAATCAACAAAAATAACCCAACAAATTTGCAATAAAGTAAATAATTCACATTATTGATTTAATAAAACAAGTCTTAATAAGCTACAAGAGGGTCTCACCCAAACAAATAACTGGTGCCAGAAATATGGCCTCATGCTAAATGCCAAAAAATACATCATCATCCCCTTTGAAGAGAGTGATGTCCCCACAAATTATCACATTAATAACAATGTTGTAAGCATGCAATAAGTCGTATGGTACTTGGGCTCCCAGGTTGATAGAAACCTGACTTTTGACCACCATGTTGTCTCCGTTATAAGGAAAGATTTTTACATGGCCCAATTAATTCGTTAGGGTATCTCATCCGGGGACAAAGAGGTCATAACATCCCTGTATTCTTCCTTTACAAGAGCCATTATTGAGTGTAATGCCCCTTTTGACATGTGCCTCAGCAAAACACCCTGCCAAAAGAAAGACTACAACCATTTCTGCCAAAAAAGGTCAAAGGACTAAGTTCACTTAGTTATCTAAACAGACTAAAAAGCTTCTTGCTTTCCTCTGTCTCTCACTGGCCCCTATAAATTTCACCATTGGCTTGCTTTCCAGGCTAAGAAAGATCCTGCCTTAAGAGACTTCCTCTACCTCAGAAATACTGGTTATACTTAAAATGCTCACTACAAAGACCACAGCCTTCACTGCAACATAAACAAGCCACTTTTTATGGACAGGTTCTTGACACAAAAAACTTCAACTTCTGTAAAAAGCTCCTCTCATTATCAAACAATGTAGTTCAGCAACATGATGGCTGGATGGATAGCCATAAATGTAGTCCTTGGGTAAGTAGCATAGCCTTCATCAAACCAGATGGAAAATCCACATACTAACCTTTCCCAGCTGGATGGCTAAGATCTAATATTGGTTACTCAAGTCTAGTTGCCCAAGAAGAGGGGCATGTTTAACTGAGAATTCCATTTGCAAAATTATATTCAGTATACATATTAAATCTCTCTCTCACACACACACACACACACACACACACACACACACACACACACACACACACACACACACACACACACACACACACACACACAAAATAAAGCCCCTACATGTAAAATAGGCAACCTCAGTAATCACATGACACCCACTCACTGAATGAAATTGTCTGGAAGTCAAAATATCTGAAAAAAAATCATAATAGAGATGGATTCATCCATGTAATTTCCCACCACCAAAAGGACCATCAATAAATCAACAAACAACTGCTCGGCAAAAAGTAAATCAATAACAAAACCATAAACTATAATGCTACATATTGGTGTAAACATATAACTTGTATCAATTGTCAGGTTAATCCATACCAAAAGGTTGTTTCAGAGCTTCAGTTATGTACAAACAACTTTCTCCTAAAAACTTAACTCATTGATATTTGCCTTGCTGTAATTATAACTGTAAAAAAAATGTTTTTAAGTTTATTCTGTACCGCAATGATTCTCACTGTTACAAGATGTAATCTCTGCCATATTGTATGAGTACTACACCCATAATGTGCTGTCTCTCTCATGTATTATACTGTTTTGTGTTATTTTTGGAGCTTTTCTCCCCGGGCCTCCACTGAAAATGGACCTGTGCCCAGTCGGACTTTCCCGGTAAACAAATGTAAAATAAAATAAAAAAAATAAAAATAAACGTCCCTACAATCTAAAGCCATTTGACATTCAGACATTTTAATTTGTGCAGAAGTTATTCACAGACTGACAGTTTACTGAGCTGTAATGCTGACCTTCGCTTTAGAAAAAAACAAATTCCCAGACTTTGTCAATAGCTCAAAGTGTAGAGAGGTTTATTTATTTATTTTTGGAAAACATCTTTAAAATGTTAAATTGATTACACACCCAGAAACACAGAAAAGTTATTGTGATTATGTAAACCACAGACTGCTGCAAGAAATCAAAGTCACATTAGCACTCTATGCTTATGTCCGAACAGATGAATCATACCTGTCAATTCCAAAAGAAGTAAAGTAGCTTTATAAGAACGGTGCAACTGGCCAATGACTGATAACAACAGAAAAAAAGAAAAGAATTTCCACCGAAACAATGAGGCCAATAACGGTTTAATGCTCAATAATCCACAAAAGTTACACTTGGATGTCCACGAACAACTAAGCGCTTTCGCCAAGGTTAAAAAACCATAGGCATCTTCAGAGTTGTTCGTTTACAATGCATTCTTCCCTTTTGTATAATGTCAATTTCATTAATTAACCAATCATTCAATAAAAATTGACAATCATTAAAGACACAGTAAAATATTAACTTGCACCTAACTAATAGTTAAAAATACTTATCAATTGTCAAAAGTAATAAACCAACATATATAAACACAAATAAAACACTATATTGGGTAGTTTATAAAAAGAATTATGTGTTATTTCAGGATAGGAGAATGTGTGTTAATTTTATATGTTTTATTTTTATATGTTATTTACTAACAGGCAATGAAAGTACAATTTGAATTTTTTATATATATATACATTTTTATATATATATTTTTTTCATATATTAGTAGTAGAATAATATACAACACAAGTATTAGCAAATACTGAAGTTCAAAGCACATTTCAAAGTGTTTTATTTGTGTTTATATATGTTGGTTTATTACATTTGACAATTGATAAGTATTTTTAAATATTAGTTAGGTGCAAGTTAATATTTTACTGTGTCTTTAATGATTGTCAATTTTTATTGAATGATTGGTTAATTAATGAAATTGACATTATACAAAAGGGGAGAATGCATTGTAAATGAACAACTCTGAAGATGCCTATGGTTTTTTAACCTTGGCGAAAGCGCTTAGTTGTTTGTGGACATCCAAGTGTAACTTTTGTGGATTATTGAGCATTAAACCGTTATTGGCCTCATTGTTTCCGTGGAAATTCTTTTCTTTTTTTCTAGCTTTATGAGAAGGTTATTTGCAAGGTTGCATGGCAGTTTATATTGGAAATAAGCAGAGATATTAAAAAGGCTCTGTTTTTCATAATTATGCCGAAAAGTCTTCTAAGGTAAATACAACTTCTGATTTAGTATGGAACCATACCTCTCAACCTTAGAGCAAGAAATCTGGACAAAGCGAAAAATAAAAGTGGGACACAGGCCCAAAAATAGTTATGCATCACAGACACCATTGAAACAACTGTAGCTGCAAACATTATACATCACTTATAATCTTTCTATCACATTATTGTCAATTAAACGTTATATGGCTCATTCAGTCCTGCCTTCTTTTGCATCAAAGAAAACTATGCTTTGAAATGACAAATGCATTAAAAATAATACATAAAACACATTGCATCAACATCCTGCAACTTCCTACCTGCAAGCAACCACAGAGCTTTCACTGAAACTAGGGCTGCTTGTTTCCCCAGAATGACAGCTCTCCCTAATTAAGTCTAATGGTATACAATCTACCAGTATCTGGACTACCTGAAATAAATTAAATTATGGCCTGTAAATTGAAAGTACACTTTGTTTAATAAAACTATATTTCTAAGCCCGCTTACTATATTTTTTCAGTAACATCCCAATATCCATTTCCAGGTCAATTTACAAGACATTGGCAGTGGTAGACTTGGCATCTTTCAGAACCCCACAGGCCCACACTAATACATTGTCCATTAAATGTAAATATCCATCCACTGTAAATGCCAAGAAGCTATGTCTTAAAAAATCTACTTCTGGCATGCGTACCCAAGTATTAGGTTTTGAAACAAAGAAACATATTCTCCACAGTCTGTAAGTCTCTGTCTTTAATAATCATCTACTGTTGCAGCACTCCCAACACATAAGCACACACATACACACTAAAATCCCCAACATTTAAAAAATGACATTGTGCCCACTTGTTTTGCCAGTATTGATGATCTGCCAAAGCTAAGCTTACTGTTGTCCAGTCTACCACTGCTTAGAACCCACCAATGAAACAACAGTACTAGGTGCTTTTTTGTTTGTCTGAAAAAACAATACAACTAACTTTATATGCTACAGTCCCACATAGTCAGTCCACTACTGACCCATTAACCCTAGGCTGCTGTCTCATTCTTACTCCCTGGAACTGCATTACCTTGGATGACTACTTTATTTTCCTAAGCAAAAGACACAACTTGGAAGATAAGGCAAAAATCCAGACATTCTTTGAAAATCCATACAGTTAAGAGGTATGAGTTCATGTTCAATACAACACTGTCCCTGTCAGGAAAGCCGCAATTTAATGAAAGTGTACTCTTAATGTATGATATATTTGTGAGCTAACTTGTTTGTGTTCAGTAGGTAGAATGATCATTGTTAGCCTCTTTGTGCATGCGTCTCTCTCTCTCATGCACACATATACACACACACACACACACACACACACACACACACACACACACACACACACACACACACGCACACACACGCACACACACACACACACACACACACACACACACACACACACACACACACTCTTCTACTTTCACGCACACAATTCTGCTTTCATGCATGCACTCATTCACTCCGTACTTACCTATTAACACAGGTAATTGCTGTCCCTTTCAAAGGGAACAGCGGCAAATCCATACACGAGTCCCTCTTCAGCGAGAACACACACACACACACACACACACACACACACACACACACACACACACACACACACACACACACACACACACACACACACACACACACACACACACACACACACACACTGATTGTTCGGCGCACAATAATGGCGTAAACACACTGACCCTTTTTTGGCTCAAAAACAAAACTAGAAGGTGCTTTGGCACATGCGCACACCGACATTATCGTTACAGGTCATGGGAACGAAAAACACAAAACAAAAAAAGTGTTTTGGGGCATGCGTACATCGATGTTGCAGTTAGAGGTTGAGGGCCGCATGGAAGAGCTCTGAGGGCCGCATGCGGCCCGCGGACCGCAGGTTGGACACGTCTAATTAAGATGACTATTTTTCTTAGCAGTTTTAGAACTTCTTGTGCTGCTGCATCCCTCTGACTGGATAGAACATCGAGGATTCACCTTAAAGGCCTGGGGTAAAGGTTGAAGGGGATTTAGTAACCTTTGGTCATTATCCTCTGCACCCTGGAATCTGATGTTATCAATTGCCAGGCCAAATAGTGCAGAGAAAAACATCCCCTGACTGCTTCCAGAGGTAAGCATTCGGGCTGCTCTTCAGGAGCGCTGATAGAGCTGACCAGATAAGGAATCCCTGGAGCCCTGATTTCATAGGCCCCTTCTGCCATGCAGTGGGCATCTTCCCGATGAGTTCCCCCTCTGCCCTGGGGGGATTGCTCACCACGTGTGTCACAGAAAGGCCCTTGAAGTAGGATCGCTGAGGGGCAGAAAAGCTTATGTCCACGGCAGATAGGGTCTTTCTGTCCTTCTCACACCTGGCTAATGTGTCTTTAACTTTTGGGCCAAACAAGGAAGACTCATCAACAGGAGCGCTGACGAAGGAAGACTTGAAGGGGTCCGCAAAGTCACACAAATACATCCAAGCATGAAGTCTCATGACAACACCTGAACTGGCTGCCCCCTTGGTTGCATGGGCGACCAACCGCATGGAGGAGTTAGAAATGGACTCTAAGGTGGAAAGCTGAGAGGCAACTTTATCACGCACCTCTTCAGGCGATACTCCTGCCAAGTTTCCAGAAAGATCTGAAATCAGGTCCCTCTGGAGGCGTGTAAAATGTGCCAGGTAGTTCAGCGACCATAAAGTGAAGGTCACTGAGGCGTAAGTCCACTTTCCTAGTCTGTCTATCGTCTGTGACTCCCTGTTCAGAGGATGGACAGTCAAACTTTCTTCAGCAATTTCTTCCTTAGTGGCCACTGTCGCAACCATGGAATCTACTTCTAAGCCTCTGGACCAGTGGGGGTGGTCTTGTGGTGGAGAGAGGAATTTATCAGGTCTTTGGGGAATCAGCTCAATGGTGTCAGGGGCCTTCCAGGCACCCTGCACAATGAGCTTAACTAGCTCATCTACAGTGGGGTCACCCAGGAAGTAGAAGGTCAAACATGGAAGGCTTGCAAGAATACAGATTCCTCAGTAGAAGGGTTGATGGGCTTCCAGTCACCCCTCTGCTTCAGGATCTCCAGTATGTCTCTGAATGAGACATCCTCAGGGGGTGACCATGGGGACCCTTCTCCCTCATCAAGATCTTTATCTTTGGTGAGTGATTCCTCAGGGGAATCAACATGCTTCCTCTTGCACATTCTCTTTCTGGGTGGCTCCTCAGTGGGACCTTCTAAGGAAGACTCCAAAGAGTGGGTGCCCTGGAGTAGGGTTTCTTGATGCTCCCATGCCCAATGTCCAAGCGTACTGAGCTGTGTCAGCTGCATACCAGAGGAAAAGGAAAGGTCAGGCTCCGACGCAGGGGGTGCCAACTGAATGCTTGCGGAAGCAAGAGCCCTTTCCATCACCTGGAAGGCAGGCCCACCCAAAGAGGGATGGCAGCCTGGAACCAAGAAGGACTACCTTGGAAGCGGGGTCACACCCCGCTCCAACGAGTCCACCTCCAGGGTTGAAGCTCTGAGAGGACTAGGAGTTGTTGAGACAACTGGAGCCATAGACGACACCAGAGAAAAAACTGACACCGAACTAGGAGTCACGGTGCCGACAGGCTCCGAATGGACTGAAGTCAATACGGTAGGCTCCAGAACCACGGAAGGGCGTATCACAGGAACCGAAGAAGTTGGCACTGGGATAGACATTGGTACCAAGGGCTCCAAAGCCTGAAAAGAGGCTGAAGGAGGATATGTTGGAGTCTGTGCAGAAAAACCCTTGGCTCCAGGTGGGAGAGAGGTCTTTGTTGAGATTGGGATGCCTCTGGCTGCTAAGAGCTGATCGACAAGCCTCACTACATTGAGTTCGGAAAGACTCCTGGTTAAATGGGTGGATATCCCCAAAGGAGAGTCAGGTCTCTCGAGAAAGGGACTATATTGCTGTCTGAAAAAAGGATCAACTGTCGGTGAATATCTGGTCCTGTGTGTGTGTGTGTTTGTGCATGTGTAGATAAAAGAAATTATGTACTCACCATAATGTTCCATGCTTGTTGTCCATGATCTCGCCTTCATTCTTGCTGGTTGGGTTCAGAACCGAGCATCGGTTCTGACTCGGCCTTATACTAAAGCTCGAGAGCTCTCACTGGCTCAAGGCCACACTATATACCATGATGCCGAGCGGCTGTTCCCCAGATCTCGTTTGAGAAACTAAACACTAGACTATAACAACCCATCCAATAAGAACAAACTCTGTTAGATGGGCTGCCCCTACTCTGAAAACAGACGTGAAGAAAGTCAGGCACCTATAGCCAATTTATATATTCCTCTCGATCTTCTAGGAAGGGGGGAAAGGAGGGTGGGTCGCAAGAATGTAGGTGAGATCATGGACAACAAACATGGAACGTTATGGTGAGTACATAACTTCTTTATGTTATGTTGTCCTATCTCACCTTCATTCTTGCTGGTTGGGACAGCATTCCCAGCAGCTTCTTCTTGGGTGGCTCAAGGGAATAAACTCTTCAGAACTGTGGATCCAAAGGAAGCTGTGTTCTGAGAGCCCACATCTACTTTGTAATGAGTGATAAAGGTATGAATGTTGACCCATGTAGCAGCCGCACAAATTGAGTCCAAAGGAAGTTTAGCTTGGAAGGTAGTAGAAGTAGGCATGGCTCTAGTTGAATGCCCTCTAACTTTTCCTGGTAACTATTTGTTATGCAAGTTATAGACATAGGTGATGGTATCTGTGAACAATTTTGATAAGGTGACTTTTAAACTGCAACACCTGTCCTGTTTTCTGAAAATGAAACAGAGTTGGTTGGATTTTCGAAATTCTTTGGTGCTATGTAAGTAAAAACATAGTTGTCTTTGAACATCCAACCGGTGAAGTTTGTATTCTGCCTTGTTGCCATGATTAGGGAAAAATACAGGTAACTCAATAGACTGGTTCAAATTGGCCTCAGAACAAACTTTTGGTAGAAAGGAAGGATTCGTCCTGAGGGACACCCTGTCTTTATGAAAGATCAAATAGGGAGGACGGATAAACAGAGCTTGCAGTTCTGAAACTCTTCTAGCAGAGGTAATTTCTGTTAAAAAGATTGTCTTCCACGATAAGAACTTTAGTGAACACAAGGAGGCTGGTTCAAAGGGGGGGGTGAAGTCAAGTCCGACAGTATCAACTTGAGGTCCCAAGGAGGTGGAGGTTCTCTTAAGGGGGGGTCTGAGAAGAAGGGTACCCCTGAGAAAAGCTTTGCATAATCTATAGGACATGATATTCGACCCCTTGTCTCCTACGTGATTAATTTGAAATAGCAGCTAGTTGCACTCTTACCGTGGCTGCTGCTGCACCCTAATCAAAAATTTCTGTTAAGAATTCTAGAATCACAGATACAGGAGCTGTAAATGGATCTATGTTGTTCCTGTTTGCCCAATAAAAGAACCTCTTCCATTTATTCGCATAAAGTTTTCTAGTTGTATTCTTGTGTGATGAAACCAGAATGTGCCTTACTGCTGGGGATAGATCAGGAAGCCTGGCTAAGACTGTAAGTGGAGTAACCAAGCTGTCAGCATGAGATTTTGAGGAAAGGGGTAGAGCGTTCCTGACTGATGAGTCAGAAGATCCTGCACTGGGTCCATGATCCAGGGCTCTTCCAGAAGATGGGGCCACAGGAAGGGAAACCATATTTGGTGAGGTCAGTAAGGAGCAATGAGAATTAGCTTGCAACTCAACAACTTGGCTTTCTGGAGTACCTTAGGTAATAAAGGAAACGGGGAAAGGCATACAGAAGTCCCGGGGGCCAATCATGCACAAGTGCATCCCTTGATGACTCCCCGGGGGGGGGGGGGGACTAGGACTAAGTAGCTGCTGCATTTGGTGTTGATGGACGTGGCAAATAGATCGCAGCAAGGCTGGCCCCACTTGTGAAACTTTTGTTTGCCATCTTTTGATTCAGGGACAACTTGTGAGGCATAAGGATTGCCCTGCATCACCTGTCTGCTATTATGTTGGATTCCCCCAGGATGTGCAATGCAGTCAGAAAGTGTTGAGAAGAAATTGCCCATTTCCATACCCTTTGAGCCTCCCAACATAGGGTATAGGATTTGGTTCCCCCTTGCTTGTTGATGTACCACACCACTGACATATTGTCTGTTTGAACTGCAATAGTACCTATTGGTAGAGAGCTGTTGAATGTTTGCAATGCCACAAACACCGGCCTCATCTCTAGGATATTTATGTGCAAGTGGTACTCATGTTCCTGCCAATTCCCTTGGACCATCTGTCCCAGATAATGCCCCCCCCCCACCCTATCTGGGAAGCATCCGTGGTCACTGTGGCTACTGGGTGGGTAAGTACGAATGGCCTGCCTATTCTTACCTGGTCGGAATGCGGCCACCATTGTAGATCCTTCTTGCAGACGTTCATGATGAGAAGTTTGTGAGACATAGGCAACTCCTGAATAGACCACTGGCAACGAGAAGCCACTGCAATATCCTCATGTGTAAATGTGCCAATGGAACTAATGTGATTGTCGCTGCCATTGAACCTAGGACTTTGAGGACAAATTTGGCTTGCACTTTTTTCTTCTTGATCAGTATGGACACTTGGTGGCGTAGTGTCTGTATTCTTTCGTTAGGCAGTTTGGCCACCAAGTTTCTTGTGTCTAAGTCTACTCCTATAAAGGTAATATGCTGAGATGGCAACAAGGCAGATTTTTCTAAGTTTACCGTAATACCCAGCTGTGAGCAGAGATGAATGGTGGAGTCTCTTGTCCTGGTTAGTAGATGCTCGGTGGTGGCAGTCAGCAGCCAGTCATCTATGTATAGAAACACCCAGAATCCTTGATACCTCAGGTGAGCCATAACTACTGCCATGCACTTGGTAAACACACTGGGGGCTGTAGTGAAACCAAAGGGCACAACTCTGAGTTGGTAATGACTGGCTCCCAGCCAGAAGCATATATATCTTCTGGATCACCTGTCCATCTTGATATGGTAGTATGCATCCTGAAGATCTATTGAGCACATCCAATTGTCTTGACCCAAAAAAGGGAGTATAGACTGCAGTGTTACCATCTAGAACTTTGTTTTCTTGATCGACTTGTTTAGTCTGCTGAGATCTAGAATTGATCTCCAGTCCCTTGTCTTTTTTGGAACTAAAAAGAACCTTGAGTAAATTCTGGATCAGACTTGGTCTGCGGGGACTTCTTGAATGGCTCTTTTTTCTAGCAACCTTTGGATCTCTAGGGTTGCTTGATTCCTTTGACCAGGTGGGATGTCTGGGATGGACTTTGATAGAAGGGGTGGATGGGAGAAAGGAATTTTGTATCCCCTGGATATGATGGACTGTACCCATTGGTCATGAGTCAAGTCTAGCCAGGCATTTGGGTCAGTGATAATCTTCCCCCGACTAACTCCAGAGGTAGACAGGCAGGCCTCCTTTCAGGAGCGCTGGAAGGGAGAACCCGAGAATGTATCTCTGTCCCTCTGGTTCTGCGGACCCCCTCTGCTGCATGGGTGGTGTTTTCTATTGTTATTTCCCCCTCTGCCCCTGGGGAAAAATTCACCATGAGTGAAGGCTCCCTTGGATTTCCTGAACCACATTTTCCCACTCTTCTGGCCCTTGGGATAGGGCCTCGGTTGGGTGGAAAAATGTACAGCCACAGCAGAGAGAGTTTTGCCATCCTACTCACTCCTGGTTAGGGTCTTCTTCACTTTTGCCCCGAACAGGGGCAAGCTATCAAAAGGGGCATCAATAAAGGAAGACTTGAAGGGTTCAGCAAATTCACAAAGATGTATCCAGGAATATCTCCTCAGAGCTATTCCTGTACCTGCTGCCCTACTCCCTCCATCAGCCACATAGGAGATGCGGCACATGGAGGAGATAGTAATAGAGGTTAAGGTCACAAGCTGAGAGTTAATCTTGTCAGATAGCCCTTGAGCTGTGGCACCTTGTAGGGTATCTCCTAACTCCTTAAGGAGATCCCTCTGCAATCGAGTGAAATGGGATAGGTAGTTCAGCGACCTAAGTGTAAAGGCTGCTGAAGCAAACATACGCTTCCCATATCTGTCCATCGTAAGAGATTCCTTATTCGGTGGATGGACAGATGCAGAGGTTTCAGCTAGTTCCTTCTTGGTGGCCGCTGCCACAACCATAGCATCTACTGGGACTCCTTTGGTTATAAACTGTTTGTTCTCCAGGGCTGTGATAAATTTGTTTGGCCTCCTCGGAACTTGCTCCTCAGACTCTGGAGAGCCCCACGCCTTCCAACTGACTACATCAAGCAGTTGTTTGAAAGGTAGAAACACCCAAGAGGTAGAGAGTTGAGAACTGAATGCCTCCAGGTATACCGACTAATCCTCATAAGGAGAAAGGGCTTTCCAGCCATCTCTCTGTTTCAGGATCTCAAGGATGTCTGAAAATGAAACATCCTCAGACGGTGACCATGGGGACCCTTCCAATTCCTCTAAGTCATTATCAGACGTGACAGACTCGGGGGAGTTTATGTGTTTCCTCTTATACGTTCGCTTCCGAGGGACCTCTTCAGGGGAATGTTCCAGAGATGTTTCAGAAGAGAGGGTTTCACCCATTGGGTCATCCTGGGGCATTCGTTCTCTAAACAGGGGTTGGAGGAGTGATGTAGAGGTTGACACCATTCCCTTGGGGGGAAGAGTGGCTGTAGCCAAGGGTGGAGCAGTCCCAGAGGAAAGCACACTCCTCATCACCTCGAAAGCATCCTAATCTGGAGCAGAGAGACTCCCACTCCGAGGAGCCAGGAGACCTCCCCCGAGCCAAGGATGAGGGCTCCGAGGTAGATGTGGAAGGTGAACTGACCTGCGCCGATGCTCCGAGTAGAAGAGCCGGATCCAACAAGGGTCCGGTTTGACTCTCTCCCCCCGGAGCCGATGACAGAGTCTCGGCCTCCAGACCCCTCAATAGATGATGGCATCAAAGTGGTCGGAGCTGAGATCAGCACCGAAACTTCTGGAATGGACTTCGGGACCGAAGGTTCCACCACAAGGACTTCCAGACACTCTGGCTCCAAACTCAACTGAGTCAGAGGAGGAACCGAAGGTAAAGACACTATTGGAGTCGGCTCCACAACCTTCTGGGCTGCAGATTTTGAGGCCTGACTACCTTCAAGTGCTGTATCAAAGGGTCCCTTTAATAAACCCCTGAGAATAAGCTTGTTTCTCCATTCCTGCAGGACCCTGGAACTAAACTAATGACAGATCGAACAGGAATCCTGCAGGTAAATGGCACCTAGACAGTACACACACCTGATGTGACCTTCAGTAATAGACATTTTTTGTGTGCACAAGTCACACTTTTTAAATCCTGACTGTTTTGACATCCTGATTAATAATGATCACTAACTAAAGGTCAAGAAAAAGTAATTAGTTCACTAGCAAAAAACACAACCTCACAATAAGGTAAGGTATGAAACTATATTATTATTTTTTTTTTTTGAGAGATTAGAAAAGAGGTTAGAAAAAAAGGTTAGAAACAAATTTAGAGGAGGGTCTCTAACTTAAACGATGCACTCCTCTAACTGAGGAGATGCCTCTAACTAAAAACAGTGAAAGAGGGAAGGAGAAAAAGGCCCTCTAACTTAAATGGGCTGAAGAGATAGTGGTGGGAATCCTCTAACTAAAATGGATTCCTCTGGGCAGTGCCAATAGTAGGCCTTAGGGAAGGAAAAGGGGGAAGATAAGCCAATAAGAACAAGAAAGTAGAAAGGAGACTTACTGAAAAGGGCCTATGTTAGATAAAGTGAACTAAAACAGTTAGAAACTTACTACAAATAACAATGTATTGCAAATAAGAAAGTCACTTAGCCTGAGCCAGTGAAGAGCAATCCCAAAGCTGCAAGCTCCAAATGAGACCTGGGGAACAGCCTCTAGGCATCATGGTATATGGTGTACCCTCAAGCCACTGAGAGCTCTCGAGCTTTAGTTTACGGCAGAGTCAGAACCGATGCTCAGTTCTGAACCCAACCAGCAAGAATGAAGGTAAGATAGGACAACATAACATTATGGGTTTACTCATACTAATACATCTTTCAGGATAGACATCTTTCTATCCTGAAATTAAACAACTATAAAATAATATGTATTACTGTGCTTTATGTCCTTCCTGGCAATACTACAGCTATACTGGAAGATATCCTACCTTGGATATCCATAACAGTTCCATTAGAAAAAATACTACTAGGTGATGGGAATGTCAATTGGTTGGACATAAACTCTAACTCCCCCACATCTAGTGTGAACTAAATTGGTTTCACACAACTAATTAGTAACCCTATACATTACAGCAAGATATCAAATTCCATATCAGACCCTAGCAAATACACCACCTCAGGTAGAATATCTGACTGTCTCAGTGATCATCTCCCAGTCTATACCAACAGACATGTCATCCATCCACTTAAACAGCATTTTTATAAAACATGCAACCTTTCCAAGTTTAATCCAGAAATGTTTATTACTAAACATCTATTAACTGGAACATCCTAAAAATCCTCCGCTTAGATGATGCTGTAAATGAATTCAGCACAATCTTCTCCTACCACCCAACACTATGACCTGTGAGAGATGCACTTATATAGCCAAATTGGAAGCAAAGCTCTCTTCACCAAAGACTGGCCTAGACAGTCAAGAGGAGAAGGTAAACACTTGCACCGCACACAGTCCCTTAAAACCTACACCACCAAAACACACACAAAGAAGCACAAAACACATACCAACATTAGTGGAGGCTCTCGATACAAATCTGCCCAAACAACAGAGGCCTCCAAAGCAGAAATGAAGGCAACCTCCACCCCCAACACAACCCAAATGACGCATAGCCCACATACTCAGTGTGCCATTCAACTACAGCCCATACGACATAACGTACCCAACACTCTAGTCATAGGTGACTCTATAGTCAGGCGCACTGATGTTCCACTCACCAGGCTAAACAAGGAAAATGTTACTGTCAGCTTCCTGTCAGGTGCCAGGATCCACCACATAACGCACGCACAAACATAACTCTGTCATTGTCCATGTTGGTGTGAATGACCTGAGACGTACCTCCCTGGACTACATGAAAAGAGACATGGAGGAGCTCTCCGATCTTGTAGCCCAGGCCGGTATGACCCTAGCCCTGCGTAGCATCCTGCCATCACCCAGAATGACACCACAGTACAAGGACAAAATTATTGACTTTAAAAATTGGCTAAGCTTCTGGTGTCATTCTAAGGGAATCCAGTATCTGTCTGCCTGGGATGACATGATCGTCAGACCACGCTGCTTTGCCAGAGATGGCCTGAACCTGTCACCCTTGGGATTCCGGATACTGGCAAAGGCTCTTGCCAGCCCTATAGTGCCTTTTTTGGCAAGGTTCAAATGACAAATTCACCACTGTAACAGGTACAAGCAAGCAAAATCTGAAGTCTAAACCTCAAAATGCACTCACTCACTTGAGGCACTCCTTAAAATGGAGAACATTGACATCTGTGCAGTGACAGAGACCTGGTTCAAAGCTCCAGAGAGCACCCCTGCATTACCAGGCTATAATTCATACCACACCTTTTGGCCAACAAACCCGGACCGAAACACTAAAGGTGGAGGCGTGTCCATATTCATTAAGGATATCCACACCTCCAAGCTAGTTGCTCAGCTTAATGCATCCGAGATTATCCAAGTCCAACTAACTCTGGGCAAAACCGCAATCCAGATTGTAGCTTGCTACAGACCCCCCACCATGCCACAGGATTCCCACTCCTCTTTTCTTGATACACTGGAAAATATTAAGGTACAACCCATGGGTGATTTCAACTACCCTACCATTAACTGGGAAAACTATTTTATTTATTTATTTATTTAACATTTGTTGACCGGGAATGTCCGACTAGGTTCCACAGAGCCTGTTTTCAGCTGAGGCCTGGGGAGAAATGCTCCAAAACTACTCATGTACCAACTCTTTTGCTCAACGTTTTCTGGAAATCATCAATTCCAATGCCTTGGATCAACTTATTCACACCCCCACCAGGGGCAGCAATATCCTAGACCTGGTCATCACCAACATGGGTGACCGGTTTTCCACACCAGAGGTCAGCTCCTCGTTGGTCAGATCCGACCACAAGCTAATCACCCTAGACATCCACATCTCGCTCCCACCCCCCATTAGGAAAACAACTGTAAAAAATTTCTCCAAAGCCAACTTCACGCTTCTTAAGACAGAAGTGGCAAACTTCACAACACCTATGCAGATGGACAATAGAGGTACGACTGCTGAATCCTACACAAATACACTTTATAAGTACTTACACGAGTGCATGGATCATGCTATCCCTCACAGAACCAAGATGCTATCCTCCAAAAAAAGAAAGCCAATCTGGTGCTCTTCTGCCATAAACAAACTCTACAACAGAAGAAAAAAACGGTTGCAAAAAAGAGTAAAATCCCACGATTGGAGGAACTCCCTGTTCAGCCTCAGTAAGAAGCTGAGATCCCTCATAAAATCCTCCAAAGCTAGTTATGAAAAAAAAAAACTGCCACTGATTCTAAAGACAACCACAAAGCATTCTATAGCTATGTCAAAAATCTCAATGGCAACACTCAGATTTGCTCTGAGTTACAGCATAATGACACTAAATATACAGAACCAACTGATATTGCCAACATCCTGGCAGATAGGTTCAGTGCTAACTTTACCCCCCTCTCACCCCCTAAAGGGCCCATCTTTATACCGAAAGAATGCAAAGTTCCTGTAATCACGGCTGCACAGGTAAAAACCGCACTCTCCAAAGCCAAAAATACAGCATCCATGGGACCTGACAACATCCCAGGCTGCCTTCTACATGAACTACAGAATGAATTGGCACCCCACCTAAGTACCATGTTCAATCATAGCCTCACCTCAGCCTCTGTGCCCATTGAATGGCGCACTGCGACAGTTATCCCACTCCACGAAGGGAGGGCCACAACAGACCCCAGGAACTACCATCCCATTAGCCTGACAAGCCTTGTCTGCAAGGCCATGGAACGTATCATCATGGAACTCATAAACAAAGGCATTGGAGATCTCCAAACTCTGGACCCCACACAGTTTGGGTTTGTAAAAGGCAGATCATGTCTCCTAAACCTGATAGACTTCTTTGAAGTAGTCACCAAAGCCATAGATGAGGGTAAGGTGGTTCACACAGCCTATCAAGATCTCGCCAAGGCGTTCAACACCATCCCCCACTCTGGAATTGTAGATAAACTCACTAAACTAGGTATAAATCCCTATGTCACAAGATGGGTTGCCAACTGACTTACTGACAGAACCCACACTGTGAAAGTAGCAGACTCCAAATCAGACTTCAGACCAGTGACAAGTGGAGTACCACAGGGTTCAGTCCTGGGTCCTCTCCTGTTTGGTATCTACTTCTCTGAAGTATAGGCTAACACAGAAGGTCTTTGGCTAAGTAAATTCACAGATGACTGCAAACTAGGAGCCATAATCGAAACTCCTAACGATGTGGACATCCTACAAAAGGGCCTCACTGAGACAGATGCCTGGTGTCAAAGACATGGTTTCAAGCTCAATGCCAAAAAGTGCATTGTCATCAACTTTGGTAAAAACTCTGTACCCATGAACTACCACATAGGTGGTAGTCTACTTAACACCAAAAGTGTGGTAAGAGACCTTGGGACACAAGTGGACAGTAGTCTCTCCTTTGATAATCACATCACTACAGTGGTCAGGAAATCCTTCTACGTGGCACACCTCATCACAAAAGGTTTCTCATCCAGAAAAAAGAGGTCATTGTTCCCCTCTACTCATCACTCATTAGACTCATTATAGAGTACAACGCCCCTTTTGGTATGTACCTCACAAGACATCTACAACAACTGGAAAGGCCGCAAAAATACCTCACAAGGAGGATTACTGGCCTCAAACTGATGCCTTACGCAGACCATCTCAAAAAACTCCAGCTTTACTCCGTCGCATATCACCTACTCAGAGGCGATCTCTGCCTAACATACAAAGCTATGTCAAACCCAGAGCTGTTGGACATGCTCCACTTAAAGAAATCCCAATCCCTCCGAGCTACACGCTCTAGGGACCTAAACCTTGTCACCACAATAAACAGAACATGCTGGAGGGGTAGATTCCTGTCCCAGAGACTTCCCATACTCTGGAACAGACTACCTATCTATGTCAAACAGAGCTCCTCATTAGCACTCTTCAAGAAAAATCTTGATGATTGGATGGGTAATATGAAATTCACCCTGGGGATCACTTCTGTGGTTCTGCTTGACAGGGGCACAGGAAAATAATTTTCTTGGGTGGCGAAAACCAGGGTACCTTTTTGGCTAGGCTTGTATAGGCCCTAGGGCCAATAGCCTAGTATCTACCTATGAACCTATGAACAAGTTTCTTGAATATCCTAAATAGCCTTACACCTCCTAAAAGGAAGAGACTGAAAACCAGAAAAAGCAATTTGGTTATCCAAAAAAAACGTTGAATGCTAAGGCAGGACAGAGAAAATGCATGAAAAGAATGGAAAAAATATAAAACACCACAATATCTTGAAATTTTCAGAATACTTCATAATTGTGCTAAAAAGCAAATTAATGAAAGCTAAAAACTATACTATAATAACTTTCAAAATAATAGTAAACACAACTCAAAAAAAAACATCTAGACAGCCATTAAAGAAATCTTGTATCCTGGCCCTAGATTCAACCCTAACCCCTCTCCCAATAACTCATCAATAGAAACAGCAATACAATTCAACTTTTATTTCATAGCAATTATAGCATCTCTATCCAAGGATTCCCCAACATCTATTCCAAACCTGCCCAGCAGCCACTTATCACCACATCCACTTTCACCTTCAAACCTCTGCCCACATCCTATGTAAAACTACTCTTAAACAAACTCAAACCATACTGTACTTCAGCTGATGACCTCCAAATTAGTACCTTAAAACAGCAGCTAATAGCATTGCCTGCCCTATCTCAATTCTTATAAATTAGTCAGCCCAGAAATCCTAAGCTCCCTCTCTCTGGAAATTCATACATTATCCCTCTGCACAAAGGTGGAAGTTCAACAAACATTACTAACTTTAGAGCTTTAGCAATCTTATCCTTCTTTCCAAAATACTTGAAAATGTATTCAAAAACAATTGTGTATTCAAAAACAATCGTTAATCTATCTCCTGCAGGAAGAACTCCTATTCTCCACATAATATGACTTCCATCCTTCCCATAGCACTAACACTGCACTTCTAACCTACATAGATACTGTCAATAAAGCCAGAGATAACAGCAAACTAGTTTCCTTTTTATTTCTAGACTTTTCTAAACCGTTTGACACAGTTTGTCACAGCACACTTCTACTTCAAATGTCCTCATTAGATCCCTCTCAGCCCACCCTTCTATGTTTGAGAAGCTACCTATCCAATAGGTATCGGTCAGCAAAATGGCATTCCACCATCTCCCCATACCTCCCAGTCACCACTGGTGCACCACAAAGCTCTATCCTTGGTCTTCTCCTCTTTAACATTCTCACCAGTACCCTTCACATACCCACACAATAGGGCATCCTTAATATAGTACACAGATGGCTCCCCATTCATTTGCACATATGACAACATGGCACACCTCCAAAATATTACTCAGGAAGCTTTAACAGCAACTGAAACATGGCTTTATAACTCACAAATCATGCACAACCCTAAAACAAAAAAATAAACTACTTTTTCTTCCCCAAATCCCTCTCCCATGAAAAATTAAAGTCCTCCATTTTGATGGGTCTATATTATATTAACGAACGCACTGAATTGTGAACACTATATAATCGACCCACAATCCCTGAAAATCCAAAATGTCGAACACACGGATCAGTGATTTTTTTTCCCAGGGAAAAAAATCACTAATCCGTAAAAAAAAAAAAAAAAAAAAAATCCAAACACAAAATAAAGTGGGGGGCTTCACCCCCCTACTTAAATATGCCAACTTCAAGAGAAATGCCAACGCACCAAAAATGGCCCAGTGATTTTTTTCCCCTACGAAAAAAATTGCTGTTCCGTGCTTTTGGAATTTTGCCATTTCGTGTAATGACATTCGACAAAACAGCATTCGCAATTTAATACATTCTCTAAAATAATAGGAACCCGTTTTGATAATGCAACCATTGAAATCCCTTCTCATAGCAAATTATTAGGGATGACATTGAATGATAATCTTAAATTTGACCTGCATATACAAAACTGCATAAGAAAAACTCAAAAACTAGGAACGCTTTATAGAGTCAAAAACGTTTTCACAGACACAACTAAAGCTACACTTGCCACTACTTATCTCCGCCCCACACTTCTTTATAGCCATCCCATTCTTTATAACCTTCAAGCATCACAAAAATCATAACTTGAACAATGTTATGATAAAGTTGCTACATTTGCAGCAAATACCCCTTTTAGAACCTACCAGTGTATAGCATTAAAAAGACTAAACTGGTTAGAACTACCCCATCAACTAACATATACACAGCTTCTTAGCACCTATAAAATTATCTAAAATCTATCTGCATGTCCAGCACTAAATAAAGTACAGTTGTGCAAAATCTTACCAAAATAGTAGCTGTCCTTCTGTTCACTGTTACAGTATTCCTAATGTAAGGGATCTCCTGATAAGATGATCAGCTTTAATAATTGGCTTAAATTCTGGTGTCATTCAAAGGGGATCCAATGTCTGTCTGCCTGGGATGACATGCTGGACAAGCCACGCTGCTTCGGAAGGGACGGCTTGCACCTGTCACCCCTGGGCTTCCGGATATTGGCAAAGGCTCTTGCCACCCCCATAGTGCCTTTTTTAGGCAAGGCTCAAATTCTAAACCTACCACCCTAGAACACCAAAAAGGAAAAAAACTAAGGGTAATGCTGCTCAATGCCAGAAGTCTCAATCTCAAGATGCACGCACTCGAGGCCCTTCTCAATATGGAGAACATCGATGTCTGTGCTGTGACAGAAACCTGGTTCAAGGCTCCTGAGAGCACCCCAGCACTAACAGGTTTCACCTCATAGCATGCGTTCCGGCCCCAAAATCCGGACAACACCAAGAAAGGAGGGGTGTCCATATTCATAAAGGACACCCACACCTCAAGGTTGGTGGCAATGCACGATGCATCGGAGACCATCCAGGTGCAATTAACCATAGGCAAGACTGCTCTGCAATTTGTAGCATGTTACAGGCCACCCTCTCAAACTCAGGAACCTCACATGGCCTTCCTGAAAACATTGGAGGATAAATGTATCTCCAAACACCATCATACTAGGTGACTTCAACTACCCTAATATAGACTGGGAACACTACTCAAGCCCGAACACTCTAACCCAAAGATTCCTGGAGTTCATAAACTCAAATGCCATGGAACAACTAGTCACCATCCCCACAAGAGGAGAAAACATACTTGATCTCATCATCACAAACATGGGATCAAAATGTTCAACACCGAAGTATACCCCTCACTGGTGAGATCAGATCATAAACTAATCTCGCTGGAGGTCCTCATCCCGCCCCACCTGAAACAAAAAGACCACAGTGAAAAACTTCTCAAAAGCCGATTTCACACTTCTAAAAACTAGTGTGGTCTCCTTTAAGGCCCCTGAGCCAGTGGTAAACATTACTCAAACCGCTGAATCACTTACAAATGCCTTCTACCAGCACCTACAGGACTGCATGGATCAGGCAATCCCAAACAAAACTAAGACTCTCTGTACCAAAGGCAAGCATCCAGTCTGGTGGACCCCAGCCATAAACAAGCTCTACAACAAAAGGAGGAAGCTACTACAAGATAGAGCAAAATCCTTGAAAGGTAAGACACCTTTGATCATTATAAGTAAAAAACTAAGAGCTCTCATAAAATCATCCAAGACAAATTTTGAGAGAAAAATCGCCAAGGACTCTAAAGAGAATCATAAGGCCTTCTTTAGCTATGTTAGAAACCTAGGAGGAAACTCCCAGATATGTTCAGAATTAGTTCAAAATGATGTGAAAATTACTGAACCTACACACATTGCCAACATACTGGCTGACAGGTTCCAGAGGATTGTAGCCCCCCAAACATCTCCAACGCCCAGGTGAGAACTGCCCTCACTAAGGCAAAAAACACAGCATCCATGGGACCGGATGGTGTCCCCGGCTGTGTGCTTCACGAACTCAACGAGGAATTAAACCCACAGTTAGGACAGCTGTTTAATCTTAGCCTCACCTCAGGATACTTACCCAAGGAGTGGCGCACGGCGACTGTGGTCCCACTTCATAAGGGCGGTGCCTCCACAGACCCTGGAAATTACCGCCCATTAGCTTGACAAGCCTTATCTGCAAAGCCATGGAGAGGATCATAATGGAACTAATAAATAAAGACATAGGGAACTTGCAGACTTTGGATCCAACCCAGTTTGGCTTTGTCAAAGGCAGAGCCTGCCTCTTAAACTTGGTTGACTTTTTCGAGACTGTCACCAAGGCCATTGATGAGGGAAAGGCAGTCCATACAGCCTACCTCGACCTGGCAAAGGCCTTCGACACAATACCCCACTCAGGTATCATCGAAAAACTCATCAGCTTGAATGTAAACCCATACATCACAAGATGGGTTGCAAACTGGCTAAGTGACAGAACCCACAGGGTCAGAGTTGCTGGAGCCATGTCAGACTCAAAGCCTGTCACAAGTGGTGTCCCACAGGGCTCAGTCCTGGGTTCACTCTTGTTCGGCATCTACTTTTCTGAAGTACAAGCAAACACAGGAGGGTTATGGCTGACAAAGTTTGCAGATGACTGCAAACTGGGCCATAGTTGAAAACACATCTGACACAGATATCCTCCAGAAGGGCCTCACAGAAACGGATAACTGGTGCCAGAGCCATGGCCTGAAGTTAAACGCCAAAAATGCATAGTCATACCCTTCAGGAAAAACAAGGTTACCCCTAGCTACCATATAGGTGGCAATCCACTGAGCACAGAAAAAGTCATCAGGGATCTGGGGACCCAGGTTGACAGTAGCCTTCGTTTGACACTCATGTTGCTAAAGTAGTTAGGAAAACCTTCTATATCGCCCACCTGATCATGAAGGGATTCACATCTAGATCAAGGGAGGTCGTCGTCCCCCTGTACTCATCACTCATTAGACCTATGATTGAGTACAATGCCCCATTCGGAATGTATCTGACCAGACACCTGCTGCAGCTTGAAAGGCCCCAAAAGTTCCTCACCAAAAGGATAAAGGGTCTCAAAAATATGTCTTATGCTGCCCGACTGAAAGAACTCCAGCTCTATTCAGTCTCATACCACTTGCTCAGAGGTGACCTGTGCCTGACATATAAGGCCATGTCAAACCCAGATTTGATGAATATGCTTCACCTCAAAAAATCTAGATCCCTCAGAACCACAAGGGCGGGAAACTTAAACCTTGACACAGTTATAAATAGAATGTGCTGGAGGGACAGATTCATCACCCAGAGACTCCCTATGCTGTGGAACAAAATCCCGGTACATGTGAGGCAGAGCACCTCTCTGGCCTTGTTCAAGAGGAATCTTGACCAATGGATGGGAGATTGCAGATATACCCCAGGGATTACTTCAGTGTCACTGCTTGACAGAGGCACAGCAAAATGATAGGCATAGTTTTTATTCAAACTAAAGGGGTGGCGAAAGCCACATAACTATGGGCTAGGCTTATAAATGCCCTTGGGCAGATAGCCTAGTATGAACCTATGAACCTATGAACCTAAGAATACCCCAAAGTCTGGCCAGTATACCAAAGTGTTTAGTATCTACAGGCACTGTATATCACATGTATGCTCCCCGCTCAAGGCGCAGAGCATAAAGGTGCTTTACGAATGCACACACTTCAGAAATGAATAGCCACAGGAGGAGTAGGCTATTCATAGGGACCAAAAGGAACATGTGCATCCAGAAGGAGAAAAGAGAGAGAGAGAAAGAGAGAGAGAGAGAAAGAAAACCCTTGGCCAGGACAGCAAGGATAATAAGCTAGAGAAGAGGGGACAAAAGGGAGTAAATACTGCAACATTGAAGAGAAGGTCATCTACTGTCATGGTAAGATTTTACACAACAGTACTATGTCCTTCCATTTCAATGTTTCAGTATTACTAACATAAGGAAGAGTACAAAGGCTCAAGAGGAAACCTGGGAAGAGGAAGGCACTGAAAAGCCCTCTACATCCAGCTTGTAGTGCCTAGTGAAGGTATGGACAGAAAACCAAGTAGCAGCCCCAAGGATGGCCTTGGTAACCAGTCCCTTGAAAAAGATACCAGAAGAAGCAACAACTCTGGTAGAATGAGCTTTTATTGATGAAGAAAGACATTTACCATGAAAAGAATAACAAAATGAAATAGCCTTAGAAATCCAGGATGAGATGGTTTGCTTACAGGAAACCAAACCCAAAGACCAGGGATGGAAGGAGACAAAAAGTTGTTCAGATATGCGAATATCCTTAGTTTCTATCTAAATATCTGAGTTGTATATGCAAATCCAAGGTGGGAATAACCTTCTCACTGGCAGATGTCGGAGAAGGTAAAAAGGAAGGTAAATTAATAGACTGATTAAGAGATAATTCATTGACCACCCTGGGCTTAAAAGAAGACACCATGTCTCGGTGAACAATTAAAAAGGGAGTAACAGCCATGAGAGCTTGAAGTTCAGATACTCTCTTAGCTGAAGTAAGGACTACGAGAACAGTCTTCCAAGTACAATGTTGTAAGCAAGTTGAAGCAGCAGACTCAAAAGAAGCCTGAGTCAAAATTTTCAAGGACAAATTTGAGGTTCCAGAAAGGTAGAATAGGCTTCCCTGTGATGCCTGATATGATGGGCTCCTTTAAGAAATTATTTTACCTCAAATCTAGAGGCTAAAGGAGGGGGCAGGGACAGACAAGCAAAAATTGCTGGCACATGAGCTTTAACTGAAGAATATGCCAACCCAGAATGGAGCAGATCACACAAAGATAGAACCATAGGAACATGCAAAGAAAGGGGATCCTGGTTTAAAGAGAGGCACCAGACAGAAAATCTTTTCCATTTGGAAAAATATGATTTTTTGGTAGTGGGTATCCTGGTCTATTGCAGGCCCAAAGTATGTTCTCAGAACAGAGGTGCTGAAATGGGATTAAAACCCTATCACCCACAGTGTCATTTGCAGAGTGGACAAATGAGGATGAATAAGAGACCCCTCGTCTTGTGTGTGAAGGTCCACCAGGTGAAATAACTTGTGATGATTGCCCCTAACCAAGTGAGAAAGAAGGGGGAAACAATACTTTCTGGGCCAAAGGGGAATTCACTAGCAACATGGGGGGGGGGGTCTTGCCTCTTCTTGTACAAGACACTTGGAAGCAGAGGAAGGGGAGGGGAGGGAAGGCATATAGCAAAACGCCCTTCCAAAAAAATGACAAGGCAGCAACTTTCCAAGCCAGAGTACTCAGGACTCTGAAACAGAACAGACGAAGTTGCCTGTTCAGAGGGGAGACAAAAAGATCTACCTGAGGAATACCCCTGATGGACAATGTCCAGAAACACATCTCTGTGAACTATCTATTCATGACCCTGTGTACTGGACTGCTCAAACAGTCTGCCACCAGATTGTGCTCCAAGGGAATGTAAATTGCCTGTAAAATCATTTGTTACTGGACAGCTAGATGCCACCCCTGAAGAGCTAGCCTGCAAATAAGATAAGACCTTGTACCCCCTTTCTTGTTGACATACCACATCGCAGTAGTGTTGCTCATGAAAATTTTGAGGAATTCAGGATGAAAAAGGGAATGAAAAGCCTGAAGTGCCAGAAGCCACACTGACTTGAGGTGCCACTGCAGCTTTCTGATATAGAACCTGGCCAAAGTGAGCATGTGAATGGTGGAAGCTATAAACCTGAGGGCCCTGAGAAAATCCCTGGCCATGACTGATGCCAGGGTTAGAAGAGACTGGAAAAAGGCAATAAGAGATAGGGCCTTGGGGATGGGCATGGATGCTACTATGGGGATGGTCTGGATCCTGCAATCAAAGAAAAAAATATCCTGAGAAGGGGTAAGAATTGAGTTTTGAAAATTTTTGGTGAATCCCAAGTTCTGTAACAGGAAAACAGTGAAATGGAGGTCTTCAAGCACAGCCTCAGAGGAAGAAGCTTGAATGAGCAGAACATTCAGCTAAGGAAAGACGTGAACCCCTCTCATTCTGCAAAAAGCAATTATAAGAGCAAGGCATTTGGTAAAGACCCTTGGGGCAGAAGAGAAGCCAAAGGGAAAAGCAGAGAACTGAAAATGCAAGGAAGAAACAGAGAAATATAAAACCTTCCTGAAAAGGGAATGGATGTGAATATGAAGGTAGGCATCTTTGAGATCCAGAGAGACCAGAAAGGCCTGGGGGGGGGGGGGCAGAAGAAGAAGAAGAAATAAGGTTTGAAGAGACAACATCTGAAAGGAAGGAATCTTCCGAAAGGTAGTGAGGTGGTTACGTCCAGAACTGACCTCCAAGTGCCCTCTTTCCTGGGAACCAGAAACATTCTGGAGTAACCACCCACCTGGTCTGGGGTGGGGGGGGTTACAGCTTGAATGATACCCTGGGCCAAACCAGAACAAAGCACCTCTGGGGAAAAAAGGAAGGTGTTCCCAGGTAGGTTGATGGATGCCCAAAAAGGGAGGAAGAAATTTCCAAACTATGAAATACCCCTGGTGGATGATAGAACCCAAGAGTCTGTTATGATTCTCACCCAGTTTGGAAGGGGCAGGGAAAACTGAAGGACTAAAGGAAGGTGACTGAGGGAAAGGAGAAGCAAACTGTCAAATCGAACCTGACTTGTTTTGAAAGACAGGTTTCTGGGAAGCAGATGTTTGAGTAAACTTAGCAGAAGGCATACATCTAGAATTCTTTTTATTCTTGTGTGGAGGACAAGACTGCCTATGAAAAAAACAGGTTTGGAAGTGTAATTCCTTTGAAACGTTGGAATACGAGAAATAAAGATTTGTTTCAAGTCCTGCAAAGCCTTGCCCTTATCCTGTACAGACATAAAATGTTCAGCAGCAGCACCAAAAAGATTTTTATTATTCAAAGGAGCATCCAACAATTTGGACGGCACAGTGGTGCAGCGGTAGTGTTGTCACCAAGCAGCAAGAGGTTCTTTGGTTTGATTCTCAGCTGGGTTGCCTTCTGTATGGAGTCTTCATGTCCTCCCTTCATTCGTGTGGGTTTCCTCCGGGTGCTCCGCTTTCCTCCCACATTACAAAGACATGCATCTGGAGCCTGAAAATTGGCTTTGTTCCAAGTCGGACTTTCCCGGTTAACAAATGTTAAATAAATAAAATAAAAATAAATTTGGCCTTAATGTCATCAGGTAAAGCCTGAAGATGAAGCCATCAATAATGCCCATGACAGAACCAAATGCAGTTCTGGAGGAAACATCAGCTGCATCATAACTGCACTTAATAGAATGGCAGGCAACTTGAGAGGTAGAACCCAACAAGGAAAGGGCAGAAGCCTTCTCTTCAGAGTTAGAGAGGTCACATATAACCTGACAAACCTGAGAAAGGAGGGCCAAAATATACCTAGTCATAAGAGTCTGGTAGTTAAAGGCCCTAAAGGATAAGGTGGCTGCAGTATAAACATTCTTGCCTGGCCTCTACATAGTTCTACCATCCTTGTCTGAGGGAAGCAGCTTGGTAGAAGGCAAACACTTGGAGTGTTTGCCTGAAGAGACAGGCACTACAGAAGGGCATTTATACAGAAATTTACAATCAAAAAACATCTCTTCCTCTGAAGGGATCTGAGAGGAGTAGGCTAATGACTCTTCCCCAGAATCCTTATCCTCATAAATTTTACCTTGTAAAATCTGTCAGGTTTGTTAGTAGTGGGGGGCTGGGAGTCATGGGCCACAGTAGCTACTAAATAATATCCAGGAGGGCATCCAAAACTGGATTGACAGCAGAAGGCTTGGGAGACTCCATCTGGAAGAGTTCGTAGAACCTCTTCTCAGGTTACCAGAAACCTGAGAACAATCCCATTTAAAGAACCCCATCATACTGGAAATAATGCCCCCAAAGGAGAGTTCCTCTAATGGGGAATCTGGACTTATAGAATCCTCTTCCTCTGAAGGGATCTGAGAGGAGTAGGCTAATGACTCTTCCCCAGAATCCTTATCCTCATAAGAGGAATCCTGCTCTCTAGGTCTTTTAAGAGGAGTACAAGACTAGGGAGGGGCAGGCACAGAGACATCTTGAGGATGCTTTAAAGTCATTAAAGCATTAAGAAATGGAAACAGATGATCTGCTGTGGTGACCCCTAATGGGAACAGCCGAAAGAGAAGAAGAAGAAGAAAGCATTAATTAATCCCTGAGTAACATCCTGCCATTCTTGTTGGGGATCCCTTACAGCAGGGGAAATATGCTTGTTTTTGTTTTTTGCTTCTTCTTTTGTGGGACATTCGCACAAAAAAACTCTAGGAGGGTCAGACCCTTGCTGACACTCAGTAAATGTAGTTGGGATCTCCTCCCTCACTCTGATCTGTGGAATCCCCTTCAGTTCCCTGGATATAATCAGTCCAGTTTCCTCCTCAGTGTCTGGAACAGACATTTGGAACACCTCCGAGGACGAGGAAGAAGTCAGATCCATGTCGGCCTCTGATGGGGTCATGGCAGAGGAATCCAAGGCAATGACCAGACATTCCTTTGGGCTTTCACTAGCCTCAACAGAGCTGTCCAGAGGAGGCTGGACAGCAGCTGTGTCAGACTTGAATTTTTTGGCCTTTTTTTTTGGCCGACAGTTGACCCTTGGGGTGGGAAGACTCCACCATAGCATTCCAAGCCAATAGCTTAAGACACTGGTTTTCAAGGTAAATAGACAAGGAGTAGAGACAGTTACACTGGATCTTGGGGACAAATGATTGGCTGATAAAACATTATGTATGGTCATGGGAAGCACCCAGACAGAAGACACACTGGTCGTGATGCTCTTTATGGGGAATCCGCCTCCCACACTGAAATGAAACCAATAATGCTAAAAATAAAAGAAAAGATAAGAAAGAACCGCAACAGGGCACTTATCTGAAAAAAACACCTCTGTAAACAGCACAGAAGAAAGGTGTTCAGACTGATGTTCAATGATAGTGTTCGGACTGACCGCAAAGAAGTTCCAAAGTGAATGCATCTGTATATCACCTTTATGCCCTGCACCATGGGCAGGCAGCATACATGTGATTTACAGCACTTGTAGATACTAAGGGCTTTGGTGTACTGGCCAGATGTTGGGTTATCTTCTCAGAAGATCTCTTATTTTAGGAATACTGCAGCATGATATGGAAGGACATAATTCTACACAATTATATTCCCATTCGGTCATTACAACCCAGTGACAAAAAACTCCTGTCTGGCCCCAAACCTATCAAATCTGCCAGGCATTGTCTATACTAATACCATGTTGGTAAGGCCTGGGACCCCTTATCTGTATCCATCAGATCACTACCCTCCCTCTCATTCTTCAAAACCATTCTGACAGACCTCCTAGCCAAAAGCTGGCTGTGTTCTTACTCAACACCAGGATAAACTACATCCTTAAATGTGAGAAAATACCTATTCGTACCTTATACCTACTTACTCTCCCTCCATCATTCACTTCCTTACTTCTAACAATTTCTCTCCCCTGGCTTTCTCTCTAAATATACCATAAGCCTGCTTTTCTCTCACATTGTATTGCATTTCCTGTTTGTATTGTACTAATTTATCTTTAATTTCTCTATAAACTGGCTAATATTTCTCAAACTACTAAATCATTGTCATATAATTTGTATTTATTCTTAACCAATATTTTCATTTTGTATCTAATTTGGTATACTTATTTAAACTGTAGTTATTGTTTGTGTTATTTTCAAAGACTGTAGCATTATTGCTCTTCAAATGTTTTATAATACTTTGGAGCTTTTCTCTCCAGGCCTACAGAAAATGGGCTCCTACTCTGATGGACTTTCCCAGTACTTAAATGTCAATAAATAAATAAACAAACAAATATACTGTACACTGAAGACTTGCAGAAAAGATTGGCAATTACAAAACAGTTTTATGGATGAATGTATTTTGAGACATGCGCTGCACTGATAGTCTATTCACAAGGTCTGAAACTGAAACATACTTCCTACTTAAATATCATGGCATGACCCACTACAAATAAACTATAGCAAATGTTTCAGAATATAAACATGTTTTATAAAACTTTTAAAATATTCATTTTCATACAGCTACTAAGGAATAAGCAAAGATACATATACTCTAAAGTAAGAAAACAACATAATTTATGCATATGCATGCACTTTTTTCTCTACTAGCTAACAGGTCAGTTTACCAACTCAGGTAATGTCTCCATTCCAGTTGCTAATGCAAATTGCTTCATTGTATCATAGGCAATGTAAAATCGAGCCATTAGTTTTCCTGTTTCTATAAAAAAAAAAGAAACATATCACTTTACAACAATGCTTTGGACAACTTGCTTTTAATCTTGCCTCTCTAAAGAAAATATGCTACCACAAACTGAATTTAGTTTTGAGACATGTAAACACATTCATTCTGCTAGCTAACCTCATCCAGACATATTGTCAGCACTTGTCAGGTGATCAGTACCAACACCCACCTTATACCAGCATGTCATTCATTAAAAAAAAAATGTTTCCTACTCTGAGGTGCTCTAGAAATCTCCCCCTAAACCATAAAGGCCTCTAAAATGTAGACAGAGACAATGAACCACTCAGCATCACACTTGCACACCAGCTGCATGTACAGCACTATCCATCACTAACAGTGAAATAAGGTATCACTCAGCCCTTAAGTATATCTGGGCATGCCACTACACATGGTAATGTCATAGTCATAGGAGACAACACAGATGCATCACTCATCAGGTTAAGCAAGGAAAGCCTGATGGTGAACTGCTTTCTAGGTGCCAGGATTCTCAAGACACTCAAGTCTTTCCATCCTAGGTACACATATAACATGATTGCTGTGCATGTGGGAGTGAACGATCTGAGACACACATCCTTGAATTATATGAAGACAGACATAATGGAGGTATGGAGATCTCTAAATATGCACCCAAGGCTGGTATGAAGCTAGTCTTGAGCAGCTACCTATCATCTCCAAAAATCATGATACAATATAAATAAAAGATAACAAACTTCAACAATTTGCTTAGTTATTGGTGTCATTTGGGGGGGGGGGGGTTCCAGCCTGAAATGAGATTACTTATTTTGCCAGAGATGGACTACATCTCTCTCCCCAGGGCTTTTGTATATTGACAAAACTTTCTCCATCACCATATTACCTTTTTTTAGGCAATGTCAGTATCCTCCATTTACCAACAATCAAGTCAGAGAAAATTAGAGCTGGACAAAGGTTGCACTACTCAGTGCTGGAAGCTAAATAAGAATGTGCTCACCTTACAAGCCTTCCTGACTTTAGAAAATATGGATATCTGTACCATTACTTAAACAGAGCTCCATTTTATCACTAACATATCCTACTCCTTATTATGATTTAGTGTGATGCATACTACTTTTCAGACTCAGCTCTAAGAATGACTGGTACAGGTGGTTTGCTATTAGATTTACAAAACTGCTTCGGTCGACCGGCATGTGGTCGAAAGGCAGTTTTCAAGTTGGCAGAATGCTGAACCAGAAAACATCAACTACACTACAGCAAATGTGTAGTGTAGTTTATTTTTCTGAATTTGGCATTGTGTACGTAGATCGCAATTCAGTGAGGAACAAGGAATTAACCCATTTCCTCTCTGTAGTGCAATCTCAGAGTTGGTATATATAATGTGCAGGGGACGTGCATGTGGGGGTGTGCAAGGGGGCTTGCCCCCCTGCAAAATAGTAAAACACACATACCTTTGACTGTGGAAAGTCACCGTACAGTAAGCTGTATAGCATGGGTGACTGATGTCACCTACTGCTATGTCGAATACATCAAACTCCAGGAGTCAATGTATTCCATTTTGAGTTTGCTGCCTATTCAACGGAACGGCTTCGTCTTTCCAGGTTGCTGTTTTGACCAGTCGACTGAAGCAGTTTTGGGAATGTGATAGTAAACCAGTACAGGTGGTAGTGTTAAAATATTCTTATAAAGAAAAGATATTGGCAGCTTACAATCCCTGGACTCATATGAGTCCGGATTTGTTAAAGGATGATTCTACCTACTAAACTTAGTAGACTTCTTTGAAAAAATCACTGAGGGGCTGGATATGGGGCAAATCAGTTTATATCACTTACCTTGACCAGGCAAAGCCTTTGATATCACTTCACATTCAAGCATTATCAACAAATGAATCAAATTAAAGGTAAACCTTCATGCAACTAACAGGATATCAAACTGAACCCAATCAATGAGGATTTGGGGCCTATTCTGTAAATGGTAGGTTGGTAGTGGAGTGCCACTGGGATCTGTGGTAGGGCCACTTCTAATTTGTATTTTCTTCTCTGAGGATAAATTTGATGTTATGTATCTGTAGCTGACCACATTTTGCAGATGATGGCAAACTTGGAGCTATCACTAACTCTACAGAAGACTCTCACATCCTCCAAGTGTTTCCAACAATAGTGCCAGCTTAAAGTTAAATGATAAAAAGTGTGTAATTTATCCCTAGAGAAGCACAAGCGCACATACAAATACTATGATGCCCTAGAAACTGATGTGATCTTTAGGGAACTGGGCAACACATGATTCAACTGCAAAAAAACCCCCACTTCCTCACTATAAGAATGAAGAGCACGATTTTCATGAGATACACAGATCACCTTAAATTGTTGTGTATCTTCTCAGTCTGCTGTAAGGGTTGACTCTGCCTTGCCTACAAGGCCCTCTATAATACAGTCCTGTATAAACATCCCGCACATTTGCAAAACTTGTAACAACATGAATACCCTTTCAAAATACCTGAATTTCCACTGTAACATAAACAGAAACTGATGGTGGGATACATATTTCTCTCAAAGAATTCTTCTCTGGAACAGACTTTCCTTTCATACTAAGCAACTGCAAATACAGCACAGATGAGTGGGTGGATAACCAAAAATTCAAGCAATGACTGAGACCCACTTTCCCTCATGGAAAGGTGGAGTAAGTAGTAGAATTTGTGGTACCTAGGCTGCAAATGATCTCTCTGATCAACAGACAAGTAATTAACATATGAACCTGAATGGAATGATACATAAGGAGCCTACCCAGTAAGTAATCTGCAAGGGAATTTTATTCAGTAGACCAAACAAACTACTCCAAATTATACTTACCACTAGGTGGTATTTAGTAGTAGAACTCTTAAGCATAAGATGACTTTGGTTGGTACATGCAAGAGTCAGCATTGTCAGTAAAGCATGTTAAAAATATATTTGATGGTTAATTGCGGTAGACTTAACACTAATTTTGCTACCAATTAAAGCAGCCCTGGAAGAAATATTCGTTTACTCCACAACAAGGGACTTATTTAGAGGATATAGGCCAAAGAGCCTGATGATTCGATGATTCAGTCATGATAATTACATGATTTTAAAAGAACAGGTTTAAGTAGTTAAAAATATTCAGGAGAGATCTTCAGGGGCTCTGTGTTAGAATGGACAATATAATCGTAAAAGATCACTCTGAATTTGGCAGTCACAATTTAAAACTAAAAGTCCAAAATATATTGATACTTAGCTGAGAGAAGCAATTTTTAAAAAGAAGTTAAAAAATTAACCTTTCATCAAATTATGACGTCTTCTTCGAACCCTCATTCATCTCAGAGCATTTCTGTTCATTTTCAGCCTACTGTGATGTCCCTGGATTTTAACAGCAACTAAAGCACAACCTAATTCCATTTGGGATAATCTCAGGTTTCATTTTTTAGCAGATTATCCGGCAGAAATTAAACAGAAGAAATGTGCAGTTCTTAATGATAAAAATATTCTGCAGTTTCTTTTAACAGTGTCTGTTTACATTTGTTTACAGGGTAGAGCACTGGTCAAACATGAGTAATTGCAGCCTCAGCCCAGATTGAATACATAACAAAAAGAATTTATGAAAAATAAGTATACATGCAAGAAAATTAAATCTGATATAGACAATGGTACAGCAACTGATTAATACAATACTATATTATGTTAAGGTACACAATAACTTTCAGATGAGACAGTTCGGCAGAGAATAATAAATTCCTTTATTACAAGGAAATACGCATATGAAAGAGACCAGGCAAATCATAAACCTCTCTTCCCAAATCACAAAAGCCCATATTTGTTATACTTTTTCTTGATTAGTAACAATATTACTGTAATAATTACAAGACTGCCATGACCAATTAGAAATAAACACTACAGCATTAATTCTGCTGAGATTGCATGATTAGTTGTTGACCGCATTCTTTTACAACATATGTAACAGAACAGTCTTCACAACACAATTCCTATACTTTTATGACCTTGTCAGCACTTGCTAGGAACCTTCATATTGTTCAGAACAAAATTTATACTTTTCTGACCTCATTAACACTAGCTAATATTAGACAGGACGCAGGCTAACAGATGCACACTGAACGGCATTCTGAATATTTCATTCTACTTTGAAAGCACATTAGAAATGAAATGTAGACACTCACATTTTTATTTTCCCTTCTCTATACATCCCACCCGTTACAATTATAAAGTATAGTACTATGAAATTAAAAACATTTGTTAGAATAAAAGATGAACACAAATAGAAGAGAAAAAGAACTTATGTACTCACCATAATGTTACATCTGACTAGTTGTTCTTCATTTGCCTTCAGCCTGTGGGTTCCCAGATTCATATCGGGTCTGACTTGGCTGCATATCCAGTATCTGATCCAAGCTCAAAGCTCCTTCCCTTACACATAATGCTCCTGTCTCCTTCCTCCCTTCAGGTCGAGTTTGCTGCTCAATCTAGTACCATCACCCGACCCAACAGAGACTTGTCTGTACCAGAAACCAACAACAAGGATAAAAGGCACCCTTTGGAGGTGGCCTCAATTATACGTAGGAGGCACCAGCAGATCACACAAGGCCACGGGAAGGAGGGAAGGATGGTTGAAGATAAATGAAGAACAATTACTCAGATGGAACATTATGATAAGTACATAACTTCTTTATCTGAAGTAGTTGTCTTTATTGTCTTCATTTGGTCTTCAACCTGTGGTACAGAGGCTCCAGCTACCAGACACCTGGGATGCCCTCATGGAAGGATATTCCAGAGCACTGCGGAGCCAAAGGATGCCCTGTTCCTGGATACAATGTCCAATTTATAATGTGAGATGAAGGTATGGGGTGAGGCTCAAGTGGCCACAGAACAGATGTCATCTAATGAAACTCTGGACCAAAAAGCTGCTGGCATGGCCAGAGACCTGGTGGAATGCGCTTTCACCTGACTCGGTGGGGAAATGCCCCTGGCTGAATATGCCCGAATGATACATTAAGAAATCCAATGGGTGATGGTAACTTTAGAGATTGGTTTCCCTAAAAAGGGTATGGAGTAAGAAATGAAAAGTTGGTCAGATTTACGAAAGGTTTTTGTCTTGTGCAAGTAGAAAATAACTGTTTGTGCACGTCTAGTAAATGCAATTTGTATTTCCCCTTGTTTTGAAAATTTGGAAAGAAGACCGGTAGGTTGATTACCTGATTAATGTTGGCCTCTGAAGCTACTTTAGGTAGAAAGGAAGGATTAGTATGCAAAGGCACCCTGTCCTTATGAAAAATCATATAAGGGGCTTTGATCAATAGAGCCTGAAGTTCCGAAACTCGCCTAGCAGAGGTAATGGCAACCAGAAAGGCAGTCTTCCAGGAGAGAAAAGTACAGTTTTGTACCTACCATAAATGTAGATGTCCGAACTGGATAGCATCTGCAGTCATAACAACTGGCCATGAAAGGAGTCCACTTTCCATGCAAGTGGGTGGAACGCCCTTGTGCAGATTTTTTGAGCTGGTGATTGAGAGGGACGAACATTGCCCTGGATGATGTTGCTGATGAGCGCCAGGTTCCAAGGGTCCAAAGTCAGTCATCATATAGGGGTATGAATGAGTGCCTCCTGTTGTTTGATGTACCATGACTGTGTGGTGTTGTCTGTCCTTATCATCAAATGTCCTGCTTTGAGGAAAGGTCTGAATTTATCCTAGGTCTGGGTTGCGCTGTTGTGATGGTTTTGGCTTGCTTGGTTGTGTTGTGGAAAGAGGATTTGACTTTGACTGGCATGCTTGAGAGAACTCCTGAACTAGGCATTTATTAGAGGGGATTAGAATTTCTGCTTCTAGCTGTGCCTGTGTTTGGGACCATAAATTTTAGGTACTACTTTGTAGTTCATATGTAGTCTGGCATGTGGAACCAAGAGATTATGCATGCCCATGAAGGCCAAGGCCTGTAGAACTCTTCTTGCTGTTAGCTTGTTCTGTTTTGTTAGTGCCTGCAGTTAGGAATGAATGCATTTTGTTTACTGTGTCCAAGAATCCAAAATGTCCTTGTGGGATGGTATCAGCCTTGACTTTTTGTTGTAAATTGACTGTGTCCCAGTGTGCTTAGCAAGTAAATATGACCCTTTGTAAATCTGTTGTCAGCTTGCTTTTGTTGTCCCCCAAAGGGCAATGCTGAGAATTGATAGTGCTCTGATCCTGCAAGAAATCTGAGGTATTAAGTACCACCCAGCAGCACTACTTGCCCAGCATGGGAAGTTGCTGGAGGGTCAACATTTTGAATTTTGGGACAATGATGGTAGAACTTTGCCTTGTTCTGTTATTGGCACTTTTCCACAGCTCTCATCTTTGTTAGTTGCATTATCTCAGTTCCACCTTGGGGGTTGAACCTGCAAGAGAAATCTTTAACTGTTTGTACAGATTTTGCCTTTTCTTCCATTTTCTTCATTACCTGCTGGGCACATGCATGTCTTCTCACTGTGCCAGTCATGGCTGATCTCTAAATGAAGCCTCCAGTGCATCCATAGGCCACATTTTAAGGAATGGTTACTAACCTGTTGTATGTTATTTACCATTTCTAAGTTAACTGATCAAAGCAAACTCATGTGAAACTATGTATCATGAGCTGCTGGCTGAGAGAGAAAAGAGAGAGTAGCAGAGTTGTCTGTAAACCTTCCTGGCTCCACCCCTCTGGAAGGAATAGGTTTTTTGCTTTTTTTTAGCTTTGCTGCTGCCGAGGTTGCCTGGGGGATATGGTTTCGTGGTCAGGGCCTTGTATGGTGATGAGTAGTGGTGATGAGTGTGTAAAATCTGTAAAATGACACAGGTTGGGGCTGGGGCTGGAGGGTGTGTGCAGAGACATCATCATTCAATGCATTCCACAACAGAGAGAGAGAGAGGTATAGCTAAAGGCCTGTGTTGTGGTAGGTGGGCAGAAAAGTCCTAAGTCTTTTCTGGAATCTGAGAAATCCTGTTCCGACTGAAGGGCTGCCTGACGACAGGACAACCCAGTTGTTATGACTGCAGATGCATCCATGAAGGACATCTGCATATCCACTGAAGCTGCAGCTTAAAAAGGAGGTGAGACTAAAGCTTGAAGTACTAGGGTAAGATCTCATGGTGGTGTAGTATCCTTTATTGGGGGTCGAAGAAGAAAGGTCCCTTTGAGGAAGGCCTTAGAAAGCTTTGAAGATGCTAAGGAAAAAGAAGTTATGTCTTACCATAATGTTCCATCTGTATTGTTGATCCTCATTCAGTCATTACGCATGGGTATCAGTTCCGACCTAGGAACCAAGCTGGTCATTTTCCAAGCTCTCGTCAGCTTCAAACTCTCGAGCTAAACTCTTACTCACAATCCCCCGCTCCCTGTTACCTCAGATTGAGTTTGCAAGTCAAAGAAGGTAGAGGCTACCTCTGGTCAAATAACCTAAGAGAGCTGGATGGTGAGATCCACTAGAAACCACAGGATAGGGAAGGAGGGAGGGTCGTAATGACTGAATGAGGATCAACAATACAGATGGAACATTACGGTAAGTCATAACTTCTTTATCTGATATTGTTCATAGGTTCATAGATAGATACTAGCTAACTGCCTGCCCTGCGCATTTTAAGCCTAGCCAATTATCCCTTGTAAGACTCAAACCCTGCACCTTGTGTTTGTAAGGCAAACACCTTAACCATTAGGCCACCCTCCCAACCCCTAAATAAAGTTAATCCTCATTCATTCTTTACGCATGGGACAGAGTCCCCAGCTACCTCTATTCCTGGGAGGCTCTCATGGAAGGACATTCCTGAGCACCACAGAACCGAAAGATGCTCTTCCCCTGGAGGCCAAATCCAATTTGTAATGATTGATGAAGGTATGAGGTGTAGCCCAAGTTGCAGCTGCACAGATGTCATGTAAAGAAGCTCTGGCATGGAAGGCAGCAGAAGTTGCCACCGACCTTGTTGAATGAGTTTTCATGGTAGTAGGCAACGAGATATTGCACTGTGTATAGATGAAGATCACACAGTCCTTCAACCATCAAGCTAATGTGACCTTAGCAACAGCAGATCCTAATCTAGGTCCAGAAAAGGGCAAAAATAACTGGTCAGATTTACGAAAGGACCTAGAACTGTTTAAGTAAAAATGGATTTGCCTGTGGATATCTAGGGTATGTAGGCAATACTCTCCTCTGTTTGAATGATTGGGAAAGAAAACTGGCAATTCAATGGTTTGATTAATGGACATTTCAGGGATCACTTTTGACAGAAATGATGGATTAGTTCTCAGAGACATTCTATCTCTATGAAAAATCAAGTATGGACTCTTGATACATAAAGCTTGAAGCTCAAAAATATGTCTGGCAGAAGTAATGGCGACCAAAAACAAGGTTTTCCATGACAAATGCTTGAGGTCGCAAGAAGAGGCTGGTTTGAAAGGTGGCATTGTCAGAGTTTGTAGAACTAATGATAAATCCCATGGTTGAATAGGTTCTCTAAAAGGTGGCTTCAGATGATTCACACCTTTTATGAAGGTCTTGCACAATTTGTGGGACATAAGAGAGGAATCTTGGACATACTCGTGAAAATTAGAAATTGCAGCCAAATGAACTCTAATGGTAAAGGCTAATAGACCCGATTGGAAAAGGTTGGCCACATAGTCTAGTATTATCGACACTGGTGCTGAGTAGGGATGTACTTGCTTATCTTTCAGTCAACAGGTAAATCTTTTCCACTTGCTCAGATAAGTAATTCTAGTAGAAGACTTATGAGATGCAATGAGAATGTCACGTACTGGTAAAGAAAGATCATTCTGCCCTGCAATCAAGGGAATTGGAGTAGCCAAGCCGTGAGCTTCAGGCTGTTCAAGTTGGGATGAATCAGGTTCTGTGGATGTGAGATCAACTCCGGGGTTGGATGGGGAATCCGTGGTCGATCTAGTAGGTGAGGCCAAAGGAAGGGGAACCAAATCTGTTGAGGCCAATATGGTGCTATGAGGATCACCTTGCTCTTCAACCAATGGGCTTTTTTCAGAAACTGGGGAATGAGGAAAAAGGGTCTGAATGCGTAAAGAAGACTCGAGGGCCAATCATGGACTAGAGCGTCCCTGGATGACTATCCCGGAGGGGGAATCAGGGCGAAGTAGTTGCTGCATTTGTAGTTGGTTGGGGATGTAAAAAGGTTGCAGCAAGGACGGCCCCAGCGGTGGAAGATCACCGCTATCAAGGGATTCTGGGACCATTTGTGAGGTTGAAGAATGCACCTGCTCAGTCTGTCTGCTATCACGTTAGAACTCCCGCGAATGTGCGTTGCTAGAAGAAAACAGCTGGTAGCCATCGCCCATTGCCATATCCTCATGGCCTCTCGAAAAAGGGGGTAAGATTTGGTTCCACCTTGCTTGTTGATGTACCAGACCAGCGCCATGTTGTCTGATTGAATCACAATTGTCCCAGACAGCAGCAGGGGATGGAATGCTTGCAACGCCAGAAGCACCGCCCTCAGTTCTAGAACATTTATATGCAGATGGGCCTCCAGTTCAGACCAAGTGCCTTGGACTGTCTGTCCCTGACATAGCCCCCCCCACCCCATCAGGGAGGCGTCCATGGTCACTGTGGCCTTGGGTTGCTGAGAGGAGAAGGGGTGAGACCACTGTAACAGGTTGTGTGTCATCCACCAACTGAAATCCTGTTTGCACCTGTGGGTTACTCGAATCATGGCTGAAAGAGGATGCTGAAAGGGATACCACTGGGTGAGCAGTAGCCATTGTAGAAGTCTCATGTGAAACCTGGCCAGGGAGACAATGGTGATGGAGGCTGCCATGGAACCCAACAGCTGTAGAACTGAGTGAGCTGTGGATTTCTCCCTTGAAAGGATTGGAATCAGTTGTTGCTTTATCCTTAAAATTCTGTGCTCTGGAATAGCAGCTCTGCAGTTCTTTGTGTCAAAGATAACCCCTGTGAATTCTGTCGGCTGAGATGGGGTGAGATTGAATTTTTGCCAGTTTATGGTTATGCCTAGCCTTTGTGCAGCGAGGAGAGAGTATGCCAGGGCTTCTTCCAGTAGATGTCTGATGGGGGCGGAAATGAGCCAGTCGTCTAGGCATGGAAACACCTGGAATCCTTGAAGTCACAAGTGAGCTGTGACAACTGCCATGCACTTTGTGAACACCCTGGGGGCTGTAGAGAGTCTGAAGGGCAGTGCTCTGAACTGGTAGTGACTGGCTCCCGCACGGAAGTGCAGAAATCTTTTTGATGGCCTGTCCACTTTTATGTGGTAGTACGCATCTTGAAAATCTATCAAGCACATCCAATCATCTTTTTCCAAAAGCAGGAGGATAGACTGTATTGTGACCATCCAAAATTTTTGTACTCTCACAAACTTGTTCAATGCACTGAGATCCAAAATTGGTCTCCAGTCCCCGGTTTTCTTTGGCACCAAAAATAGTCTTGAGTAGAATCCGGATCCTATCTGGTCTGGAGGGACTATTTGGATGACTCTCTTTCTTAGCAGCTTTTCTATCTCTAGTGCTGCTTCTTCCCTTTGACTGGGTGGAACGTCAGGAAGGTTTTTTGAGGAGACAGGACAAAGATCAAAGGTGATATGATAACCTCTGGTTATAATCCTTTGTACCCAAGAATCGGTGGTGATGGTTAGTCAGGCAGAAGGGTACAAGGAGAAAAGTCCCCCAACTACCTCCAGAGGAAAGGAGTTGGGCCTCTCTTCAGGAGCGCTGGTAGGATTGGCCAGGGAAAGAATCCCTGGAACCCTGGTTATGCAGACCCCCTCTGCCCCGAAAGGAGCGTCTTCCCTGTGAGTTTTCCCCTCTGCCTCTAGGGGAGAACTCGGCCTGTGTATCACGGAAAGGACCCTGACATTTCTTGAACCATATCTTCCCACTCTTTTGGTTTCGGGAGAAAGCACGTTGAGGGGAAGAATAACGGACACCTACGGCAGAAAGGGTCTTACCGTCATGTTCACATCTGGCCAGTGTGCTTTTAACTTTGGGTCCAAACAATGAGGAGGCCTCAATGGGGGCATTAGAAAGGAAGCCTTAAAGGGTTCCGGAAAATTGGACAAGTGCATCCAGGCGTGTCATCTCAAGACCACAGCTGAACCCGCTGCTCTAGCTGCTCCTTCTGATGCATGAGATATCAATCGCATAGAGGAATTGGATATTGACTCAATGGTGGCCAGCTGAGAGACCACTTTGTCATGGACCTCATCAGACACGGCACCAGCCAAGGTTTCAGAGAGCTCAGAAATCAGATCCCGTTGAAGCCTGGTAAAGTGTGCCATATAATTCAGGGACCTGATAGTAAAGGTCACTGATGCAAAGGTGCGCTTCCCTATCCTGTCCAGGGCCTGGGACTCTTTGTTAGGTGGATGGACAGTCTGCCTTTCTTCTTCTGCCAGATCCTTTTTTGCTGCGGCCACCACCACCAAAGCATCCACAGGAAGACCTTTTGACCTATGGAGATCTGTAGCAGGAGGGGACAAAATCTTATCTGGCCTCCGGGGAATAGCTTAGACGGTGTCAGGAGCCTTCCAAGCACGCTGCACGATAAGCCGGACAAGTTCATCGGCAGGTGGAGTAACCCAGGAGGTAGGGGGCCAGGCGTGAAAGGCCTGCAGGAACACATATTCTTCAGAGATCAGATTAGAGGACTGCCAGTCACCTCTCTGTTTCAGGATTTCTAGGATATCACCAAAGGATACCTCAGAGTGTGACTGAGGGGATCCTTCCCCCTCATCAAAATCTGTGTCTTCACTGAGGGACTCCTCTGTAGAGTCCATGTGCTTCCTCTTACACAAACTTTTCCGCTGGACTTCCTCAGTGGGAGAAGCTGGGGAAGACAGCGGAAAAGGGGTTTCCTGTGGGAATATGTCCTGAGGCCCTTGCACCCGGTGTCCGCTCGGTGCGACTTGTGAAACCAGTGTACCAGAGGAGGGCGGAGGGATAGACAGTCCAGTATTGCCAGCAGCGAAAGCCTTCTCCATCAGTTGGAAGGCTAATCCACCTGAAAAGGAGTGAGTGTCTAGGACAGGGGTCACCCCTCCCCTAAGTGGCTCAGCCTGCCGACACGGAATCCCTAGATGGCTGTGGAGCAGCAAACTATGCGTGTCACAACTGACATCCTGGGTCATAGCAAAACTTTTCTGCCATGAAGGCAACTGCGGTTCCTTACTGAGATCCATAAAGGGAACAGCAGAAGGGGAAGGCTGTGCTATATCCATGGACTTCAAAGGCAATGAAGGAGGAGAATAAGAAGGGGTCTTTGGAGACGGGTGATCACCTCTCAAGGAAGGATAGTTCCCAGGGGGTGGGATACCTCTGGCCAAGAGCACCTGATCCACAAGACACAACACATCGTGTTCGGAAAGGCTTCTAGTGGACCTCACGGAGACTGAGAGAAAAACAGGCCTGTCCACAGAAGAGGCAAACTCGGTGCCCATCACACCAGTCCGCTCCGAGAACAACGGTGCCAAGAGAGACTGGACTATGGGTGTCTGCACCGAAGAAGTCATCGGTGCCAAGGTCATGATCTGCACCGACACAGGGATCGGTGCCAAAGTGGTTGTTGGTACCGAAGCTGGAATCGACAAAATTGGAGTCAACAATAAAGGAGTCAGTTCCGAGTAAGATATCGGAGCCAATGTGGTCAATGTCTGCGCCGACTGAACGGTCGGTGCCGATACAGTGGTAATATTTTGAACCGAGGAGCCCCTCGGTGCCGATATAGTGAAGGCTGCAGGAGAAGACGGAGCCGAGATCACTAATGGAGCCGAAGGCCTCGGTGCCGAAGATCTAGGCACCAACAGCACTGGGGCTGACTGAGTGAGCTCTGGAGCTGAAACTTTAGTCTTTTTAGGTTTTGGTTGGCGGGAGTCCCCAGCCGGGGACGAAGGCAAAGATTTAGCATTGGTAGGAACATCCAAGATTTTCTTATGGGCTGTAGGAGGGATTGAGACCTCCGACCCAGAAATAGCCTCTGAAAAGGGAGATTTAGGATGTCCCTTCACCAACAGCTTGCTTTTTCTTTCCAACAAAGTCCTATTTGAAAAGTTTTCACAGATAGTACAGGGTGGGTCAACAGATAAGTAGGATGCCCCCAAACAATAAACGCAAAAAGAATGTGCATCGGAAGTAGGTAGTCTGTGTCCACAATCAGTACACCGTTTAAACCCCGGACTACCTTTCTTATCTGCCATGATAGCAAATTAGATATCAGAAAAGGGTACCAGCAATCTTACAAAAGAATACCCGAAGGTATGAGAAAAAGGGAAAGATTACCAACGATGGAAGGAAAGTATACTTCGCGGTAAAAAGGTGGAGAAAAGAGAAGAAAAACCTGAAGAAAATATGGTCGCTAGATGCGATAGGGTAAGAGACAACGAAATAGAAACTTTTCTGACAGAAAAGTAATATAAATGACTATTCAGCAACAAATAACTGTACTTAGCTCAAGAGAAGCAGCTTGACACGACTGAATGACACCGTGGCAAACGAAATCTGAGGTAACAGGGAGAGGGGGATTGTGGGTAAGAGTTTAGCTCGAGAGTTTGAAGCTGAAGCGAGCTTGGAAAATGGCCGGCTCGGTTCCGAGGTCGGAACCGATACCCATGCGTAAGGAATGAACGAGGATTAACAATATCAGATGTCATATTATCCCCCACATGATAATTAGAAATTGCCACAAGTTGAACTTTGACAGTAGAAAAACTGGCACCTTCTTGAAAAATTCCCGATAAAAATTCCAACAGCGCAGAAACTGGAGCCGTGAAAGGATCTAATGCATGCTGAGAGGCCCAGATAGAAAAACGTTTCCATTTGCTGGAGTACACTTTTCTGGTGGAAGCCTTATGAGCTGCCACTAGAATTCTTTTGACGGGAGAGAATAATCCTGGAGTCCTGACTATCATGGAAACTGGAGCAGCCAAGCAGTGAGCTTTAGACTGTTCAGGTCTGGATGGGGAATGCCTGAAGGATGAGATATGAGATCCAGAACTGGATCCAACATCCATGGTGGAGCCACCAAATGAGACCTCAGAGAGGGAAACCAGACCTGACGAGGCCAGAATGGGCAATGAGGATAACTAAGTTCCCCAGCCTGTGAGCTTTCTGAAGAAATTTTGATATTAAGAGAAGAGGAGGATAAGCATACAGAAGACCGAGGGGGGGCAAGCATGAATCAGAGCATCTCTGGGGGTCTTCCCCCTGAGGGCTATTCAGAGCGAAGAACTCACTGCATTTCGCATTGAAAGGAGAGGCAAATAGATCGCAGCAAGGCTCACCCCACTTGTGAAAGATCTGTTTTGCTACTGAAGGATTCAGAGACCACTCATGAGGCATCAGAATAGATCTGCTGAGCCTGTCCGCTAGAATGTTGGACCTCCCCGGAAAGTGCATTGCCACCAGAAAACAGCCGTTGAGATCGCCCAGTCCCATACTCTCATGGCGTCACGACATAGGGGATATGATCTGGTCCCCCCTTGTTTGTTGATGTACCAGACCACAGACATATTGTACATCTAGATAACAATCATTCCTGAAGGGATAGGGGCATGGACAGCCTGCTAGAAGCACCGCCCTCATCTCCAAGATGTTGATATGCAAATTGGTCTCATAGGGGGACCACATGCCTTGGACTGTCCATCCCGAGTAGTGCCCCTACCACCCCAGCTGGGAGGCATCGGTAGTCATCATGGCTGTGGGAAATGTCAGAAGAAAGGGATGTCACCAAACCAGATCTGAGGAATGAATCCACCACCGAAGGGAGTCCCTGCACAATTGAGAGATTCGGATAGGGTGAGACAACAGAAGATCTAACAGGGATCATTGTACTGAAAGGGGTCACTGAAGGATCTGCATGTGAAGACACACCAATGGTAAGAGATTGATCGTGGCCACCATGGACTCCAACGCCCTTAATACAATTTCCGCTGTTGGAGACTGAGTTTGAAGAATGCACAGGATATGTAGCTTCAGACTGCGTATTCTGTCTGGAGGAAGAAACACACTGGTTCAAATTGTGTCTAATCGCACCCCAGTGAAGTCTAAAGTTTGGACAGGGGTCAGGGATGATTTGTTGAGATTAATGGCAATGCCCAACCTCTGGGCTAGAAGAAAAGAATCCCTCACTTGACAAAACTGATGCCTAGATGAGGCAGCAAAGAGCCAATCATCCAGGTAGGGAAATACCTGAATGCCCTGGAGTCTCAGGTGAGCCGCTACTACTGACATCACTTCGGTAAACACCCTGGGCGCTGTGGTGAGACCAAAGGGGAGTGCTCTGAACTTATAATGATTGTCTCCTAGCCGGAAGCAGAGAAACCTCTGAGAGCATCTGTCCATCTTGATATGATATTATGCATCCTGGAGGTCAATCGAGCACATTCAATCTTTCTCCTGCAGGAAGGACAGGCTAGATTGAAGGGTTACCATCGGAAATTTCACCTTGGCCACAGACAGGTTCAAGGTGGATAGATCTAAAATGGATCTTAGTCCCCCTGTTTTCTTTGGCACCAAAAGGAACCTGGAATAAATACTTGATCCAAAGTGGTCTAGGGTGATGGATGGGATGACTCGCTTTCTTAGCAGCGTTGCGATTTCCCATCCTCCCTGTGCGTGGGTGGAACGACCGAGAGGTGTTTGGGTGGTGGAGGTGGCTTGAGGAAGGGGATTGAATAGCCTCTGGATATAATGTGTTACACTCAATGAACTCTTGTGATGGACTCCCACTTCGTTAGGTTCAAGAAAAGACAGCACCTGACTGTCTCCGGAGATGAGCAGGCAGGCAACCCTTCAGGGTTGTTGAGCGGGTCCATCAGAGAAAAGTTCTTGAGACCTGTAATTTCTCGGACCCCCTCTGCCTCTAGGATGACATCTATCAAATACCCTCTGCCCCTGGAGGAAGGTGAGTTCTGATTGTCTCGGGGAAAATTCAGAGATTTCCGAAACCAGATCTTCTTGATCCCTCACAGATTCCTAGAGAAGGATCGCTGAGGGGGCGAGAAGCAGATCCCGATAGCAGACAGAGTCTTCCCATCCTTCTAACTCTGAACTACAGTCTCACGTACCAACTTCCCGAACAGGGAAGTACTGTCGTACGGGGCATTGGTAAATGATGTCTTGAAATGTACTGAAAACTGACAGAGCCAGAGCCAGATATGTTGCCTGATGGCAACACCTGTACCAGCTGCCCTAGCGCATCCTTCAGCTGCACGGGAGAGGAGGCACATAGAGGTGTTGGCAACTGATTTTAGAGTGGCCATATGAGCAGAGAAAATCTTTTCCTCCGCCAACATGGACTCCGGGGTTGACTCAGTGATCTCCTTAACTAGATCTCGCTGCAGCTGAATCACATGTGCCATGTAATTCAGCACCCGAACAGAGAAGGTCATTGAAGCGTACACCCACTTCTTGAAATGGTCCATCACCCTTAACTCCACCACCATGGCACCAATGGGGGATCCCTTGTTCCAATATAATCTATCTGAGGGGGTCGAGACCTTATCCGGACATTTGGGAATGGGCTCCACCGTGTCTGGTTCCTTCCATGCCCGAGATGTAATGAGATCCACTAAAGGATCTGTGGGAGGGGACACCCAGGAAGTAGAGGGTCCTGTGCCAAATGCCGCAAGGAACACTGATTTGTCTAAGGTAGGTTTTTTGGGCAGACCACCCCCATCACTGGCGAAGGAGTTCCATGATGTCTCCGAAGGAGACATCCTTGGGGGTGGCCAAGGGGAACCTTCTCCTTCCTACAAATTGGTGTCTTCAGTGGGCAGTCTAAGTGCCTCCTTTTGCATATACGTTTGCTTGGGATCTCCTCAGTGGATATCTCTGGGGAGGACTTGCCAACGTCCTGCTGCTCCCAAGTGGAACCTTCCTGAGAAAAAGTGGTGGCAGGCTGTCCCTGAGATGGCAGGATGGCCAGAACCACACCAAAAATGGAGGGAGTCAGGGCAGAGTCTGAAGATGAGATGGTCAAGGGTCTTGAGGAAATCGAGAGAACCCTCTCCACCACATCAAAAGCTAAAGGGGAACAGACATCCTGACAAAGGACAATAGGAGCCGTCAACCTCTGACCCAATGGGGGAGTCAGAGCCGAACCTCCAGGAGTCAAGATACCAAGAGGAAGGCTGCACTTTGACACACTTGGAACTGACACCAACCCCTCAGATCTGATGCCGAGGCTATGGCCTCCGAGACCTTGTCAGATTCGACCTGCTCAAGGTCATAGCCAGCGCCGAGGTACAAGGTACCATTGGTGCCAGCACCTCAACACCAAGAGTCCTCGGATCCAAGGGCTCCAAAACCAAAGGTCAGATTGGAGAAGGAGTAATCGGGATGAAAAAGGGCTGTGTGCTCCTCGCTCCAGAGGGAGAGGGAGCAGGCAAGACTCCCATCTGTATCTGGGTGCAGATGAACTGCTTCTTTAAGGCTCCAGTTGGAGTGGGAGGAAGAGGCGACTGACACCAGCCTGGAGGGGTAGTGAGGAGATGCCTGAGCCAGTGACCAGATCCAGGGCTCCTCTAGCTCCGGGGAAAATTGAGGAAAATAGAGCCAGGGAGACTCCGGTCTTGGAGCCAACCTAACTTTAGGAGGCGGGCTGGCCGAAGCCGAGTGATCCGGGGATTGCTTCCTTGGCCTATCCTTTCTAGTTTTGTCCCCATCCCCAGGCCTCTTGGTGGGAACTTGAGTCCCAGAGGCCGGGGAGGAGGCATGGGCAGAAGCTGGGGGCACAGGAACTTGAGTCTCCAAAGAGTGAAGAAGGCCATTAAGAATTAATTTGTCCCTCCTGTCCTTAAGTGCCCAGGGATTAAACCCAGCACAGATGGAACAGGAGGTCTGGAGATGGGCTGCCCCAAGACACACTACACAAAGAGTGTGGCCATCAGCTGGGGAGAGCTTATGACCAGACTCTGTACACTTTCTCTAGCCAGGTTTGGGAGTGTCAGACATGTCCCAACCACAGGCCCAGCACACTCACAATCACACAGACCACACATGCAAGGAAAGAAAAAGGGAGAGAGATAGTTTTTTTTTACCAACAGAAACATGGGAGGAGGTAGAAAGTAGAAAGGGAATGTATAGAAAGAAAAGGTAAATATTTACACCAAAAAGTAGCACATACCACAGACCTTTTATGCAGGGAGCTTGGATCACGATGCGGACATGTAGGTGGCAAATGAGATCTGAAGGAAGGAAGGAGAGAGGAGCATTATGGGTAAGGGGAGGAGCTTTGAGCTTGGATCAGATGCTGGATATGTAGCTGAGTCAGATCCGATACTGATCCGGGAACCCACAGGTTGAAAACTAAACAAAGACAACTTCAGATTAGAAAGATCAAACAGTAAAGTATAATTATAAGTATAAAATAATTAATTTATTTCAAGAAGAATGAAGGTAAATCAAAACAGTATTTGCATTGCCAGAACCCATTTCTTAAGATCAGATATTTTTATGTCAAGAAGCAAATAAAATATTCAAAAATCTGCTCCAATATCCATTAACTTTAAATTTCAACTTTTTTTCTCAAGGATACAATTTTAGTTGTTCCTACTTGTTACAATTTACAGCAAAATGCTGAAAATATATTTTTTTAAGTAACACGGAAGTGAGACTAAGGTAGACTTCCTTTTATTAAGGAAAGGTCACTGGGGTAGACTCAGTGACTGTAAAGTCATTCCCATTGAAACAGTTGACCTACAGCATAAACCACTGAGTGCCACAATCAGGTGCAAGCAGTGGTCAAAGAAGGCTCTAAGGGTCAAAAGAGTCTAGGTTGAAGACCTGGAAGTTGACTGGGAAGAAAATATAACAGTTCAAAGAATTACTTAGGGTTCTAGCACCTCAGGAAGTACAAAAATAGATGGAGTTGAAGAAGAAATGGCAGCAACTCAAACAACATGTGTGAGGACTATAGAACAGATATGTGACCAAGTCAGGTATGGAAATAAGGTACATAAGGAAAGCTAGTGGAAGAATGCAGAAGTCCAGGAAGTCATCAAAATCTGATTTTTCAAGGGAAAAAAATACAGCCTCCATGGGACCCAATAACATTCCAGGCTGCATCCTACTTTAACTCATGGCAGGAATTTGCAGCATTAGGCACCCTAAGAAAAATGAAAATATCCAAACCCAGAAAAAGCTGAATGGAGTAAATAACCAAGAGCACTGCACCAAAAATAAAGATCCAACAGTTTTATTCCACCACAATAAGAGTTTAGTACTTTCGTCAAAAGTACATAAAATTGACTTCTTCAGAACTGTGGTGTAAAACTGGTGGTGTAAGGTGGAATAAAACTGTTGGATCTTTATTTTTGGTGCAGTGCTCTTGGTTATTTACTCCATTCAGCTTTTTCTAGCATTAGGCACCCTATTCAACCAAAGCCTGAGTGCCGACTTTATTGCAGCTGAGTGGAGGACAGCTACTGTCATCCCTTTGCACAAAGGTGGAACATCCACTGATCCAGGAAATTATAGACCCATCAGCCTACCTAGCCTGATCTGAAAGGCCATGGAGCAAATTATCATGGACTTCATTAACAAGGACATTGGCAACCTCCAGACACTTGATCCCACACAGTTTGTTTTTGTCAAGAGGAAATCATGCCTGTTAAATTTGGTCGATTTTTTTCAGACAATCACCGAAGCCATAGACGAGGGGAAGATGGTGCACACTGCCTACCTTGACCTGGTCAAGGCCTTCAGTACTATTCCCCACTCAGGTAAAACAGATAAACTGTCTCAGCTAGTCATCAATCCATATGTTACCAGATGGGTAACAAACTGGCTCACTGATAGAACCCACCTAGTCAAAATAGGGAAAGCCATTCTGTAGTAGTAGACACTTAACAAGCGGTGTACCTCAGGGATCGGTCGTGGGACCTCTGCTGTTTGGGATATACTTCTCAGACGTGCAGGCCAAATCTAGTTGGCTATGGCTGACCAAGTTTGCAGATGACTGCAAGCTGGGTGCTGTCATCAATTCTCCTAGTGATGTGAACATCCTCCAATAGGGTCTCACCCAAAGAAATGACTGGTGCCAGACACATGGCCTCAAACTGAATGCCAATAAATATATAATCATCCCTTTTGGGGAGAATGATGTCCCCACAAATTATTACATTGATAACAATGCACTAAGCACGCAATCAGTCATAAGGGACTTGGGAACTCAGGTTGATAGCACACTGACCTTTGACCACCATACTGCCTCCATTGTACAGAAAGCTTTCTACATGGCCCACCTCATTAGTAAGGGTATCTCATCCAGGGACAAGATGGTCATAACATCACTGTATTCTTCCCTTATAAGACCGATTATTGAATACAATATCCCCTTCGGCATGTACCTCACAAAGCCAGCAGCTGGAGAGACCACAGAGATTCCTCACCCAGAGAATCCAGGGTCTCAAACTTCTACCTACACAGATAGGCTAAAAGCCCTGTCCCTCTACTCAGTCTCCTACAGACTCCTCAGAGGCGACCTCTGTCTGGCATACAAAGCAATCTCAGACCCCTGCCCTGATGGGATTGCTGCATATCCACAACTCAAATCAAGTAACCCACACGTGAGACCTCAACCTGGTCTGTGACATCAATAGGACTTGTTGGTGGGACAAATTTATGTCCCAGAGACTCCCCCTTTTGTGGAATAAACTCCCTATCCATGTAAAGCAGAGTACCTCATTAAACATTTTTAAGCGCAACCTGGATAACTGGATGGGGAACAGAAAATACACCCCTGGGATTTCACCTATGTTCCTGCTGGACAGTGGCATAAGGTGCTGACTTGTTGGAACATGGGCTAAATTTCTGGCTAGGCTTGTAAGGACCTCAGGGCAAAAAGCCTAGTAGCTTCCTATGATCCTAAGAAAGATGGAGTGCAGGAAAAACTGGGAAATAGAGCCAGGTTAGGAAGAAATACTGGCTGGCTAATGAAGAGGCTAAGAGAAGAGTTGCAATATCAAAGAAAAAGAAGTTATGTACCTACCATAACCTTCCATGTTAGTTGTCTTCTTCTCGCCTTCTTTCTTGCTGGTTGGGTTTGGAGCTGATCCTCTGCTCCGACTCGGCCATCTTCAAAAGCTCGAGAGCTGCTTACTGGCTCGAGGCCACCCTATATCCCATGATGCCTGGCGCTAGATACCCAGATCTCGTTTGGTAAGTCTAACTGCAGACATAATAAGAAAGGAATCCTATCCTAGAATGCATAAATCCTACTGGAGAGACTACTAGTCAGAAAGGAATAGCCAGAGAAGACTCAGCCAGTGAAAAATCAAGAGGAACTCTTCTCGGTCCACTAGGATAGGGGGATGGAGGGCGGGACGCAAGAAAGAAGGTGAGAAGAAGACAACTAACATGGAACATTATGGTAGGTACATAACTTCTTTATGTTAAGTTGTCTATCTCGCCTTCATTCTTGCTGGTTGGGACAGCGTCCCTAGCATCTAAAATCCTCGGTGGCTCATCGGAACAAACTCTTCAGAACAGTGGAACCAAAATCAGCTCTGCTCCTGAAAACCACGTCCAACTTATAATGCGAAATGAAAGTATGTGGGTTGGCCTACATAGCCGCAGCACAAATAGATTCCATGGGCAACCTTACCTGAAAGGCCACCGAAGTGGCTAAAGCTCTGATGGAGTGACCTTTTGGTTTAACTGGCAATTCTTTATTCCTCAGTTGATATATAAATGTGATGATAGAAGTCAATCACCTGGATAAGGTTACTTTGGAGACTGGAAGACCTTGTTTACCCACAGCATAAAACAAGAAAAGTTGGTCCGATTTTCTAATGTCCTTAGTTCTATGCAAATAAAAGCGTAGTTGCCTGTGAACATCTAACTGATGCAATTTATATTCCGCCCTGTTGGAGTGGTTAGGAAAAAACACTGGAAGGTCTATGGACTGATTCAAGTTATTCTCTGAAGAGACCTTAGGAAGGAAGGAAGGATTAGTCCTGAGAGCAACCTTGTCATTGTGGAACACTAGGTACGGAGGACGGATACAAAGAGCCTGAAGTTCCGAAACTCTTCTGGCTGAAGTAATAGTTACCAGAAAAAGGGTTTTCCAAGATAAAAACTTCAAGGAATAAGAAGCTGCAGGTTCGAAAGGGGGCAAAATTCGAGAAGCTAAAATCAAATTTAGATCTCACGGTGGTGGAGGATCTCTCACTGGGGGCCTGAGCAGAGTGGTCCCTTTGAGAAAGGCTTTACATAGTTTATGAGACATGATATTATTTTCCGACAGGCCAATGTGAAAATTTGAAATTGCAGCTAACTGAACTCTAATTGTAGCGGAAGCGGACCCAGCATGGAAGAGTTCCGCAAGAAATTCCAAAATGTGGTGTACAGGGGTGAAAAGGGGTCTATACTCTTTAGCCTCTGCCCAGGAAGAAAAACGCTTCCACTTACTAGCGTAAGTTTTTCTAGTCGTAGACTTGTGCGATGACAAAATAATTTCGTGCACAGAGGGGGAGATATCTGGAAGCCTGGCTAAAGTTAGAAGTGGAGCAACCAAGCAGTGAGCTGGAGAGATCGTAGGGAATGGTGTAGCCCACCCGATTGATGAATCAGAAGGTCTGGAACTAGGTCCAGAGTCCAAGGCTGCTCAAGAAGATGACGATGCAAGAATGGGAACCATATTTGTCGAGGCCAGTAAAGAGCAATGAGGATCATTTTGCAGCCCAATATGGTAGCTTTCTGTATTAGCTTCGGGATTAGGGGAAAAGGAGTGAATGCTTAAAGAAGTCCCTGAGGCCAATCGTGGACTAGAGCGTCTCTGGGGGAATGTCCGGGAAGTGGAAGGAGAGAGAAGAAATTGCTGCACTTGCTGTTGAAGGGAGTTGCAAAAAGGTCACAGCAAGGTTGGCCCCATTTGCGGAAGATTTGGTCCGCAACTACCTGATTCAGAGACCACTCGTGAGGCATGAGAATTGCTCTGCTCAGCCTGTCTGCTATGACGTTGGACCTCCCAGGGATGTGTGTTGTGATCAGAAACCATTGGGAAGAGATCACCCACTGCCAGAGTCTGAGTGCTTCTCGACATAGGGAGTAGGATCTGGTTCCACCCTGCTTGTTGATGTACCACACTACTGACATATTGTCCGTTTGAATTGCAATGGCCCCGGTAGGAAGAGAGTCCTGAAGAGCTTGCAACGCTAACAGCACGGCCCTCATCTCCAAGACGTTTATATGCAGATGGTACTCGTGAGGTTGCCAGGTGCCTTGGACTGTTCTGCCCTGATAATGCCTCCCCCACCTGATCAGGGAGGCATCCGTGGTCACCGTAGCAACTGGAGGGGGGAGTAAAAATGGTCTGCCGTGGGACACTGATGTGGAGACCATCCACCACGCAAGGTGCTTCTTGCATGCTTCTGTGATCATAATCATGTAAGACATGGGAAGCTGCTGGAAGGACCATTGGGTGAAAAGAAGCCACTGGAGAATCCTCATGTGAAAGCGAGCTAAAGGGACGAGTATGATCGCTGCTGCCATGAGACCCAGAGTTTGGAGGACAAACCTGGCTTGAATTCTTTTGCATGCTAATAAAACCTTCACATGTTGGCAAATCACTAATACCCTGTCTGGTGGAAGGCTCATTGACATGTCTTTTGTATTTAAATTTGCACCTATAAAGGTGATAGATTGACAGGGCGACAATGCAGACTTTTCGAAATTTATTGTGATACCTAGCCTGGAGCAAGTCTCGATAGTGCAGTCTCTGGCTCGCAGAAGGTGATGCCTGGTGGTAGCAGTGAGGAGCCAGTCCTCTAGATATGGAAACACCTGGAATCCTTGCCGTCTCAGGTGAGCGGTAACTACTGCCATACATTTGGTGAACACCCTGGGGGCTGTGGTGAGACCAAAGGGCAGAGCTCCGAACTGATAATGGCTGGCTCCCAGCCAGAAGCGAAGGAATCTTCTGGAGCGTCTGTCCATTTTGATGTGGTAGTACACATTCTGAAGATCTATAGAGCACATCCAGTTGTCCTGACCCAGGACAGGTAAAATGGACTGTAGCGTGACCATCCGAAACTTCGTTCTTTGTGCAGACCTGTTCAGTCTACTGAGATTCAGAATGGGTCTCCAGTCCCCTGTCTTTTTTGGTACCAAAAAGAACCTTGAGTAAATTCCGGATCCTTGTTGGTCTGCTGGGACTTGCTGGCTGGCCCTTTTTCTTAGCAGTTTTGAGACTTCTTGAACTGCTTGGTCCCTTAGATTGGGTGGAATGTCTGGAAGGGACTTGTTTAACCTTAAGGGGGTGCGAACAAAGGGAATTCTGTAGCCTCCGGATATAACAGACTGTACCCATTTGTCTTGTATTATGTCTTGCCAGGCTCTTGGGTACAGCGATAATCTTCCCCAGATTGCCTCCAGAGGTGGGCAGCTGGGCAACCTTTCAAGGATGCTGGAAGGGCTTCTCAGAGAAGGATTCTCTGCTGCCCTGATTTTGTGGACCCCCTCTGCCACGAGGGCAGCGTCTATTATTGTTCCCTCCTCTGCCCCTGGATGGGAACTCACCACGTGTGTCCGGCAAGGCTCCCTGGGATTTCCAGAACCACATCTTTCCACTCTTCTGACCCTTGGGATATGGTCTGGAAGGAGTGGAAAAATGGACTCCCACGGCAGAGAGAGTCTTGCCTTCCTGCTCACACTTGGTAAGGGTGTCCTTCCTGTAATCCAAAGAGAGAGGAATCATCAAAGAGGGTGTTGGTGAAAGACGCTCTGAAAGGTTCTGCAAAGTTACATAGCCACACCCAAGCATGTCTCCTTAGGGCAACGCCTGTGCCTGTGGCTCTACTCGCACCATTGGCTGCATAAGAAATGAGCCTCATGGAGGAGTTCACCACTGAATTAAGAGTCGCCAGCTGGAAGGCTGCCTTAGCCTGGGCCCCCTCAGCTGATGGATCTTGTACGGTATCTCCAAGCTCTTTAAGGAGATCCCTTTGAAGACGGGTAAAGTGGCACAAATAATTCAGGGACCTCATGGAAAAGGTCGCTGAAGAGAACATCCACTTCCCATATTTGTCCATCATCCTGGACTCCTTATTAGGGGGATGGAAAGATGAAGTAGTTTCTGCCAACGCCTTCTTTGTGGCCGCCGCTACCACCATGGCTTCAATGGGGACACCTTTGATCAAAAACTGTTTGTCCTGAGGTGCAGTTATGAATTTAGCAGGTCTTCTGGGGGTCAGTTCCACTGTGTCCGGAGCTGACCACGCCTTCCGAGCCACCACAGACATCAGTGGGTCGAAAGGTGGAGACACCCAGGAGGTGGAAGGTCGGGATCCAAACGCATCCAGGAATACCGACTCATCCTCGGAAGGGCTTAGGGCAGTCCAGTTCCCCCTTTGCCTAAGCATCTCATGGATGTCTGAGAAGGAGACATCTTCAGAGGGGGATCTTGGGGAGCCTTCCGAATCCTCTAAGTCAGTATCCGATGTGACAGACTCAGGGGAGTCAACATGCTTCCTCTTGCATTTCCTCTTACGAGGTGGCTCCTCTGAATGATCAGGGGAGGCCTTGGAAGAGGAAGATACACCCAAATGGGTGTCCTGGAGCACTGGATCCCCACGCTTGGGATCTGGAAGAGGGGCAGAGGCTGACGCAGGCACCATAGGGGGAGGAGCCGATGGGGTCGATTGTGGGACTGACTCGGGGGCCAGTACACTCCTCATCACCTTGAAGGCATCCCTACCCAGATGCAGAGAGGGCTCCGGTTCCGAAGAAACCAGAATCCCTCTCCGCACCGAGGGGGGCGGCTCCGAGGCAGATGTGGGAGCCGAGCTCACCTGAGCCAAAGCCCCGAGGGGGAGAGTGGGGTTGGACAAGGGTCCGATGCCACTCGCCCCCTCGGAGCCGATGAGGGAGTCCCGGAGCCCAGATCTCTCCAGGGACGGTACAATGGAAGGGATTGGAGCCGACGACGAAACTGAAGGAGAAGGTATCGGAGCTGATGGTTCCACGATTCGAACCCCAATGAACTCCGGCTCCGAGCTCAAAGGATGAGTCGGAGGAAGAATATTTACAGACGGGGACGGAGCCGACATCTGATGAGGGGGGCTGGACAACATTTTAGCTAGGGCCTGTGATTTTAGCAGTCTACTGACCACTCTTTCCAAGTCATGGTCTGAAAGTCTTGAGGACCGAGAAGAGTGGGATGAGCAATGACTACGCTCCAACTGGAGCAGAGGTGATCTCGGAGCCGAATGTATCAACTCCAGAGATGGAGACCTAGATCTTTTTCAACTCTCAGACAGCTCCGAGGAACGTGTCAGAGCCGACTGGGAGGGAGGAACATCGGTTCCAGCCGGAGCCGAGATGGATGGTACAGCTTCACCCAGTGACGGCTCCGAACTGGGAGCTGATGGTTTAGGTGGCCTGAAAGATTTCATGGGCTAAGCCTTAGCTGGTGAATCTTGGGACTTAAGTAAACCCCTCAGGATCAACTTGTTTTTGCGCTCCTGCAGGACTCTTGGACTGAATGCATGGCAAATCGAGCAAGAGTCCTGCAGGTGCATGGCACCCAGGCAATAAACACAAGAAGTGTGACCATCTGTCCGAGACATCTTCTGACAACATGAGTCACACTTCTTGAATCCGGATGGCTTAGGATCCTTGGACATCCTGAAAGAAAACCAAGGAACAAGGAAAACACACACAGAAAGGCTAAGGTAACTAACCACAAAAAATACACACTACAGTTACCACAACCAAAACTACAAGCAAGGTTATATCTGCCCCTACTACAACCAAAACTATAGTTAACTATCACTAAACTAGCTAACTGATAATAAAATATTTTTTTTTTTTTTTTTTTTTGTAAAGGGAAAGAGATAGAGAGAAAAGGTTATCCTCTAACTTAAATGGAAAACCTTTCAGAGGTAAGGAATGAAAGAGAAAGGGGGAGGGAATCTCTCTAATTAAAATGAGTTTCTGAGGAGAAGAGACAAGGATTCAGAAAGAGATTAGCTACAATACAATAGTTTTATCTAAACGACAAATTCTACACTAAAACTAACAGTTTTATGACAAGAAAAATGATAACTATAAAGTTTTATACGACCTGAGCCAGTAGAACAACCTCGCAGCAGAAGAGGCAAATGAGGTCTGGGTATCTAGTGCCAGGCATCATGGGATATAGGGTGGCCTCGAGCCAGTAAGCAGCTCTCAAGCTTTTGAAGATGGCTGAGTCGGAGCCGAGGATCGGCTCCGAACCCAACCAGCAAGAATGAAGGCGAGATAGACAACGTAACATCAAGGCATCAGAGGCACTCGACCAGCCTCTGTAAAGTGACTCAGTAGAATGGCACAAAGAAACTCTATCAGGTTGCAAGGCAAAGATGATAAAGAAGATAGTCAGACACCCTTCATAAGGAATGTCAGCAACAACCCACCCACCAGTCCACAGGACATTAAATGCATCAGGAAGGAGCACTTCCAGCACCTTTTGAAGGAAAAAAAAAACATAGAAGTTGTACTGCCCCCAACATAGACAATGATAAAAGAGAATGAGCCAACCATAAAAAGACGTAAAAACAGCACTAAGGAAAATTATGTCAAGGAAAGATATGATCGAGATGTTGGGTGAGATAAGGGTAATCACAGCAGTATGGGTAGACAGGTGTATCCCAGATGACTAGAGAATAAGCATAGTAGTGCCAGTGATAATGAACAAAGGAGACATTCCCAACTGTGGGCAATATAGAGGTATCAAACTCCTGTCACACTGCATGAAAGCCCTGGAGAGGGTGCTTGATAAATGAATATGCAGAGTAGTAGAAAGTAAGATGGGAGATGAGCAGTTCAGATTCAGATATGAAAGCAGGACAACTGATCCGATGTTTGCAGTGAGACAGATAGCTGAGAAGAAGATAGAGATGAGGAAAGAGACAAGCTGGGCGTTCCTAGACTAGGAGAAAGCATAGGACAAGATCCTAAGATTTGGTTAGTCTTTGATTTGGTTAGTCCTGCAGTGGTTCGAAGTTCCAGAAACATTGGTAGAATTGGTGCAGGCTATGTACACTGACACAATGACTAAAGTACAAACAGTGTTCAGTCACACATAGTGGTTTCCAGTGGGAGTGGATGTGCATCAGGGTTCAGCTCTGAGCCCACTGCTGTTCATACTGGTGATAGTTAGCAAACAGGTCATATAGACAGATCAACAGAGTTGATATACAGATGATATGTCATTATGTGCAGATTCTGAGCAAGAACTTCAGCAAAGTATAGGGAAAAAGAATGCAAAACTGAAGGCACATGGGATGAAACTGTGAACAGATAACACCATTGTAATGGCAGTAACTGGGGGAGATCAGAAAAAGCTGAGAATTCAGATAGAAGGGAAAGTACTGGAACAGGTTGACCGCTTCAAGTATATGGAAGGAGTTACTGATGAGAAGGGAAGTCTTAATGAAGAGGTCAGTGCTAGAATCAGAGGGGCTACAGCCAACTGGCACAGATTGTCATGAGTAGTGTATAAAAGAGGAATGCCAAAGAAGCTGAAAAATAAGGTGTACAAAACAGTGGTGCAACCAGTATCACTGTATGATACATAAACTTGAGCAGTAAAAGCAGAGCAATTGAGGAAGCTAAAGGTAATGGAGATGAAGTGCCTGAGATGGGTGGTAGGATGCATACTGTGAGACAGATGTAGAGATGAGGCCTCAGAGCAGAAGACAAGGTAGCTCCAGTTGCAGACAAGGTCAAAGAGAATGGATTATAGTGGTTCAGTCACATGTGCAGAAAAGCAGAAGACAATCCGGAGAAGAGGATTTTGGACAGACAGGAAGTAGGAAAGAGGAAATTAATGCATCCAGCAAAGAAGTGGATGGATTGTGTAAGAGAAGACCTGTGAAAGTAAGGCATGAGTGTCGAAGAAGGTGGGTGAGAAGCCATGAAGAGAGATATGCAGACAATTGACATATACCCTGACCCCATGTTGAAAACGGGAAAAAAGGGGTTGATGATGATGATGATGATGATGGAACTGCCAAAATTTATATTATATATGAAGTAAATAGTCTGAATATGCTTTTCCTACTTCCAGTTAAACAAAATTATATTTTGAGGCAAGAATACTGGGTTTTACATAGTTAACTAGTTCAGTGTTAAAAGCTTGTTTAGGACTTTAAGAAACTCATACATTTACCACAACAATACATCTGGATGACCAGGTGTGACTCTGTAACAGCAGGATTAATGTCAACAAACTGCCACCTAAAACTTTCCCAGACTACTAGGTCTTCCTCCAATCCCATGATGCAATATTAGTTTGCTACAGACTACTGCATTTAACATTTGGACATTTTACTTTTCACTTGTTTTAAAAGACACTCTGTCAAATAAAAGTATTCACAAGTAGTTGGGTGGCATATTCATTACTGTTAAATACTGAAAGTTTCCCCTGCAGCTGTAAGGATTTCTGATCTCTGCTAAATAGTTACTACTTTTCCAGGTAACTAAAAGGAGTTCACATTCCAGCTTGCCTAACTGTGCAGATACATAGGGAAATACTTAATAGCAATTTGGTTAAAAGACTGCAATAGTATCTTCTATAACACTATGTCACTTTACTTCTAAGTCAGTGGGATAAAGCAAAAGGGTTACTTAAATGCCTTGGCATTTTTTCAGGTTTATCCACAGATTTCTTTTTCTTGTTGTTGACTTATAGGCCAGCCTGCCCTACTCCACTTCATTTTGTTCAACTCTACCTTATTCTCCAGTCTACTTCCTTTTCTAACATACTTCATGTATCATTAACATTTGTAAGCAAACTGACTACTCCCAATATCATCACAATCAGCTGGAATTCGTAAACATATTTAACAATTTCTACCTCCCAACAACTCCATCCTACTTGAACATCTAAATGGTATGTACTGCATACACATTACAACCCACCTATATATACATATACTCCATATTCACTGACATTATCATCACTTTAGGGTGACGCTGTCAAAACATACTATACTGGAGATATGCTCCAACAAATCTATCTCCAATACTATAATTCTGGGTGACTTTGACATTAATGCTAGTTGCCCCAATGGTTCACACTTGTGCAGGCTTCTTAAACATTAGGATTTTCAGAACTAGTTAATAAACTCTTTCTTAAATCCAAAAGAAATCTCACAATAGTTTGCAAGTCACACTGCAACCTAATTTCTTTCGGTCTGGCCCTGCTGACCATAGCATCCTACCCCCTCACTGCTGCTGATTTAACCCATTTGTTTCCCTCTGCTGTGAGAGTCCTGTTGCCCATTCATTCCTCTAAGGATGAGAGGTGTGTTAACTGGGACTGGTGCAGTCACTCACATGAAGATCAATATTTCCTGTAAGCCCTAACACTGCGGATGTACTGTCTTCCAGTGTGTACTGCACATGGCAAGTGCAATGAGATGCTATGAGGGGACTGCCATGCATGTATTGTGACACTCTCTTTTTCTAGTCCTTCTCATATGTCTGCCTGGTAATAGAAACCTCTGCCCTCTCTGGTATCACTACCAGCAGAACACTCAAAGATCCTGATGTATTTGGAGTTGATAGGAGAGACAAAAAGATCACAGCATGGTTGACCCCACAGTGAAAAATTTGTTTTACAAATGTTGGAATGAGAGACTAATTATGAAGTACCAGGATTGACCTGCTCAACCTGTCTGCTAGAGCATTGGCCTTCCATAGTATGTGCATTGCTATCATAAAGCAGTTGGAAGATGTCACCCACTGCCACATTCTTATGGCTTCTTGACACAGTGGTTAGGAAAGTATTCCACTTGTTTGTTGACTGTACCAGAACTATGGACACATTGTCTGTCTGGATAGAAATCATCCCTAGAGGAAAGACATCCTGAAAGTCCTGCAACACTAGGAGGACTGCCTTCATCATTAAGACACTGATGTGAAGTTGACCTCAGATGGTGACCACGTGCCTTGGACCATCCTTCCCATGTAATGGCTCCCCACCATGCTTGGGAAGCATCAGTGGTCATTGTGCCTTTGGGGGGGGGTGAGGGTCCAAGGGTTGGCCCTGAGGAACCTCAGGAGATTGTATCCACCAACTTATGTGAGTCTTGAAAATGTTTGCCAAACAAATCCAAAAACTCAAAGGTTGATACCTGATGGACCATTGAATTGCCGATGCACACTGAAGAACTCTCACACAATATCTTGCCAAGGGAAGTAAGGTAATGGAAGCTGTCATCGACCCCAAAAGTTGAAGGACCAATCTGGCCAGTGAAGTTTAACAAGATAGGAGCACTAGGGCCTGGTTGCACAGGGTGGACAGTCTACTCACAGGCAGTCTTGCTATCTGTGTAGTGTTATCTAAGTGAGTTCCTATAAGCTCCAAAGTCTGTACCAGGAAAAATTTAATTTTTCTTGATTCACTATTATGCCCAACAGTGAGCAAAGATAGCACTGGTAGTCCCCGGCCTGGACTAGAAGAGGTCTGGTAGGAGTAGTGATAAGCCAGTCATTCAAGTAGGGGAACACATGGAACCCTTGCAGACTGAGATGGGCTGCAACCATTGTCATGCACCTGGAACACAAGGGAAGGCCATGGTGGGACCAAAGGGCACATCTCTGAATAGAAAAACTGACTGGCCCTTAGCTGAAATGAAGAAACTTTTTTGACCACTTGTTCATGCTGATGTGGTAGTAGGCATCCTGAAGGTCTATTGAGCATATCCAACAGTCCTTCCTCAATAGGGGAAGGATAGACCGTACCATGACCATATGGAACCTAGTGTGTCTGACATACTGATTGAGGTAGCTGAGGTCCAAAATCGGCCAGAGGTCCCTGTTCTTTTTTGGCACTAAAAAGAATCTTGAGTAAGTTCTGAATCCTTTTTGGTCTGTTGGAACCTCTTGGATGACTCATTAGTCTAGCAGGTTTTTTATTTCTAGAGCCTTTGCCTTTCTTTGTGAGGGTGGAACAAAGAGAACTGTCTTTTGTGGTGGGGTAAGTAAATAAAGGGAATGAAATATCCTCTGGGTATGACAGTCCACATCCAGACATATTTGGTGATGGATGTCCAGACTTCTGGGTGCAGAGATAAGCACCCCCCCCCCGACTGCCTCCAGAGTGCAGCAGTTGGGCAACCGTTCAGAAGCACTGAACAAGCTTCTCAGAGAAGGGAGACCTAAAACCTTGACTCTGCAGGCCTCCTCTGCCTCAGGTGTGATGTCCACAATTAGAATTCCCCTCTCTGCCATGGGAGTCTATCTCCAGAAGTGTTGAGGGAGAACCCCCTCAGACTTCTGGAACCACATCTTCTTGCCCCCTTTCTGATTTCTAGAGAAAGTTTTCTGGGAGATAGAAAAACATATTCCTACAGCATGAAAGGGTTTTCATGTCCTGCTAACGTCTGGAGAGTGCATGTTTGACCTTGGGTCTGAAAAGAGTTGAACCATCATCAGGGGTATTAACAAATTATGTCTTAAAGGGCTCTGCAAAGTCATACAAGTGTGTACAAGCATGTCTCTTTATGCTACTGCCTGTAAATGTGGATCTTGAAGTTCTACAGTTGCACTGGTTATCAGACAAATAAAAGCATTTGACAGGGACTGAAAGGTGGCCATCTGGAAGTCCATGTTTTTCTTGCCCTCTGCAAAAATAGACCCAGACAGAAATTTGGAGAGCTGCTTTGTCAAACTTTTCTGGAGCATTGCAATATCTGCCAAACAATTCAGCAACTTAAGGTAAAGGTAGCTGAAGCAAAGACTCACTTTCCAAATCTATCTAAAGCCCTAGACTCTCTGTTAGTGGGATGGACAGATGAGCTCTCCTTTGTGAGCTCCTTTTTGTTGGCTACAGCTACTGCCAAGGTGCCCACTGCCAGACCTTGTTCCAGTACTGCCTGTCATTTGGAATGACAGGATATTTATATGTTTTTTGGGATACTGGTTCCGTCACAACCATTATTTCCATGCCCACCAAGAGATCAAGTTCACCGTCTCACTTGCAGAAGAGACCACCCAAGAAGTAGCTGAGTCAGATCCAAAAGCCACCAGAAACACTGATTTCTCTTGTGATCTCCTTGAATGAGGCATCTTCAAGTGGTGATCTAGGAGACCCCTCCCCCTCATCAAAATCAGTGTCTTCTGTGAAGGACTCCTGGGAGTGTAAATATGTCTCCTCTTAAATTAATGTTTCCAGGGAACTTCAGTGGTGGAATGATCCAGACAGAACCCAGAAGACTGTTGGATTTCCTGTATTTGGAATGTCTCAAGGCTTGTAGGAAACATCTGTCCCAATGGGATAGATTGTAAAGTTTCAGGACCTATGGTTTTCAGCTGTGAAGCAGGTGGAGCTGAGACAGGAACAGAAGTCCCATTCTCAGCCATAGAGAGAGCTCTCTTAACTGCCCCAAAACAGAAGCCTCTAAGAAAGAACTCTGAACTATCACGGTATGAGCCAAGACCTCCACACTTGAATGGCCAAGGAAAACAGATCAAGTATGCTCTTAGACAAACATTGAAGATGAGCTATTTAATACTGAAGCCCTGAGCAGAAGGGACAACTCCAACAATTACGGAGTTGATCTCCTGCCCCTGGAACCGACACTAATGCTTCAGCTCCAACAGATCCCTCCACATCTGAGGAGCTCAGAACCAGTGGGATCAGAGAAGCAGCTGGATTGGAAGATGCCCACATCTTTGTATCTGATGCAGGCATCTCTTGAGGAAATCTCAGATCCAGAGACCCCAATGATGGTGGGTGGATCAGGGTTGGAGCAACCAGAGGTAGGGTTGAAGGACCAAAGCTCATAGGTCTAATGGGAGAAGGAGCCAGGAGAACCCCCAGCTAAATCTGAGTGATGAGAAACTTCCTCATCATTCTAGCCACATCAGCTTCTTACAGAGGAAGACAGACAGGAGTCTTGATGATCTTTGTACCAGTTCCTCTTGGAAAAAGGGGGAATGCAGCCTAACTGAGATTGGTCCCAGTGAAAACCTTGGCTCCAGTAAAGGTAGGGTATTGGATCATACTGGTATTGGATCTGAAGGAGGAGTAAGATCTGATGATCTGGACTTTTTTGAAGCTGGAACTGAAGACACTTGGGATGAAGGCCAGTAGTCAGGGGGGCACTTGTCTTTTTGCTCTTGTCCCTGGGCTTTTCACTCTTCTCCCCACTAGATCTGTCTGAAGATTTTTTACCAGATGGGGAGACTCCAGAAAGTGAAGAAAATGAAGGCTATGTACTTACCAAAATGATAAATTTGTGCTGTCTGTTTCTGTCCTTCCCCAACTAATGAGTTTCGGATCTGACCTTGGACCCAACTACAGCTGCAATTTCAGACTCTAGGATCTGTAGCTCAGACTCATCCCTTTACCCATAATCCCTTTCTATCCCCAGCATTACCTCAGATCTAGTTTGCCCCAGAATCTTATAAAAATACATTACATAAATTATAAATATGTATTGCTATAAAACTACAGGCCAGAGCAAAGGAAACTCTGCACTGGGGCTGTAAGAGTATGTAATGCTGTACCAATGACAGGTCATACAGTCATAACAGAAGTCAAGGAAAGAACTTTCCATGAGATGGAAAAGGGGAAATGACAGAGGGAAGTTAAGGAAGGATGGAAACAGACAACACAGGACATACATTTTGTATCTGATGTTGTCTTTTCCATCCATTCCTCAACTGATGGGACAGAGTCCCCAGCTACTTAGTTTCACAGGTGGTCTCATGGTAGATGTTAAGCAGAATGGCAGAATTGAAAGTCACCCTGTCTCTGGAAATCAAATCTAATTTGTAATGTGAAATTTAGGTATAAATATTAATCCAAGCAACAATGCCATCAACTGATGCCCTAGAAATGAAGGCTGATTAAGTGTATACAGATCTTGTTGAGTGTGCTTTTGGTGGCTGTGATGGAGTCAAGCCGTTTTGCTTATATACATGGAAGATACAGACAGTCAACCACCTAGCTAAAGTAACTTTTGACATGCTTTGATCGATCTTGGACTTAGAATGTGAAACAAACAATCTGATTTCCTAAAACGTTTGGTTCAATGAAGGTAGAAGCATAACTGCCTGTGTACATCTAACAAACGGAACATGTAATCTCCTTTATTTGAAAATTTTGGAAAGAAGACTGGAAGTTTTATACTCTGAGTGAAGACTGTGAAGCTACTTTAGGTAAAAATAGAAGGATTGTTGCATAAAGTAACTCTATCCTTAAGGATAATAATGTGAGGAAGTTGGCAAGATAGAGCTTGGAGCTCTGACACCCTTCTGTCTGAAGTAATGGCCACCAGGAAGAGTTTTCTAGGTCAGAAAATGTAGGTCCACCTTGGCAGCAGGTTCAAAAGGAGTTTTGGTTCAAGGCTTGCATCAAGACAGTCATGTCCCAAGGAGGAGTAGGGTCCTTAAATGGAGGTCTAAAAAGAAAGGTATCTCTGAGGAATGCTTTGCACAATTTGAGTGAGGCTAAAGAAGAGTGATTCTCACCCACATGGAAAACTGAAATGGATGCTAAATGAACCTTAGCAGTAGAATAACTAGATCCATTATGGAAAATAGAGGCAAAGAACTCTAACAGTCCTGATATAGCAGCAGAAAAATGGTCTAGACTTCTCTGTGAAACCCATATGCAAAATCTTTTCCATTTACTTTTGTAAACTTTCCTAGTGGATGGTTTCTGAAAAGAAGTACTAATATGGAACACTTAGGATGGAAGCCTGTAATGTCTAGCCATCACTGGAACTGAAGAAAAAAAGAAGTTATGTCTTACCATAACATTCCATCTGAGTTGTTGATCTTCTTCCAGTCATCACTGAGGGGTTCAGTTCCGAGCCCTCGGAACCGAGTCGGCCTAATACCAAGCTTGCGTACACCAAAAACTCTCGAGCTAAGCTGCTACCCACAATGCCCTTCTCCCAGTTACCTTAGATCGAGTTTGCATGCAGCATATAGAAGAAAACAGAAAACAGAGACCATTTCTGTGCAGAAACCCCTGAGACAACACAAGGACCCAGAAGATCCTCCAGGAGCCTTTGGTGGGGGATGGTGGGAGGGTGTGATGACTGGAAGAAGATCAACAACTCAGATGGAACGTTATGGTAAGACATAACTTCTTTATCTGAAGTTGTTAATCTTTTTCCTATGCATCACTGATGGGACAAAATCCCAAGCTACTTGGAGAACCTGGGTGGCCCCTATGGAAAAACATTCCTGAGAACCAGAGAGCCGACAGCCGTTCTTCCCCTGGAGACCAAATCCAATTTGTAATGCTTGATGAAAGTATGGGGTTTAGCCCAAATGGCTGCTGCACAAATGTCATCTATGGAAGCCCTGGAGTGAAAGGCAACTGAAGTTGTGATGGCCCTAGTTGAATGAGCTTTGATTTGGACAGGTTTAGATTCATTCGCTAGGGAGTATGAAAAAGTAATACAATCTCTAAGCCATTTTGATAAAGTAACTTTTGATATGGCACATCCCATTCTTGGGCCAGAAAAGGAAATGAAAAGTTGGTTCGACTTGCGGAAGGACTTAGTCCTGTCCAGGTAGAAGCGTAGTTGTCTATGTACGTCCAATGAATGTATACAGTATTCTCCCTTGTTGGAATAATTTGGAAAAAACACAGGGAGCTCAATGGACTGATTAACAGAGAAGTCGGATACCACTTTGGGGAGAAAGGATGGGTTAGTACGAAGGGATACTTTGTCCTTATGGAAGATTAGATATGGGCTGTTGATGCATAAGGCTTGTAACTCAGATATCCGTCTGGCTGAAGTGACCACTACCAGAAACAATGATTTCCATGACAGGAATTTAAGATCACATGTCACAGCAGGCTCAAAGGGGGGTAGAGAGAGAGAGAGACTGTAGAACCAGAGAGAGATTCCATGTCTCCACAGGTTGCCTGATAGGAGGTCTGCTATGGAAAACTCCCTTGAGAAAGGTCTTGCAAAGGCGGGCGGAGATAAGAGGAATGCCATCCAAGGCGTTATGGAAATTGGAAATGTCTGCTAAATGGACTCGAATAGTAGAAGCTGATGCCCCATTGTCAAACAACTCAGAAAGATACTGTAGTATAGCAGCTGTAGGAGTTAAAAAAAGGATCTAGCATCTGATTATTAGACCAGATAGCGAATCTTTTCCATTTGTCTCTGTAAAGATTTCTGGTGGATGGTTTATGGGAGCCCAGAATAATATCATGGACAGGTGAGGAAGGGTTTCCTGCCTGGTGACTAATGGAAGTGGAGAAACCAAGCTGTCAGCTTGAGAGTGGATAGATTTGGGGGGGGGGGGGTCAGCCCTTGTGGGTGAGATATTAGGTCCTGATGAGTGTCGGGATCCAAGGAGGTTGTAACATGTGAGGCCGGAGGAAGGGAAACCACACTTGTCAAAGCCAGAAAGGGGCAATGAGGATTACTTTGCATCTCAACCAGATTGCTTTCCTTAGAAATAGGGGTATCAGAGGTATCAGAGGATAAGCATAGAGGAGACCCGCGGGCCAGTCATGAGTCAAAGCGTCTCTCGGTGACTCCCTATCTGGGGGAAAGAGGGCAAAGCAGCTGCTCCATTTTTTGTTTGAAGGGGAAGCGAAAAGATCACAGCAAGGCTGGCCCCAATGCCTGAAGATTTCCGCCATCACATTCAGGTAGAGAGACCACTCATGTGGATGGAGGATGCATCTGCTCAGCCTGTCCGTAATCACGTTGGAGCTACCCGGGATATGCATTGCAATTAAAAAGCGGTTGGAAGCTATCGCCCAATGCCAAATTCTCATGGCCTCGTGACATAGGGGGTAGGATTTGGTCCCCCCCTGTTTGTTTATGTACCAAATGATGGAAATATTGACTGGATTGCAATCGCACCTGACGGAAGGAGCAGATGAAGTGCCTGCAACGCTAACAGCACCGCTCTTAACTACAGGACATTGATATGCATGTTGACGTCTAAGCTGGACCACGCTCCTTGGACTGTCTTTCCCTGGAAGTGGTCCCCCCACCCTATCAGGGAAGCATCCGTGGTCACCATAGCGTTGGGTTGGGGACTCTGGAAGGGGCGGCACCAAAGATTTTCATCTGTTCTCATTCACCAGAGGAGATCTTGTTTGCAGGAATTGGTAATGAGGATCTGTGAGTTCAGAGGATGGAGATTGGATATCCAGTGGGACAAAAGGAGCCATTGTAGTAGTCTCATATGTAATCTTGTTAGGGGGACAATTGGGATGGCTGCTGCCATAGATCCCAGAGCCTGTAGAACGTCCCTTGCAGACAACTTCCTTCGACAGAGTATCACTTGCACTTGTAATCTTAATCTCTGAAGTCTGTGAGGTGGAAGAGAGGTTTGGCTTGTTTGAGTATTGAATACTGCTCCTATAAATTCCAATTGTTGAGTGGGATGAAGGTTGGATTTTTCCCAGTGTATTGTGATGCAGAGGAACTCCGTCAGTGCTAGAGTGTAGTGGAAGGCCCTGACCAGTAAGCGCTTGGTGGGGGTAGAGAGGAGCCAATCGTCTAGATATGGAAACTCCTGGAATCCCTGAAGTCTCAAATGAGCTGTCACCACTGCTAGGCATTTTGTGAACACTCTGGGGGCTGTCAAGATACCGAATGGCAGGGCTTTGAATTAGTAATGATTGGCTCCCAGCCAGAAGCAAAGGAGACTCCTGGAGTGCTTGCCCATTTTGATGTGGTGATACGCATCCCGGAGATCTATCGAGCACATCCACAAACCCTCCCGAAGAAATGGGAGAATGGATTGTATCATGGACATGCAGAATTTGGTCTGAACTACTGATTTGTTTTGTTGGCTGAGATCCAAAATGGGTCTCCAGTCCCCGGTCTTTTTTAGCACCAAAAAGAATCTTGAGTAAAAAGCGGATCCGCACTGGTCTGGGGGGACTTGTTGGATGACTCGTTTTAGACACAGCTTTCTTATTTCTGAAGCAGCTTCTTCCCTTTGACTGGGTAGAACATCGGGGAGGCATTTTGGGTAAGAGATTAGAGGGATGTAATAACCTCTGGAAATTATCCTCTGCACCCACTGATCGTTTGTAATAGAGTGCCAGGCAGCTTGGTGCAGAGAAAAATGATTCCTGACTGCTTCCAGAGAAAAGCAATCGGGCAGCACTTCAGGAGCACTGATAAGATCGTCCGGAGAAAGAATCCCTGGAGTCCTGATTTCGGGGACCCCCTCTGCCTTGAAAGGGGCATCTTCCATTACTGGAACCCCTTCTGCCTCCGGGGGAATCCTTACCACGTGCACTATGGAAACAACCTTGAGTTTTTTGTGCCATATCTTTCCACTCCTCTGGTTCCTGGAGAAAGAGCGCTGAGGTTTGGAAAAATGTAGGCCAACGGCAGACAAGGTTTTTCCATCCTGCTCGCACCTGGCTAATGTGTCCTTCACTTTAGAACCAAACAGAGCGGACGGTTCGATAGGGGCGTTCAAGAAGGAAGACTTGAACGAATCAGTGAGGTCAGAAATGCGCGTCCAGGCGTAGCATCTCATAACTACACCTGCAACAGCAGCTCTAGCCGCCCCTTCAGTTGCGTGGGACAGCAACCTCATGGACAAGTTGGAGAGCGACTCTAGGGTAGCAAGCTGGGAAGCAACTTTATCACGTGCCCCATTCGAGTCTTGACCCACGAGGGCTCCAGAGAGTTCAGAGATGAGATCTCTTTGGAACCTCGTAAAATGTGCCAAATAATTCAGAGACCTGACAGCAAAGGTCGCTGAAGCAAAAACTCACTTCCCTAATATGTCCACCACCCGGGACTCTCTGTTGAGTGGATGGAAAGCAGGACTTTCCTCCGCAAGGTCCTTTTTTGTGGCAGCCACCACCACCATAGCGTCTACTGGTAAGCATCTAGACCAATGGGGCTGTTCCCCTGGAGGAGAAAGTATCTTGTCTGGTCTCTAGGGAATGGCCTCAACAGTATCAGGGTTCTTCCACACCCGCTGCATAATGAGCTTGACTAACTCATCGGTTGTGGGGGGGGGGCACCCAAGAAGTAGAGGGCCGAGAGCGGAAGGCCTGCAGGAATACGGATTCCTCCGAGGAAGGATTGGAGGGCTTTCAGTCACTCCTCTGCCTCAAAATTTCCAGGATGTCTGCAAAGGAGACATCATCAGGGGGTGACCGTGGGAACCCTTTCCCATCATCATAGTTCATATCCTCAGTAAGGCACTCCTCCGAGGAGTCCATGTGTTTCCTCTTACACGTCCGTTTCGGAGGTGGTTCTTCAGTGGGAGCATCTGAAGAAGACTTAGAAAGGAGGTTACCCTGTACAGGGGTTTCCTGAGGCCTGCGCTCCCGGTGTCCTGGGGGGTGGCCTGTGATAGCTGCAGCTCAGAAGGAGTGGGGGGAATGTCTGATGTAGGAGGAGTGCTTCCCAAAGCAAGCACCCTCTCCATCACCTGGAAGGCAGGCCCACCCAAAGAGGAATGGGAGCCCGGGACCGAGGAAGACAATCTTGGAACCAGGGTCAAACCCCACTCAGTGCGGCCCGCTCCTGGGGATGGTGCCTCAAGCAAAACCGGGGAGGGAGTCACCCCCGGGTCCAAAGACGGAACCAATGAAACAATTGGAACTGTACCTGGAGCCAGGGGTTCCACCTCCCAAGTGTGAGATTGAGGAAGGGGTGGTTCCAAAGGAACCAAAACCCAAAGGGGCCTCAGAGCCTCAGAGAAGGTCACTGTCGGCACTGAGGAGAAGAGTCCTCCCGCAGACATCGGATCTATGGGTCTCGGAACCAAAGGATCCAAGGGAGGACAATAAGTGGGAGTCGCAGGGGCACAGGACCCAAAATCTGGAGTGGGATAGGTTTTAGGAAAATTTGTAATCCCTCTAACTGTCAGCAGCTGATCGAACAGACGCACCACATCCAATTCAGATAGACTCCTGGTAGACCTTACCGGCACTCCTGAGGGGGAGTCAGGTCGGTCCAAAAAGGAGCTAAAGGCTTGTCCTGAAAATGGATCCAAAGACGGGGAGTACTGGGTCCGCGGTGTAGTAAGAGTTGGTACCGAGGATTCCAGTTTCGAAACAGGCAAAAAGGGGACCATCGGTGCAAAGAAAGAGCTCAGAGCCAGAGGAATAGCTGGAGTGGAAGTCATTATTGGCTCTGAAGAAGTCGTTGGTACCGATCATGGAACAGAGATGGGAGACATCAGTGCCAAAGTAATGGCAGGCAACAAGGCTGGAGCCAAAATCACAGAACCGTAATAGTTGGTGCCGAGGGTGGCGCCGATGTGGAAGTCATCGTAATGCCTGTAGAGACCACTGGAGCAGAACTTGGAGCCAAGGTTGTCAGAACCGAGGAGGCGGTCTTGTGCTCAGTGAAAGATGTATGGGCCTTGTGCTTATGAGAAGAGGCTCACCACAGCTTAGTACAACGTAGTTTAATATGAAAAAATAAAAAAAAAGAATCCAATTGTAAGCGCTTTCACGTTTTAACAACATTTCACCAGAGTTCAATATAAATGTTCACTTTAGCTTTTATATGACCTGCTGAATTCATTCATCCAATCTCTTGTTACACATCATTATGACCTCATGAAAAAAAAATAGTCAGTCACCATAAGGACAATATACATGTTCTAACCTACATATAAAACAATTAATTTAATACTGCACATGTTAAAAATTCAACTATTAATGAAATCTAATGCAGTCGGATAGCCATATTATATATGAAAAACATTAAATACAAATATAATAATAAAAACATATACACATCCACCTGGCAGCTATAATGAATTTATGTAACTCCATTTATGTAGTTTGCATAATTTATATAATTTACATAACCATTACATTCTATATATAAATAACATCTTAATTTCATATCCACTTCAAATTCATTTCCTAACTTAGAATACTGGCTTATTAATATAGTAAAAATACTAGATAAGAACTCTTATTATCAAAACAACCAGATGCGGAAACAAGACAGGGGAATTTGGCTATGAGTGAAGGAGGAGACCCCATACAAGTGAAAGAAGAAGCCATAAGCCTGAGTAAACAAATGATGTTGAAGACGCAGATGTCAGAAGGAAAGAAAACCAGATGATTAATAGTGCTTCTACCTCGGACACTAACAGTAATACAGCAGAAGCAAGTGTATTCTGTTCTTTTCCTCTGCCAATCTGGCAGATAGAACGTCAGATTTAATCACCATAAAACAAACTAAAGAAACGGAAGAACTCCAAGGAAAGGCACGAGTTTCAGAAGATACTTCGTCCGACACAACAGACTTAGTCTTAAACATTTCCAGGTATGCTTTGACTGAGCATGAAAGGTCCTTGTTGAACAAGGGCCTCTCATTTATACCTTCTAGGAATACAGATATAACTGACATTATGAATGACATAAAAATGTTTACCAGAAATGTAGGTTTGAAAATGTTATTTGGACATAATGGTAATAATGATAATATAAATGTTTTAAGAAAAACTTCTGTCTTTACACCACAAGCACACCCACTACTTGATGCGTTTGAAAAGGCCCGTGAAAGGGATTTAATTGATTTTTCTATGTGTCATGATAACAAACCGGACTTTTACAATTTGAGTCGTGAAGAGAATACAACTATTAAAAAATTACAGAATAATAATGAGATAGTAATTAGACAGGCTGACAAGGGCAGGGCCATAATGGTGCTGGATTATGAAATGTATGTGAATAAAATGAGAGCATTATTAGATGATAGTGAAACATATCCAATTTTAAATGTAATGCTATTAGATAGGATTATTGAGAATGTTCATGGGGAGTTATATGACCTGTTTTTATGTAATGTGATTGATGCTGAGTTGTACAAATATTTTTTAGTGGAAAAAACTGTAATCCCCATCTTTAGAGGGTTACTAAAAGTGCATAAGGCCATGATGGATCCACCTATGAGACCTATAGTCTGAGGATGGGGTTGGCTCACAGAGCCATTATTAATTTATTTAGAGAAACAGTTTAGGCCAGTGGTTAATAAAACTGAGTCTGTGGTGAAGGATACCCAACAGTTTTAGAAAGTTATGCAGACTATGTTTTATCTACACAAGATATTAATAATGACCTACTAGTTACACTGGATGTTGCGCCTCTATTCATATCGATACCTAATACAACAGGAATGGAGTATGTGAGATTATTGTTAATTGAAAAAGGGGTTCCTAGAGACCTCATTATGAGATGTATACTATTACTGGATATATTATTAAGTAATAATGTGTTCATGTATGATAAGAGGTATTATTTGCAGAACAAGGGGGTCGCCATGGGGATTCCTTGTGCAAACTCGTATGCCAGCTTGGTTTTGCCATACTAGGAAGGCACTTATGTTCTGGGTGAAACAATACACAATGGATACATAAAATACTATAAACGGTTTGTTGATGATATTTTCTCATTTGGAGTGGTACTAAACAGCGGCTAGATGATTATGTTACTTATGTGAATGGGACAACACATTTTTTAATGTTTGAATGTAAGACTTCACTAAGACAGATAGAATTGTTAGATGTACAATTAACTAAGAAGGCCAATGAAATAGAAACTAATATGTATAGAAAACCCTGTTGGAAAAATAGCTTACTACATCATAGCAGCATGCACCCAGGAAACATTTAACCAAACATCATAAAGAGTCAAGCACTAAGGATATCAAGGCTAACCAGCCATGATGACAGATATCAAGAGCAACAAAAGACCCTGGCAGAGAATTTTTTAGAAAGAGGCTATCATAAAAAAGAAGTGGATAGATTGTTTAAAGAGAACACTATGCAAAGGACAGATAAAGGTAAACCATTTTTCTATAAAAATAGAGGAAATAACGAGATGGTTCATAAAGAAGAACAAGATAATAAGAATAGTAGAATAGTGATTCCTTTTACTAATAGGAATTTGAAAATTAAAGAAATAATAAATGATAATTGGAGACTGTTAACTATTGATGATAAGATATCTGAATTGGTTGGGCCAAAACCTCGTTTTACTTACAAGAATATGAAGTTGCTAAAAAGACTATTATGTTATGAAGAAAATATAAAAGAAGAAATTCATGTCCAAAGGAAAGGGACTTTTCCCTGTATCCGCTGTAATCAATGTATGTATATGACAAGTGATAATAAGTTTATACATCCTGATACTGGATATGAGTATATTTTTAGACACTACGCAGACTGCAGATCCAGGGACTTAGTGTACTTAGCGCAATGTCAGCTATGCAAGTTCTTTTATGTGGGAAAGACTAAAAGACACATTAGGGAACGTGTTAGGGAGCATGTGTATGCTATAAATAAAGAAGATGACAGAAATGCTTTGACCAGACATGTCATAGGATATGGCACAGTACACAAAATCAAGTTCAGGGTTTTAGGGTTGATTAAGAAAATTAGTTGGTTAGGGGATATTAAAAATTATACAGAAGAACAAGAATATAGATAGACAATAGGATTACAAGTACATAAACCACATGGTCTCAATGATAAGGTTTCACTTAAACGCTTTTTAGCAGTACGGCCTTATGCACAATAAATAGTGATAATAATAAATATATATACATAGTTACTATAATGAATGAATTATCAGCATCTGTATTATATATTGATTCTTAGTTGTTTTGATAATAATAGTTCTTATCTAGTATTTTTACCGAATTAATAAGCCAGTATTCTAAGTAAGGACATGAATTTGAAGTGGATATGAAATTAAGATGTTATTTATATATAGATTAGTATAGGTTATGTAAATTATATAAATTATGCAAACTACATAAATGGAGTTACATAAATTCATTATAGCTGCCAGGTGGATGGGTATATGTTTTTATTATTATATTTGTATTTAATGTTTTTCATATATAATATGGTTATTCAACTGCATTAGATTTCATTAATAGTTGAGTTTTTAACATGTACAGTATTAAATTAATTGTTTTATATGTAGGTTAGAATATGTATATTGTCCTTATGGTGAATGATTATTTTTTTTTCATGAGGTCATAATGATGTGTAATAAGAAATTGGATGAATGAATTCAGCAGGTCATATAAAAGCTAAAGTAAAGTGAACAGTTATATTGAACTCTGATGAAACATTGTTAAACCGTGAAAGTGCTTACTATTGGATTCTGTTTTTTATTTTTTCGTATTAAACTATGTTGTACAAAGATATGGTGAGCCTCTTCTGTTGTTTTTTGATTTGGCGGTACTGATCTGAAGAGGCACTTTACTCAGGACTGGCTGGTTTTGTATATCTGTACTTGTGCTTATGAGGCTTGCCCTTATCACTGGCCGGAGAAGAAGGGTCAGAAAGAGGATGTTTTTTGTCCTTAGATGGAGGGGTTGAGACCTCCGACGCAGAAAGCGCCTCAGAAAAAGGAGAAGGAAGCAGGCCTTTCAGAATAAGTTTATTTCTTCTTTCATTCAGCGTCTGCTGACTGAAACTGACACAAATCTGACAGGGAAGTTTCACAGATAAGTGCAGAACCCCGAGACAATATACACATTCCTCATGAAGGTCACTACTGTGGAGTTTACCACTGCAGGAAGTGCAATGCTTAAATCCCGAAGTCCCTTTCTTTTCAGACATCCTCAGAAAAAAACAATTCAGCAATCCAAAAAGGGGGGTAGAGAAGGGAAGGAAAGAAGAAAATACCAACAATGGTATTGAGAATACCACAAGGGTAAAGAAGGGCATTACCAACAATGGTAAAAAGAAGATACCCGTGTGTAGAGCTGTTAAGATAAGTAGGTATAGAAGAGTTTTTAAGAGAAAAAAACTTATAAAGTACTGAAAATTTTGAAAAATGCAACACTTAGCTGGAGAGCTTGGTGAAACGCTGCTATATGGCTGCGGGGCAAACGAGATCTGAGGTAACTTGGAGAAGGGCACTGTGGGTAGCAGCTTAGCTTGAAAGTTTTTGGTGTACACAAGCTTGTATTAGGCCGACTCGATTCTGAGGGCTCGGAACTGAAGCCATCAGTGATGAATAGGAAGAAGATTAACAACTTCAGATCATGTAGTTATCTTTAGGGCTTGAATATCTGGATGAGGCATTCAGGATGGACGAGACAGCAGATCTGCATTTGGATCAAGCACTCAAAGGGGAGGGGGTGTACCAGATGAGGCCACAGGTGGGAAAATGACATCTGTTGAGGCCAAAAAGGGTTAATAAAGATGACCTTGATCTTCCGTTGTATTGCTTTCTGTAAGAATTTTGGGATTAGGGGAGTTTTGGGAAGATAGACAGAAAACCGGAAGGATCAGTGTGTCTCTCAGGGACTTCACCTGCTTGGGGATAAGGGCAAAGAACCTGCTGCATTTGGAATTGACAGGAAAAGCAAAAAGATCACAGCATAATTGACCCAATCGATGAAAGATTTGCAATGCTACTGTTGGGCTGAGAAACCACTCATGAGGTAGCAGAACAGACCTACTCAACTTGTCCACTAGAATGTTGGACTTCCCCAGTATTTGCATTGCTATCAGAAAGCAGTTGGAAGATATTGACCATTGTCACACTCTCATCGCTTCTCAACATAATAGGTAGGAACATGTCCCCCCCGCCGTCTGTTCATGTACCAGACCACCGACATGTTGTCTGTATGGATAGCACCTATAAAGGGAGGACACCCTTAAAGGCCTGCAATGTTAGGAGAACTGCCCTCATTTCTAAGACATTGATGTGAAGTTTGGCCTCTGATGAGGACCACATGCCTTGTGCCATCTTCCACATGTAATGCCCTCTCACCCAATCTAGGAAGCATCCATGGTCACTCTGGTTCTGGGACATGGCAGGACAAAGGGACAGCCCTGGAACACTTCTGAAGTCCTTATACACCAAAGTACATGGTCTCTGGAAATGTTGGTAAAGCGGATCAGAAAGGGCATGGGTTGACACCTGATGGACATTTGAACTGTGAGTATTCACTGCAGCACCCTCATATAATGCCTTGCCAATGGAACCAAGGTGATGGAGGCTTCCCTTGATCCCAGAAGCTGTAAGACTAGCCTGGCTGGTGGAGACTGATAAGAGAGAAGCTGTACTGCCAGATTGTGTAAGGTGGAAAACCTGCTGTGTGGTAACCCTGCTATTTGAACCATAGCGTTCAAGTGTGCTCCAGTGAACCCCAGGATCTATACTGGGAAGGACTTTGATTTCCACAAACAAAAGCGAAAAACTTCTTATTAAATACAACTTGTTTCTTCCTATTTAATGCAAAATCCTTAACCATTTTTCATACTCTGGTATGGCCTTTAATATCTCCCAATTTTGTTTAATAATTTTTTCAACAAAAAGTGAAGTAGTTTTATTGAATACATAAAAGTGTGTTCTTTAAATGTTTAATAAGGTTAATTGATTGAAACTATGATGACGTTTTGATAGGTTAGGTTGCGTCATGTGTTTGATCTTTGAACTAATTGTGTTGTGTGTATATATGTATGTATGTACATATATGTGTTTGTGTGTATGTGTATATGTACATATATATATATATATATATATATATATATATATATATATGTATATATGTATATAGATATATATATATATATATATGTGTGTATATATGTGTGTATATGTATATATATATATATATATATATATATATATATATATATATAGTGTGTGTGTGTGTATGTATCTGTGTGTATGTATGTATATGCATTGCATGTATATTTGCATGAATGTATATATGGAAAACTTAAACATTTATATACTCTTTTTCAATTGTGAAATATCTTGCTATGCTCTACCAGGTTCTTATCTCCTCTCACTGTATATTCTGTACACTTGTATTTTTAAACAAAATAGGGAATATCCTCTTATTGTATACTAACAGCTGTAAAGTCTGCCGTCTGTATGCTACTACTCTCTAATGTCTCTCTTGTAAAATTTTCTTCTCTTTGTAAACTTTTGGAGTTTTTCTCCCCAGGACTCTGCTGAAAACGGACACTTGTTGTCCAGTCAGACTATCCTTGCAAACAAATGTTAAATAAATAATTTTAAATAAATAAATAAATAATAATTGTATATAAGGTGTCTTGTAATTCCTAGTAATTAAACACTGATGAAGTATTTTGTTATCGAAAGCTTTGTTTTATTAAACTATTTTACTGAAAAAACTTTCAGCATTGTGAGCTTGCTGCTGTGTTATTTCCATTGGATTTGGTATTGTTTTGCTTCACTCTACCACATTTTTTGCTTTTGTTTGTGGACTTGTTTCTGTTTTTTTTTTTTGCATTTTTCATGGACGCTGAATTTTCTAACGTGACACAACCCACTATGGCTGGAACTGGCCCTTCTAATGTTTTGGATCGATCTTTGTACAATTTATTACAACAGGAAAATCTGTTGATGAATTATGGTGCCACTACTGTTTCACCTAGCATGAACCATGTGTTTAACTGCACAACAGGATGACTTCCTTATCAATGTTCAAATGCTGGAATGAAAGATAAAAACTTTTAAAAAGCTCCAGTGGCACAGGTTCAGTTTTTTAGCCTACATAGATCTTGGCATAGCACCACGAGGTCTTCGAGTATTGAATATGCCCTCATATAAAAACACCTATCCTGAACTTCTTAAGCGATGGCAGGAACTTAATATAAAACTCAGTATAGACTATATGTTGCTCATGAATTCATTTTTCCAACAGAAGGAGAATGAGTTACGTATGGACATTAATAAATTAGAGAAACAAATAGTGGATTCAGTAGCGTTTGGTGACAGTGTATCTGTCTATGATGCTATGCTGAATCGTCTGAGTGTCTTCGATAAACAGCTTGAAGACACTAAGAGTCAAATTAAAATGTGATATCAACGATTTTAATTAGGGACACATTTTCGTGGCCCAAATCTACATAATATAAACAGAAATTTAAATTTACTTCTAAAAATGGCTTGATGTATGCCCTCGATGAATTCATAGAAGCGACCAATCAGGAGCAGCGAATCAATGATCCTGGATCATTGTTAGATAGTGACAACAACTTTAACCAATCACAAGTTATCCAAGATATTATAACCATGCCTATGGTGAGAGATGCATTAAATGAACAAACGCTGAAGGACGTTAACTGGGAAGATGTACAAGGGGCATCGGTAAGACCTTCAACATCACATAATACACTTTTTTTAGACAACAACCAGTGGGTAGTGATAAAGCTACCGGAGCAGGTGCCTGCTCAAATATGCAATACATCCGGGAATTGTTCGCGATCAATAGGGAGAGTCCAGAAAGGCCCAGTTACACTGTGCAAAATAAACAAACAATAAACAATTCAATTAAAAGTCTCTCTGTTTTATCTGGGACTCAGGAACTGATTTGAATGAACATTGTTCTATAATTAACTTGAGTGATTGTGTGTTATCTGAAGCTGCTATTTCTTTGTTTAAATGTGGTATCAAATTTATACCTGCTAATTTGGACAGCATGGTTAATGCAATTACTGATTTAAAAATGTTTTCTCGAAATTTGAATCTTAAGAGCATTTTTAAGGATTCAGGTATAAACCGACCCACTTAGTGTAAAAGAGCTAGCACATTTATACTCATAAGTGACCCTGTATTACTTGCATTCAATAACTTATGCAAGAAACAAATATGAGAACTATATGAGAGAGGTAACTTTAAAAAGATATATAATTTAACAGAACAAGAGTTTGAAGCATTGAAAATGTAGGAGAGTAACCAGGATTTAATAATTAAAGAAGCGGATAAAGGTGGTAGCATTGTTGTAATGAGACAAAATTACTATATTAATGCTATGAATGATTTGAATTCTGATACACAAACCTTTACATTGCTTACTGAAAGGAATGTGAATTATATTGTTAGTAGAATTAATATGTGTATTTATGACTTACAACTTCTGGGTGGTAGTACTGTTGTAATGAGACGAAATTACTATATTAATGCTATGAATGATCTGATTTCTGATATACAAACCTTTAAATTGCTTGCTGAAAGGGATGCAAATTCTATTGTTAGAATTAATATGTGTATTTATGACTTACTACTTATGAATGATATTGATACTGCAACATTTAACTACTTTACTGTTTCATGTCCTACTATTCCTGTGTTATATGGTCTCCCAAAGATACACAAATCTAAAGAACCCCCCCATGAGACCAATAGTCTCTGGGAGAGGATGGGCTACTGAGCCCATATCTGTGTATCTACAAGATGTCATGAAGAAATTTTAGTGGTATGTTCCTAGTTACATAAAAGATACTGGTGATTTTCTTAGGAAGTTATTCCAATGGTCAGATTCTAATGATCTAATGATAAAAACTAGATAGAGATGCCAAAGACTATGAAGCAGGAGTAGCCTACCCATTAGTTTCTAATGGAAATACTAACAATGTACAAATGCATAGCAATGTTAATAATGATGTTTTTGATAAACTTACTGATGACTTGCAAACCAGTGAAGACAACCACCCAGGTCCCATTCCTTTAGGTCAACCCCTAAGGAGATCGGAGAGGATCCAAAAACAAGGTTATGCCCACCAGAGACAATCCAGTGTAGGTTTCCAGGGGGACCAACACCATTTACCCCAGAATTTTTCTGGGAGGGGGAGAGGGAGATGGGTGAATTGGCAACAGACAAGACAGGGCAAGTTTTAGACAGCAACAGTGAGATTTCCATTATTTCTAATGACCATCAGGACTTCAAAATTTATAATTTAAGTGACATAGAAGTTACAAAAGATTGGGCAAACTTGTTTCAGAAGGGGTTCAATTTTGTACCCTATAAGAAATTCAACATGGAAAAAAACAATCCTTGATGTCATACTTTATACTAGAAAGCTAAACCTGAGTGTCTATGTAAGTGAAACTGGGAATAGTTACCAGCTGGGTGAAAAAAAACAAGCACTTATAACCCCCCACTGCATCCCACTTTACAACTGTTACAAGGCATTTGCACTAAGGAAATCAGGGATTTAAATAGGGTGAATGACAATAGTAAACTGTACAATTTAACTAAGGAGGAGACTATCCTTCTAGACAGTATTTCTAACAACAGACAGATCAGAGTCATGAAACCTGACAAGGGGGTGGTTTAGTAGTCATGGATCAGGAAAGGTACATTGACTACATGCTAGAACATCTTCTTAGTGACGGATATGCACAAATATCACGCAATGAATTAAGCATCGCATATAGTCATGTAGACATGATGCTTTCTGATTTATTTGTCAACAACCAGATATCTAAAGAAGAACTGTTTTTTTGCACACAGAAACATCCACGGATCCCAACGATATTTGGGATCCCAAAAATCCACAAGAACATCTCCCACCCACCATTAAGGCCCATAGTGGATGCGAAAGGTTCCAAAACTATCAGTATTGCCAAATTTTTGGACCACAATTTAAAAAACTGTCTGAGTTCATTTTTCCATATTATAAAAGATTCTTGGGACTGTCTCAAAAAAATCAGACAAGAATTTTTTGACAGTAACATTATTTTTTTAACTACTGACATCAAAGATTTATTCAATGTCATCCCACATTCGGAAGGCATTGAATTGTTCTATGATTTTTTGTGCCAACAGACTACATTGTCCCATACCAGGATTCTTACACTTAGGACTTTAATGGAATTAGTCCTGGAAAACAGTTTCCTAATTTTTGAGGGACATCTTTTTAAGCAAAAATCAGGTATTGCTATGGGGGTGGCCTGTGCACCAGTTTTTTGCCAATATTGTCCTGACGCAATAGGAATTGTCCCAAGTTTTGACATCTGAATGGATGACATACTGTTCATTCTATGGGCTATACCTAGATGACATCCTTATTTTTTGGAGGGGGGACCAGGAGCAGTTGTCTGAATTCCTACTGTTTCTCAACTCCAGTACTACCTTTCTGGAGTTTACCATGGTAACTCATATGGAATCCATTAGTTACCTGGATATACAGATTTCCAAGGATCTGGAGAACAACCAGTTTTATTCTAACATCTTCAGGAAACCAACATACTCAAACACCCTTCTTCATTTTGATAGCGGACATCCCCTTCATCAAAAAAGATCCTTAATAAAAGGACAAGGGGTGAGATTGGCCCTCATGATCAGCAGAATTGATGACTTTTACAAGGAAACGGATGTTTTATTGGGTATGTTAGTCAACAGGGGGTACCCTGAAGAATTTGTGATACCTTTACTTGAGGAAGTATCCAAAAAGAGAGTGGAAGGTTATTTCTACCCACTGTTGGGTTTGGACATTTCTAGACTCTGTGCATCTTCGGAAAGTAGGGTTTCGACAACTGCCCCATTTCAACATGGGCTTATTCTTACATATAACTTACAATTCCCTTTGATACAGGACATATTGGTGAGAAACTGGTTCATTCTTAGGAGCAACGAGATCATAGGAGGGAAGGTGGGTGACTCCCCTGTTATAATATACAAAAAGGATTCCAGCATTAAAAACCTTTTGGAGTCGCAGTGGTAAGATCACAAAACCTGGTATTGGGAAAATGACAAAATGTGGGCAGTGCACTCAATGCAAACACATGTTAGAGTGCGGCAGAATCTTTATTAAAGGTTATGGATGGGTAAAAGTCAACCAGAATTGTAATTGTGCGAGTAAACAAGTAGTGTATGCTGCTATATGCCAGGCGTGTCCTGGGTTTTATATTGGCAAGACCAAAAATGCCTTCAGGACACATGTTTATCAGCATACATATGATATAACTAAAGGCAACACCAAAAATGCCCTGGCAAAGCAAATTAATACATTTCCAAACCACAATTTCAAGTTTATCATTCTGGAAAGGGTAGTAATGGATGAGAGAGGAGGACCCAGTGACTAGTTCCTTGAATTTAGAGAACTTATGTGGCAACTCAGAGTTAATGCCACTACTAGCCCAGGTTTGAATGATATGGTGTCCCTCACCAGTTATATAAAACTTAAAGCAGACTTTTTATTTTAATGAAGTGTACACTATGACCTTGTTTTTCATTTCTATGTAAGTTTTTATAGCACCGATATTAATCATAGTTTGCTACAAGACATTTTGGGTTTTTATTGGACATATTTTATTGTATATATTGCTTGTTGCACAGATTTATACATATGATGTTCATATTTTCTCTAAAAACAGTTGATAGTTTTGTATTATACCTACAAGCTGGCATTTTTTGTAATTTAGTGTTAGGGGACACATTTACCACATATATACATTTTTTACAGTGGTACTAAGTAATGGCTTATATTATTTTAATTTACTGGTAAAGAAACAATTCAGAAAACAAGGGAGTCTATGTCTTCAAACATTTGTAAGCTTAATTATTCAATTATTCAATTGCATTCAATCAATGGCTTAATTGTTGTATGTATAAAAGGATGGTCTTGCTGACTGTCGGGTATTCTGAAGAAGTCAATCCTAATATTTGATGAAAGCGCTTAATAAATTTTATTCCTGTATCCTGCTCCATTTTCGTGCTTTTAGTTACTTGGTGTTTTTCTACAAATTTCCAGTACAGATTCTAACGATAAGTGATTTTCTGTTTGTGACACTTGACATCAGGTCTCTGTTCACAGTTATTCCTAATATTTATGGTGTTGTAAGAATTAGAGAAATTATACATGAGCATGGACATTATAACACGAGACAAGCTGAGACATTTTCTGAACTTTTAGAATTGATATTGGAAAATAATATATTCCTATTTAATAAGCAGATATATCACCAAGTATCTGGTGTAGCGATGGGTACTGCAATTGCAAATACATATGCGAACTTGGTATTAAGTAGGAAGAATTAAATGTGTTTAATGATGACAATAGGTTTGCATCAAAAATTTATTTTTACAAACGTTTTGTTGATATTGTTTTGATTTGGCAAGGTAGTCACATTGAACTGGATGCATTTTTTATATATTTAAACCAAACCACTGAATTTTTGAAGTTTGAAATGAACACTTCTTCAAAGGAAATACAATTTTTAGATGTCAAGTTACAATATGATTGGGCAGAAATTAATACCAGTATCTTTATGTTAACAAATATCTGCATAAGAAAAGTATGCATGTTAAACATGTTTTTAAAGGTATTACTAAAAGCCAATACCTCCAAGCCAGTAGATTAAATACAAATAATGAGATATGTATTAATCAGATGACACAAATGACAGAAGAGTTTTTGGCAAGAGGTACAATAGTAATGAGTTGGAAGTAACTAGGAAAATGTAATGGGCTCTAGGCAAGGACAAGCTAAACTTTACTTTTCAAACTGGGGTGAAGTAGGTGAAAGGCCTCAATTTGAACATAAATCTGAACCTTCTAGGTATTTAATGACTTATAGCAGAGCTAGTGATCCTATAGAAAAAAATGTTAAACAAAATTGGGACATATTAAAGGCCATACCAGGGTATGAAAAATGGTAAAGTGAAAAACCAATGTTCACATATAGGAATTGTAGTAATCGCAAACAATGCTTGTGTTTTAAGGATTTTGCATTAGATATGAAGAAACAAGTTGTATTTAATAAGAAGGGAACTTTTCCATGTCACAGCTGTTCTTGCTGTGATATATGTTTGTCTACTGAATTTACGCATCATATTACTAAAAAGAAATATGGTTTTAATGTAAGTGCTATTTGTAATACTATTTTAGTTGTCTATTTAGCTACTTGTCGTTTATGTGCAGGATTTTATGTGGGAAAATGTAATAGAAGATTGAGAGACAGAATCACAGAACATAAATCTGATATACGAAGGTAAGTGGAAAAAATTCGCTAGCAAAGCATGTACTATAGTATGGTGATTCACATATGTTTTTATTCAAAGTTATAGAACTTATATGCCCAAACATTAGACGGGGAGGCATTAATAATATGCTGGAAACAAAAGAATATGAATGAATTTTACGGTTGCAGGCAGATATGTACCCTGGGTTAAATAAGCAAGTTACTCTTAAACCTATATTGAAGCAAAAACAACAAAAATTGAAGTAGTTTTATTGAATACATAAAAGTGTGTTCTTTAAATGTTTAATAAGGTTAACTGATTTTAACTATGATGAAGTTTTGATAGGTTAGGTTGTGTTGTGTTTTATCTTTGAACTAATTGTGTTGTATATAAGGTATCTTGTAATTTCTAGTAATTAAACACTGATGAAGGATTTTGTTATCCGAAATCTTTGTTTTATTAAACTATTTTACTGAAAAAACTTTCAGCGTTGTGAGCTTGCTGCTGCGTTAATTCCAAAGGACTGTAATTTGTCATGGTTCACTGTAATTCCTAAACTGGAGAAAAGCTGATGCAGATAGCTTCTGGCCAGGACTAGGAGAGGCCTGGTAGGAGAAGTGAGGAGAACGTCATCAAGATAGAGAAACATCCAGAATCCTAGCAATCTGAAGTGAGCTTCAACCACTGCCATGTCTTTGGTGAACACCTGGTGGACTGTGGTAAGGCCAAAGGGTAAGGCCAAAGGGCAGAGCCCTGAACTGAAAATAACTAGCTTTGAGCTGGAATCAAAGAAACCTTCTGGAGCATCTGTCCATTTTCATGTGATAGTATACATCCTGAAGATCTATTGAGGTCACCCAATCATTCTTCCTTAGAAGAGGTTGGATGGATTGTACGGTAACCATTTGGAATTCTGAGTATTTGACATATTGATTCAGATGACTGTGGACCAAAACTGGCCCAAGGTTCCTGTTTTTTTTTTTGGCATTAAAAAGAATCTCAAATAAATTCTGAATCCTTGCTGGTCTGGTGGGACCTTTTGGATTACTTTTTTTTCTCAGAAGCTTTTCGATTTCCAGCAATACTGCCTTCCTCTGAGTGAGTGGCACATTGGGATGTTTCTTTACCGGCATAGTTGGGCAGTGAAAGGGAATTTAATAACTTCTGGAAATGATTGCCTACACCCACACATCTTTGGTGATGGACATTCAGGCTTCTGGGTGCCAGTACAAGCACTCCTGACTGACTCCAGAGTGCAGCAGTCAGGCAACTGATCAGGAGGGCTTTTCAGTGAAAGGCCCTCTGAAATCTTGATTCTGCAGACCTCTTCTGCTGTGAGGGTGATGTCATTTCCAGAAGAGTCATGGGAGAACCCCTGGGAGATTTGGAACCAACTTTTCTTCCCTCCCCTTCTGCTTTCTAGAGAAGGTCTTCTGGGGGGGGGGGGGAGTCAAAAACATACCTATGGCAGAAAGAGTTTTCCCATCCTTCTCACTCCTGAAGAGTGTGTGTTTGATCTTAGGGCCAAACAGTCTAACCTTCAAAAGAAGCATAGATGAAAAATGTCTTAAAAAGGTTCCAAGAAATCACACAAGAGCATCCAGGCTTGTCTCCTTCTGGTGATGCTTGTGCCTGCGACTCTTAAAACATCCTTCGTTTCACTGGAAATCAGCCACATGGAAGTGTTCAAAGGAATTCTTAGGGTGGCCCATTGAGGATCCATGTTTTTTCTATATTTGCAGGCAGTGACCCAGAGACAGACTTAGAGAGATCCTTTGTCAAGTCCCTCTGAAAACTTGTTATGTGTGCCAAGTAATTCAGTGACCTCAGAGCAAAGATCCCCAATATATAAACTCACTTCCCAAATCCATCCAATGCCCTAGACTCTCTATTAGATAGATGAACAGATGAGCTGTCCTCAGTGATCTCCTTTTTAGTGGCTGCCACTACTATCATGACATCCACTGATGGGTCCTTGCACCACTGAGAGTGGTCCTTAGAGGCAACTAAGTACTTGTCGTTTTTTCTGGAGCTTGGCTATGCAACATTCTGTTCCCTACATGCCCAGCGAGAGATTACATCTAACATCTCATCAGCCAAAGGAACCACCCAGGAAGTAGCTTAGCCAATGCCAAAAGCCTCAAGAAGAATGGATTCCTCCTGAGAATGGGATTTGGAAGAACAACCTCCTTTCTGCCTCAAAAGTTTGAGAATTTCTTCGAATGAGACATCATCAAGGTGTGATCTGGGGGACTCCTCCCCTTCATCAAAATCTATGTCTTCTGTTAAAGACTTGTGTGGGTAGTCAGTGTGTCTCCTGTTACGCTTATGCTTTCAATGAGGTTGCCTGGGAGGATGTTCCAGACAAAATATGAAAGCCTGAGTGGAGTACTGACTGTGGACTGCCTCAAAACTAGAGCGAACCAGCTGTCCTGATGGGATAAACTGTACAGGATCAGGACACAGGACTGACAGTTGTAGAGCAGGTGGAACTGAAAGGGGTAAGAATGTCCAATCTTTTCATAGGTTCATCATTATGTACTAGGCTAATGGCCCTGGAGCCTTTACAAGCCTAACCCATAGAAGTGTCCTGGCATTTTGCTGCCCGACTTTAATTCCCAGTGCCTCTATCAAGTAGAACCACTGGAGTGATCCCTGGGCTGAACTTTGTATTTCCCATCCACTCATCAAGATTTATCTTGAAGAGGGCCAGTGAGGTGCTCTGCTTGACATGTATGGGAAGTCTATTTCAGAGCATGGGCAGTCTCTGGGTTATGAACCTGTCCCCCCAGCATGCTCTGTCGATTGTGGTAATGAGGGTGACGTCTCTGGAGCATGTGGTGCAGAGGGATTGGGATTTCTTTAGATGTAGTATTTCTAACAGAGCTGGGTCAGACATGGCTTTGTAAGTCAAGCAGAGATCGCCTCTTAGTAGACAATATGAGACAGAGAAGAGCTGGAATTTTCTGTCCATGTAGGCCTAGGATCCTCTTTGTGAGGTACTTTTGTGACCTCTCCAGCTGTTACAGGTGTCTAGTGAGGTACATTCCAAATGGGGCATTATACTCTATGATTGGTCTAATGAGGGAAGAATAGAGAGAAATGATAACCTCATTCTTCCTGGATGCAAAACCCTTGGTATTGAGATGTGCCACACAGAAAGACTTTCTGACCACAGTGGCAATGTGGTGGTCAAGGAGAGGTTGCTGTCAACCTGTGTTCCCAGATCTCTTATAACGCCTTTGGTGTTCACTGGGCTCCCATCGATGTGGTAATTAGTGGGAACTGAGTTTTTCCCAAAGGGAATGACGACGCATTTCTTGGCATTAAGCTTAAGGCCATGGTTTCGACACCAGTCATCGGTCTAAGTGAGGCCTTTCTGTAGGATGTCTGCATCACCTGGGGAGTTAATAATGACTCCCAGCTTGCAGTCGTCTGTGAACTTGGTCAGCCAGAGTCCCTCCATGTTGGCCTGGACTTCTGACAAGTAGATGCCAAACAGGAGAGGACCCAGGACTGATTCCTTTGGGACTCCACTCATGACTGGTTGGCAGTCTGACTTGAAGTCCTCTACTTTCACACTGTGGGTTCTATCTGTGAGCCAATTTGCAACCCACCTAACGATATAGGGGTTGATACCTAGTTTGGTGAATTTATCAGTAATTCCTGAGTGAGGAATGGTATCAAAGGCCTTGCCCAGATTGAGGTAGGCTGTATGAACTGCCTTACCTTCATTAACAGCTCTGGTGACTGACTCAAAGAAGTCAACCTGACTGAGCAGGCATGATATATCTTTCACAAAACCAAATGATGTGGGATCTAGAATTTGCAGATTCTCTGTATCCTTGTTAATTAGGTCCATAATGATGTGCTCCATAGCCTTACATATCAGACTCATCAGGCTAATGGGGTGATCATTTCCAGGGTCTGTAGTCGCTCCTCCTTTATAGAGAGGGATGACTGTAGCAGTGTGCCATTCGGTAGGGTCAAAGCCTGAGGTGAGGCTGTGAGTGAACAAGGCACACATATGTGGTGCCAATTCACTTTGTAATTCATGAAGACACAGCCAGGGATACTGTCGGGTCCCATGGAAGCTGTATTCTTGGCCTTGGACAATGCAGCTTTAACCTGTGCTGCAGTAATGCTGGGTGCCTGGCATTCTTCCGGTATTGAGATTGGTCCTTTGGGGGGGGGGGGGTGACAGAAAAAGAAGTTATGTACCTACCATAACGTTCCATGTTAGTTGTCTTCTTCTCGCCTTCTTTCTTGCTGGTTGGGTTCGGAGCCGATCCTTGGCTCCGACTCGGCCATCTTCAAAAGCTCGAGATCTGCATACTGGCTCGAGGCCACCCCATATCCCATGATGCCTGGCACTAGCTACCCAGATCTCGTTTGGTAAGACTAACTGCAGACATAATAAAGGAAAGGATCCTATCCTGGAATATATAAAACCTCCAGAAAGGCTACTAGACAGAAAGGAATAGCCAGAGAAGACTAAGCCAGCGAACAAAAACCATAAGGAACTCTTCTTGGTCTACAACAGGGGTGTCCAACCTTTTGGCTTGCTGGGGCCGCATTGAGTGAACAGAAATGGTCTTGGGGCTGCATATAAAATATATCATATAGTTAACTCTTTTGTTGCTCCGGAAGACCACAGTCGATCTCCTGACTGTACTGTAGGTGCATTTGAACAATGAATAAATGTAATAAATGCCTAATATTTGCCTTAAAATTCAAATTCTCATTCTAATTCTCTAATCTAACAGTTAACTCTAACATCTTAGTTAATATATCTATATATCTATCTATATATATATATATATATATATATATATATATATATATATATATATATATATATATATATAATACAAATAAACAGATATTCACTACAGCACTAGCATTTCTCACTGGGGAAACCATTCCAGCAGTCCAACTACGTAAAATGTCACCATTAGCAGTCCTACAATACTATAATCCACAAAAATAACCCAACAAATTTGCATTGAAGTAAATAATTCACATTATTGACTTAATAAAACAAGTCTTAATAAACTACAAGAGGGTCTCACCCAAACAAATAACTGGTGACAGAAATATGGCCTCATGCTAAATGCCAAAAAATACATCATTATCCCCTTTGAAGAGAGTGATGTCCCCACAAATGATCACATTAATAACAATGTTGTAAGCATGCAATAAGTCGTATGGTACTTGGGCTCCCAGGTTGATAGAAACCTGACTTTTGACCACCACGTTGTCTTAGGGTTACCACCTGTCCCACTTTGAGAGGGACAGTCCCTCTTTGGGCAGTTGTGTCCTGACAAAAAATATTAAAAAGGGCAAATGTCCTGAGATTGTAGGACATAATTATGTCCCATATTTTATGTAATAGTTGCATAAAAATAGTTATTTCCGTATCTAAAATACCTAAATGTTACAAGAAACATAATAAGCAACTAAACTGCTACAAGAACAAGCTTTTATTTAGGAAAAAAAGTTAAGTTCTATCCTTTGTACTGACCGTGGGTATGTGTCGGCCTGTAAAATCTGATGTGTGTCCCGAAAATGTCCTACTTTGGCCATTTGAAAAGGTGGCAACCCTCGTTGTCTCCGTTGTAAGGAAAGATTTTTACATGGCCCAATTCATTAGTAAGGGTATCTCATCCAGGGACAAAGAGGTCATAACATCCCTGTATTCTTCCTTTAGCCATTATTGAGTGCAATGCCCCTTTTGACATGTGCCTCAGCAAAACACCCTGCCAAAAGAAAGACTACAACCATTTCTGCCAAAAAAGGTCAAAGGACTAAGTTCACTTAGTTATCTAAACAGACTAAAAGGCTTCTTGCTTTCCTCTGTCTCTCACTGGCCCCTATAAATTTCACCATTGGCTTGCTTTCCAGGCTAAGAAAGATCCTGCCTTAAGAGACTTCCTCTACCTCAGAAATACTGGTTATACTTAAAATGCTCACTACAAAGACCACAGCCTTCACTGCAACATAAACAAGCCACTTTTTATGGACAGGTTCTTGACACAAAAACCTTCAACTTCTGTAAAAAGCTCCTCTCATTATCAAACAATGTAGTTCAGCAACATGATGGCTGGATGGATAGCCATAAATGTAGTCTTTGGGTAAGTAGCATAGCCTTCATCAAACCAGATGGAAAATCCACATACTAACCTTTCCCAGCTGGATGGCTAAGATCTAATATTGGTTACTCAAGTGTAGTTGCCAAGAAGAGGGGCATGTTTAACTAAAAATTCCATTTGCAAAATTATATTCAGTATACATATTAAATCTCTCTCTCTTACACACACACACACACACACACACACACACACACACACACACACACACACACACACAAAAAGCCCCTACATGTAAAATAGGCAACCTCAGTAATCACATGACACCCACTCACTGAATGAAATTGTCTGGAAGTCAAAATATTTGAAAAATAAATCATAATAGAGATGGATTCATCCATGTAATTTCCCACCACCAAAAGGACCATCAATAAATCAACAAACAACTGCTCGGCAAAAAGTAAATCAATAACAAAACCATAAACTATAATGCTACATACTGGTGTAAACATATAACTTGTGTCAATCCTCAGGTTAATCCATACCAAAAGATTGTTTTAGAGCTTCAGCTATGTACAAACAACTTTCTCCTAAAAACTTAACTCATTGATATTTGCCTTGCTGTAATTATAACTGTAAAAAAAAAATGTTTTTAAGTTTATTCTGTACTGCAATGATTCTCACTGTTACAAGATGTAATCTCTGCCATATTGTATGAGTACTACATCCATAATGTACTGTCTCTCTCATGTATTATATTGTTTTGTGTTATTTTTGGAGCTTTTCTCCCCGGGCCTCCGCTGAAAATGGACCTGTGCCCAGTCGGACTTTCCCGGTAAACAAATGTAAAATAAAATAAAAAAAATAAAAATAAACTTCCCTCCAATCTAAAGGATTGAGCAGAAGTTACTCACAGACTGACAGTTTACTGAGCTGTAATGCTGACCTTCACTTTAGAAAAAAACAAATTCCCAGACTTTGTCAATAGCTCAAAGTGTAGAGAGGATTATTTATTTATTTTTGGAAAACATCTTTAAAACTGTTAAATTGATTACACACCCAGAAACACAGAAAAGTTATTGTGATTATGTAAACCACAGACTGCTGCAAGAAATCAAAGTCACATTAGCACTCTGTGCTTATGTCCGAACAGATGAATCATACCTGTCAATTCCAAAAGAAGTAAAGTAGCTTTATAAGAATGGTGCAATTGGTCAATGACCAATAACAACAGAAAAAAAGAAAAGAATTTCCACCGAAACAATGAGGCCAATAGGTTTAATGCTCAATAATCACAAAGTTACACTTGGATGTCCACAAACAACTAAGCCAAGGTTAAAATACCATAGGCATCTTCAGAGTTGTTCGCTTACAATGCATTCTCCCCTTTGTATAATGTCAATTTCATTAATTAACCAATCATTCAATAAAAATTGACAATCATTAAAGACACAGTAAAATATTAACTTGCACCTAACTAATATATAAAAATACTTATCAATTGTGAAGTGTAGTATGCCAACTTATATAAACACAAATAAAACATTATATTGGGTAGTTTATAAAAGAATTATGTGTTATTTCAGGATAGGAGAATGTGTGTTAATTTCATATGTTTTATTTTTATATGTTATTTACTAACAGGCAATGAAAGTACAATTTGAATGTTTTATATATATATACATTTTATATATATATTTTTTTCATATATTAGTAGTATGATTGTTTAGTGAGAATAATATACAACACAAGTATTAGCGAATACTGAAGTTCAAAGCACATTTCAAAGTGTTTTATTTGTGTTTATATATGTTGGTTTATTACATTTGACAATTGATAAGTATTTTTAAATATTAGTTAGGTGCAAGTTAATATTTTACTGTGTCTTTAATGATTGTCAATTTTTATTGAATGATTGGTTAATTAATGAAATTGACATTATACAAAAGGGGAGAATGCATTGTAAATGAACAACTCTGAAGATGCCTATGGTTTTAACCTTGAAAGCTTAGTTGTTCGTGGACATCCAAGTGTAACTTTTGTGGATTATTGAGCATTAAACCGTTATTGGCCTCATTGTTTCCGTGGAAATTCTTTTCTTTTTTTCTAGCTTTATAAGAAGGTTATTTGCAAAGTTGCATGGCAGTTTATATTGGAAATAAGCAGAGATGTTAAAAAGGCTTTGTTTTTCATAATTATGCCGAAAAGTCTTCCAAGGTAAATACAACTTCTGATTTAGTATGGAACCATACCTCTCAACCTTAGAGCAAGAAATCTGGACAAAGCGAAAAATAAAAGTGGGACATAGGCCCAAAAATAGTTATGCATCACAGACACCATTGAAACAACTGTAGCTGCAAACATTATACATCACTTATAATCTTTCTATCCCATTATTGTCAATTAAACATTATATGGCTCATTCAGTCCTGCCTTCTTTTGCATCAAAGAAAACTATGCTTTGAAATGACAAATGCATTAAAATAATACATAAAACACAGACTCTCTATTAGATAGATGAACAGATGAGCTGTCCTCAGTGATCTCCTTTTTAGTGGCTGCCACTACTATCATGACATCCACTGATGGGTCCTTGCTCCACTGAGAGTGGTCCTTAGAGGCAACTAAGTACTTGTCGTTTTTTCTGGAGCTTGGTTATGCAACATCCTGTTCCTTACATGCCCAGCGAGAGATTACATCTAACATCTCATCAGCCAAAGGAACCACCCAGGAAGTAGCTTAGCCAATGCCAAAAGCCTCAAGAAGAATGGATTCCTCCTGAGAATGGGATTTGGAAGAACAACCTCCTTTCTGCCTCAAAAGTTTGAGAATTTCTTCGAATGAGACATCATCAAGGTGTGATCTGGGGGACTCCTCCCCTTCATCAAAATCTATGTCTTCTGTTAAAGACTTGTGTGGGTAGTCAGTGTGTCTCCTGTTACGCTTATGCTTTCAATGAGGTTGCTTGGGAGGATGTTCCAGACAAAATATGAAAGCCTGAGTGGAGTACTGACTGTGGACTGCCTCAAAACTAGAGCGAACCAGCTGTCCTGATGGGATAAACTGTACAGGATCAGGACACAGGACTGACAGTTGTAGAGCAGGTGGAACTGAAGGGGGTAAGAATGTCCAATCTTTTCATAGGTTCATCATTATGTACTAGGCTAATGGCCCTGGAGCCTTTACAAGCCTAACCCATAGAAGTGTCCTGGCATTTTGCTGCCCGACTTTAATTCCCAGTGCCTCTATCAAGTAGAACCACTGGAGTGATCCCTGGGCTGAACTTTGTATTTCCCATCCACTCATCAAGATTTATCTTGAAGAGGGCCAGTGAGGTGCTCTGCTTGACATGTATGGGAAGTCTATTTCAGAGCATGGGCAGTCTCTGGGTTATGAACCTGTCCCCCCAGCATGCTCTGTCGATTGTGGTAATGAGGGTGAGGTCTCTGGAGCATGTGGTGCAGAGGGATTGGGATTTCTTTAGATGTAGTATTTCTAACAGAGCTGGGTCAGACATGGCTTTGTAAGTCAAGCAGAGATCGCCTCTTAGTAGACAATATGAGACAGAGAAGAGCTGGAATTTTTTTAATCTGTCCATGTAGGCCTAGGATCCTCTTTGTGAGGTACTTTTGTGACCTCTCCAGCTGTTACAGGTGTCTAGTGAGGTACATTCCAAATGGGGCATTATACTCTATGATTGGTCTAATGAGGGAAGAATAGAGAGAAATGATAACCTCATTCTTCCTGGATGCAAAACCCTTGGTATTGAGATGTGCCGCACAGAAGGACTTTCTGACCACAGTGGCAATGTGGTGGTCAAAGGAGAGGTTGCTGTCAACCTGTGTTCCCAGATCTCTTATAACGCCTTTGGTGTTCACTGGGCTCCCATCGATGTGGTAATTAGTGGGAACTGAGTTTTTCCCAAAGGGGATGACGACGCATTTCTTGGCATTAAGCTTAAGGCCATGGTTTCGACACCAGTCATTGGTCTCAGTGAGGCCTTTCTGTAGGATGTCTGCATCACCTGGGGAATTAATAATGACTCCCAGCTTGCAGTCGTCTGTGAACTTGGTCAGCCAGAGTCCCTCCATGTTGGCCTGGACTTCTGACAAGTAGATGCCAAACAGGAGAGGACCCAGGACTGATTCCTTTGGGACTCCACTCATGACTGGTTGGCAGTCTGACTTGAAGTCCTCTACTTTCACACTGTGGGTTCTATCTGTGAGCCAATTTGCAACCCACCTAACGATATAGGGGTTGATACCTAGTTTGGTGAATTTATCAGTAATTCCTGAGTGAGGAATGGTATCAAAGGCCTTGCCCAGATTGAGGTAGGCTGTATGAACTGCCTTACCTTCATTAACAGCTCTGGTGACTGACTCAAAGAAGTCAACCTGACTGAGCAGGCATGATATATCTTCACAAAACCAAATGATGTGGGATCTAGAATTTGCAGATTCTCTGTATCCTTGTTAATTAGGTCCATAATGATGTGCTCCATAGCCTTACATATCAGACTCATCAGGCTAATGGGGTGATCATTTCCAGGGTCTGTAGTCGCTCCTCCTTTATAGAGAGGGATGACTGTAGCAGTGTGCCATTCGGTAGGGTCAAAGCCTGAGGTGAGGCTGTGAGTGAACAGGGCACACATATGTGGTGCCAATTCACTTTGTAATTCATGAAGACACAGCCAGGGATACTGTCGGGTCCCATGGAAGCTGTATTCTTGGCCTTGGACAATGCAGCTTTAACCTGTGCTGCAGTAATGCTGGGTGCCTGGCATTCTTCCGGTATTGAGATTGGTCTTTTGGGGGGGGGGTGACAGAAAAAGAAGTTATGTACCTACCATAACGTTCCATGTTAGTTGTCTTCTTCTCGCCTTCTTTCTTGCTGGTTGGGTTCGGAGCCGATCCTCGGCTCCGACTCGGCCATCTTCAAAAGCTCGAGATCTGCATACTGGCTCGAGGCCACCCCATATCCCATGATGCCTGGCACTAGCTACCCAGATCTCGTTTGGTAAGACTAACTGCAGACATAATAAAGGAAAGGATCCTATCCTGGAATATATAAAACCTCCAGAAAGGCTACTAGACAGAAAGGAATAGCCAGAGAAGACTAAGCCAGCGAACAAAAACCATAAGGAACTCTTCTTGGTCTACAAGGATAGGGGAGGGGGATGGAGGGTGGGACACAAGAAAGAAGGCGAGAAGAAGACAACTAACATGGAACATTATGGTAGGTACATAACTTCTTTATGTTAAGTTGCCTATCTCACCTTCATTCTTGCTGGTTGGGACAGCGTCCCTAGCACCTAAAATCCTGGGTGGCTCATCGGAACAAACTCTTCAGAACAGTGGAACCAAAATCAGCTCTGTTCCTGGAAACCAAATCCAACTTAAAATGCGAAATTAAAGTATGTGGGTTGGCCCATGTAGCTACAGCACAAATAGATTCCATGGCCAACCTAGCCAAAGGCCACACAAGTGGCTAAAGCTCGAGTGGAGTGACCTTTTGGTTTAACAGGTAATTCTTTATTCCTCAGTTGATAGATAAATGTGATGATAGAAGTTAACCACCTGGACAAGGTTACTTTTGAGACTGGAAGACCTTGTTTACCCTCAGCATAAGAAAGGAAAAGTTGGTCCGATTTCTTGATAGCTTTCGTTCTATGCAAATAAAAGCGTAGTTGCCTGTGAACATCTAACTGATGCAATTTGTATTCCACCCTGTTGGAGTGGTTGGGAAAAAACACAGGAAAGTCTATGGACTGATTCAAGTTATTTTCTGAAGAGACCTTAGGAAGGAAGGAAGGATTAGTCCTGACAGCAACCCTATCATTGTAGAACACTAGGTACGGAGGACGGGAACAAACAGCCTGCAGTTCCAAAACTCTTCTGGCTGAAGTAATGGCTACCAATAAGAGAGTTTTCCATGATAAAAACTTCAGGGAACAAGAAGCTGCAGGTTCGAAGGGATGCAATATTAGAGAAGCTAAAATCAAATGTAGATCCTACGGAGGTGGAGGATCTCTCACTGGAGGCCTGAGCAGAGTGGTACCTTTGAGAAAGGCTTTACACAGCTTATGCGACATGATATTATTTCCTGACAGGCCAATGTGAAAATTTGAAATTGCAGCTAACTGAACTCTAATTGTAGCGGAAGCGGACCCAGAATGGAAGAGTTCCACAAGAAAATCCAAAATGTGGTGTATAAGGGCTGAAAAGGGGTCTATACTCTTAGTCTCTGCCCAGGAAGAAAAACGTTTCCACTTACTAGCGTAAGTTTTTCTAGTGGTAGACTTGTGCGATGATAAAATAATTTCCCACACAGATGGGGAGATATCTGGAAGCCTGGCTAAAGTTGGAAGTGGAAGAACCAAGCAGTGAGCTGGAGAGATTGCAGGGATTGGTGCAGCCTGCCCAATTGATGGATCAGAAGGTTTGGAACTGGGTCCAGAGTCCAAGGCTGCTCGAGAAGATGATGATGCAGGAACGGGAATCATATTTGTCGAGGCCAGTAAGGAGCAATGAGGATCATTTTGCAGCCCAAAACGGTAGCTTTCTGTATCAGTTTTGGAATAAGGGGAAATGGAGGGAATGCATAAAGCAGTCCCTGAGGCCAATCGTGGACTAGAGCATCTCTGGGGGAATGTCCGGGAAGTGGAAGGAGAGAGAAGAATTTGTTGCATTTGCTGTTGAAGGGAGTGGCAAAAAGTTCGCAGCAAGGCTGGCCCCATTTGCGGAATATTTGGTCCGCAACTACTTGATTCAGAGACCACTCATGAGGCATGAGAATTGCTCTGCTCAGCCTGTCTGCTATGACGCTGGACTTCCCAGGGATGTGTGTTGTGATCAAAAACCGTTGGGAAGAGATCGCCCAGTGCCAGGGTCTGAGTGCTTCTCGACATACGGGGTAGGACTTGGTTCCGCTCTGATTGTTGACGTACCACACTACTGACATATCGTCCGTTTGAATTGCAATGGTGCCGGTAGGAAGAGAGTCCTGTAGAGCTTGCAACGCTAGAAGCACGACCCTCATCTCCAAGATGTTTATATGCAGGTGGTACTCGTGAGGTTGCCAGGTGCCTTGGACTGTCCTGCCCTAATAATGCCCCCCCACCCAATCAGGGAAGCGTCCGTGGTAACCGTAGCAACTGGAGGGGGAAGTACAAATGGTCTGCCTAGGGGTACTGATGTGGAGACCATCCACCATGCAAGGTGCTTTTTGCATGCTTCTGTGATCATATCTGTAATCATGTGAGACATGGGAAGCTGCTGGAAGGACCACTGGGTGAAAAGCAGCCACTGGAGGATCCTCATGTGAAAACGAGCTAGAGGAACAAGTATGATGGCTGCTGCCATGAGACCTAGAGTTTGGAGGACGAACCTGGCTTGAATTCTCTTGCATGCTAATAAGACCTGTACATGTTGACGAATCACTAATACCCTGTCTGGTGGAAGGCTCGCTGACATGTCTTTTGTATTTAAATTTGCGCCTATAAAGGTGATAGACTGACAGGGTGACAATGCAGACTTTCTGAAATTTATTGAGATACCTAGTCTGGAGCAAGTCTCGATATTGAAGTCTCTGGCTCGCAGAAGGTGATGCCTGGTGGTAGCAGTAAGGAGCCAGTTGTCTAGATATGGAAACACCTGGAATCCTTGCTGTCTCAGGTGAGCGGTAAGTACTGCCATACATTTGGTGAACACCCGAGGGGCCATGTTGAGACCAAAGGGCAGAGCTCTGAAATGGTAATGGCTGGCTCCCAGCCAGAAGCGGAGGAATCTTCTGGAGCATCTGTCCGTCTTGACGTGGTAGTACACATCCTGAAGATCTATAGAGCACATCCAATTGTCCTGACCCAGAAAGGGCATAATGGACTGTAGCATGACCATCCGAAACTTGGTTCTTTGTACAGACCTTTTCAGTCTGCTGAGATCCAAAATGGGTCTCTAGTCCCCTGTCTTTTTTGGTACCAAAAAGAACCTTGAGTAAATTCCAGATCCTTGCTGGTCTGCTGGGACTTGCTGGAAGGCTCTTTTTCTTAGCAGTTCTGAAATTTCTTGTACTGCTTGATCCCTTAGATTGGGTGGAACATCTGGAAGGGACTCGTTTGACTTTACGGGAGTGCAAATGAAGGGTATTCTGTAGCATCCAGATATAACTGACCGTACCCATTTGACTTGTGTTATGTCTTGCCAGGCTCTTGGGTGCAGTGATAATCTTCCCCCGACTGCCTCCGGAGGTGAGCAATCGGGCAACCCTTCAGGGATGGTGGGAGGGCTTCTCAGAGAAGGATTCTCTGCTGCCCTGGTTTTGCGGACCCCCTCTGCCACGAGGGTGGCGTCTATTATTGTTCCCTCCTCTGCCCCTGGATGGGAACTCACCACGTGTGTCCGGCAAGGCTCCCTGAGATTTCCGGAACCACATCTTTCCGCTCTTCTGACCCTTGCGATATGGTCTGGAACGAGTGGAAAAATGGACTCCAACGGCAGAGAGAGTCTTGCCATCCTGTTCACGCCTTGTAAGGGTGTCCTTCACCTGTGATCCAAAAAGAGAGGAACCATCAAAGGGGGTGTTGGTGAAAGACGCTCTGAAAGGCTCCGCAAAGTTACATAGCCGCATCCAAGCGTGTCTCCTTAGAGCAAAACCTGTGCCTGCGGCTCTACTCGCACCATCGGCTGCATAAGAAATGAGTCTCATGGAGGAGTTCACCACTGAATTAAGAGTCGCCAGCTGAGAGGCTGCCTTAGCACGGGCTCCCTCAGCTGATGGATCTTGGAGGGTATCTCCAAGCTCTTTAAGGAGATCCCTTTGAAGGCGGGTAAAGTGGCACAAGTAATTCAGAGACCTCATAGAAAAAGTCGCTGAAGAGAACATCTGCTTCCCGTATCTGTCCATCATCCTGGACTCCTTGTTAGGTGGATGGACAGATGAAGAAGTTTCAGCCAACTCCTTCTTTGTGGCCACCGCTACCACCATGGCATCAGCAGGGACAACTTTGGTCAAAAACTGCTTATCCTGTGGTGGCATTATGAATTTAGCGGGTCTTCTGGGGTGGGTTCCACTGTGTCTGGAGCTGACCACGCATTCCGAGTCACCACGGACATGAGTGGGTCGAAAGGCGGAGACCCAGGAGGTGGAAGGTCGGGATCCAAACGCATCCAGGAATACTGACTCATCCTCGGACGGGCTTAGGGTAGTCCAGTTCCCCCTCTGCCTAAGCATCTCAAGGATGTTTGAAAAGGATACATCCTCAGAGGGGGATCTCGGGGACCCTTCCGAATCCTCCAAGTCAGTATCTGATGTGACAGACTCAGGGGAGTCAACATGCTTCCTCTTGCATTTCCTCTTATGAGGTGGCTCCTCTGAATGATCAGGGGAGGCCTCGGAAGAGGAAGGTACACCCAAGGGGGTGCCCTGGAGCGTTGGTTCCCCACGCTTGGGGTCTGGAGGAGGGACAGTGGCAGACGCAGGTACCATAGTGGGAGGAGCCAGTGGGGATGATCGTGGGGCTGACTCAGGAGCCAGCACGCTCCTCATGACCTCAAAGGCATCCCTGCTTGGATGCCGAGAAGGCTCCGGTTCCAAAGAGACCGGAATCCCTCTCCGCACTGAGGAGGACGAAGCCGATGTAGGAACCGAGCTCACCTGCGCCGAATTTCCGAGAGGGAGAATGGGGTCGGACAAGGGTTCGATGCCACTTGCCCCCTAGGAGCCAACGAGGGAGTCTCAGTGCCCAGACCCTTCCAAGGACGGTACCAAAGAAGTGATCGGTGCTGACAACAGAACCGAAGTAGAGGGTATCGGTGCTGACGGTTCCACGACCCGAACCCCAACAAACTCCGGCTCCGAGCTCAAGGAAGGAGTCGGAGGAGGAATAACTGCAGATATGGATGGGGCCGACACCTGATGAGGGGGGCTGGACAACATTTTTGCTATGACCTGCGATTTTAACAGCCTACTGACCACTCTCTCCACATCATGATCGGATAGTCTTGAGGACAGAGAAGAGTGGGACCGATGACTGTGCTCCGATTGGAGTAGAGGAGACCTCGGAGCTGAGCGTATCGACTCCTGGGAGGGAGACCTAGATCTCTTTCGACTCCCAGTCGGCTCCGAAGGGACAGTCGGAACCGACTGTGAGGCAGGTAAATCGGTTCCGGCTGGAACCGAGGCTGAAGGAACAGCTTCACCCAACGACAGCTCCGAACTGGGAGCCGAAGATTTTGGTGGCTTAGAGGCCTTCACGGGCTGAGTCTTTGCCGGTGAATCCTGTTTGAGTAATCCACGTAGGATTAACTTATTTTTACGCTCCTGCAAGACTCTTGGGCTGAAGGCATGTCAAACTGAACAAGAGTCCTGCCGAGACAATAGACACAAGAAGTGTGACCATCTGTCAGAGACATCTTCTGACAGCATGAATCACACTTCTTGAATCTGGACACCTTGGTATCCTTGGACATACTTAAAGAAGGGAATACCAAACATAATACACAACTATAACAATTTGAGTATAATAACTATAACACACACACAAAGTTACCACAAACAAAAACAGTCAAGGATACACACAATAGTGTAATAACTACAAATAGACTAAACTAAGTAAATACTAACTATATATATAGATATATATATATATATATATATATATATATATATATATATATATATATATATATATATATATATATATACATATATATATATATATATATATATATATATATATATATATATATCTATATATATATATATATATATATATATATATATATATATATATATATATATATATATATATATATATATACATATATATTTTTTTTTTTTAAAGAAAAATAGGTTAGCCTCTAACTTAAACGGCTACTTCAGAAAAGAGAGAGGGGGGAGGGGAAAACTCTCTAACTAAAACGAGTTTTCTGAAGGGATAGGGGAAGTTTAAGAAAGAATACTACAAGTAGATATATATATATATATATATATATATATCTAAAGATTAACTAGTATAAACAATCTACACTAACAAGCTATCAATTTTTATCAAAAACGATTAAATAATGAAAATATACGACCTGAGCCAGTAGACAACCTCGCAGCAGAAGCGGCAAACGAGATCTGGGTATCTAGTACCAGGCATCATGGGATAAGGGGTGGCCTTGAGCCAATATGCAGCTCTCGAGCTTTTGAAGATGGCCGAGTCAGAGCCGAGGATCGGCTCCGAACCCAACCAGCAAGAATGAAGGCGAGATAGACAACTTAACATGTAAAGTTGGCACTAAATCTGTCAGCAAGTATGTTGTCAATATCTGTTGGCTCAGTATAGGAAGTACCATTGTGCAGTAACTCAGAGCAAATCTGGGTATTGCCATGGAGATTCTTGATACAACAATAGAAGGCTTTGTGGTTGTTTTTCGTGTCTGTCGCAATTCTGCCTTCATAGCTGGCTTTGGAAGTTTTGATGAGGGATCTCAACTTTTTGTTGAGGCTAATAAGGGAATTTTTCCAGTTTTAGGACTTCACCTTTTTCTGCAACAGTTTCTTCCTTCTGTTGTAGAATTTATTAATGGCAGGGGATCATCAGATTGGCTTCCTTTTTTTGGAGGACAGCATCTTGGTTCCGTTGGGTATGGGTAGTTCCATGCATTTATGTACGTGTTCATACAGTGTATTGGTGTATGATTTGGCAGTCATGCATCTATTTTGCATTGGCATGGGTGCTGTGAAGTTAGCCACCTCTGTTTTTAGGAGGCCAACGTCAGCTTTGGAGAAGTTTTTCATGGTGGATACCTTTTCAGGGGGTGTGGACGAGATGTGGATTTCCATGGTGATTAGTTTGTGGTCGGATCTAACCAGGGAGGAATTGACTACTGGTGTAGGGCAATGGTTGACCATGTTAGTAATAACCAGGTCAAGGATGTTGCTTCATCTGGTGGAGGTAAGAATGAGCTGGTCCAGCGCATTGAAATTGATGAATTCCAGGAAGTGTTGGACCAGTGCATTGGTGCATGAGTAGTTTTCCCAGTTGATGGAGTGGTAGTTGAAGTCACCTAGTATGAGAGTGTTGGGTTGGATCTTAATAGTTTTCAGGGTGCTTAGGAATGTGGAGTGAGAGTCTTGGGACATGGTTGGGGACCTATAGCAGGCTATGACCTGAATCGCCATCTTACCCAATGTTAATTGTACCTGGAGAATCTCAGATGCGTTATACTGGGCTAGTAGTCTGGAGGTGTGCATATAATTTATGAATATGGAGACACCACTGCCTTTGGAGCTTTGGTCCATGTTCTGTGGCTGAACGGTGTGGAATGAGTTATAGCCTAGTAGCACAGGGGTGCTTTCTGCTGTTTTAAACTAGGTTTCCATTACAGCACTAATGTCGATGTTCTCCATTTTAAGGATTGCTTCGGGCAAGTGCATCTTGAGATTTAGACTTCTAGCATTGAGCAGCATGACCCTCAGATTGCATTTATTTATAATGGTTATGGTGCTAATTTCATCTTTGGAACACCGCTTAAAAAGGCACTATAGGGGTGGCAAGAGCCTTAGACAGTACCCGGAAACCCAGGGATGACAGCTGCAGGCCATCTCTGGCAAAGCATCAAGGTCTGTCAGTCATGTCATCTGAGGCAAACAGATACTGGAACCCCTTAGAATGACACCAGAAACTTAGCCAATTGTTGAAGTCAATGATTTTCTATTTGTACTGTGGTATTATTCTGGGTGATGGTAGGATGCTGCTCAGGGCTAGGATCACACCTGCCCGGGCCACATAATCTGACAGCTCCACCATGTCTCTTTTCATGTAGTCCAGAGAGGTGTGTCTCAGGTCATTCACACCCACATGGACAATGACAGAGTCATACTTGTACTTGTTGTGGAGTGACCAGAGTGCGTGTGTTATGTGTTGGATTCCAGCACCTGATTGACAGCTGACTGTTACCTCCTCCTTATTCAACCTAGTGAGTGGGACATCAGTGTGCCTCATATTGAGTCACCTATGATTATTGCATTGGGCAAGCTGTTTTGCTTTAGGGGCTTAGGTTGGGGGACACACTGTGTAGGTGAGCTATGTGTCTTGTTGTTTGTGCTGTGCTGTGGTTCAGTGCGTTTCTGCCTTGGAGGTCCCTGCTGTTTGGGTAGATTTCTATTGAGAGCCTCCGCAAAGGTGGGTGTGTGGTTTGCATTTTTATGTGAGGGTTGTAATGATGGGTATTCTGGAGGGCTATGTGTTCCATGTGGTGTGGTGCAGGTATTGACCTTCTCTTCTTGACCAGCTATTCCGGTCTTGGCTGGAGAGTGCATGGCTTCCATTTTGAAGATATAAGTGCATCTCTCACAAGTCTGAATGTTGGGAGGTAAGAGGAGAGGGTTGTCTGTGTACATGAGGCAGTTGGTACACTGCCTCAGAATGCCCAAGTTCACCAGGTTAATAGGAGAAAGCACAGGGAACTGACCTTTAGATATGCCAGGACGGATGGTCATCATTACTAAGTACTGGAGCTGTTTCCTTATAGGACATCTAGTGCTGATAGCACTTATGTATGCTACAATAATTGCTACAAAAAAGCTAATTAAAGTGCAAGAGAAAAGAGAACTAGCAAGATCTAAAGGAAAAACTGAAGAGCAGACTTTCTGGCACCGGTAATAGTTTAACCCAGCTTAGCAGCGCTGGGCGGCGTGCAAACCTGCGCAAACATGGGCTTTTAAACCAGAAAGTTGAAAGGGATAGAAAAACTGCCCAGTGGCTCAACTGCCTCAAAAGCAGAAGCTGAGGGACAGCCCAAAACCACTCAGGTAGTAGTTAGTTTTTTCACTAACAGCCTGAAGTTTGTTTGGTGGTGTTCCTATTGAGGTGTTTGGACCAATAAAGCATCTTTACATTTCGGGACCTGGATTTATTTGTACTTGGCAGAACAGCAGTTGTTTTTCATTTACCACTCAGGTAGGAGCTGAAGTCACCACACCAGTATGGTCAAGGTACCTCCCCAACACTGCCTTGAGATGGAAGTCATAGTTGAGTATCTAATGTCAGTTCTCTAAGGGAAAGGGATGGCTCTGACAGCTTCAGTCAAACCCCCTACCCACAGACTCAGTGGTGAAGCTTCGGCTATGAAGTCAGTCTGGCTCCAAGGAAGCCAGTGCAGGCTGGATCAGAGAGGATGCCGGAGTCAAAAAAGACTACAACTTTTGATCAAACAAGGGCAATCCTGGAAACCTCGTATCCAAGTTCTCCAAAACTGGATGGCAGATTGAAGTAGGAGTAGCCATAGGCAAGGGAGAGTAGCCAAAGCTCATGGGTCCTAAGGGAGATGGAGCTAGAAGAACTCCTATCTGAATTTGAGTCCAAAGGAATTTCCTTATCATTCTATCCATATCAGCCTCTGACATACTTCTGGTAGTCCTAAAAGAAGGAGATGTAGAAGGAGGTCTAGATGCCTTGCATATTTGTGTCTTGGAGAAATGGAGATTGCAGCCTAGGGGAGACTGGCTCCAGAGAATATCACAGCTTCCTTCAAGGAGAAGTTCTCAGTCAGACAGGGGTCAGATGTGGAGTGGCTGATGGATCCGATGACTTAAGAAGTTTTGCCAACAGAGCAGAAGACAATGTCACGGGAGAGCAGTCAGGGGATCACTTCCTTGTTTCTTTGCCCTTCTCCTTGGGCTTATTACTTTTGTCTCCATGTGGTTATCTGAGGGCTTCTTCTCTGATGGAGGCACTCCAGTAATATAAGTAGAAGAAGCAGATTTTGTAGATTCAATTTGGGGGATGAGACCCTTCTAGAACCAATTTGTTTCAGCAAGCAGCAATTGCACAATAACCAAATGCCGCACAGATGTCACAATCTTCCTTCAAGTGAGAATCCCCTAAACAATGCGCACATTTAGAATGAGAGTCTGAATTTGGCACCTTATGGCCACAAGACACACATTTTTTTAAAACATGCAGGTTTATCTACCAGAATAGCAATAATCCATTACACAGAACAACAACAATAACAAGATCAAAATACAGAAACCAGTTAGTACAACTACCAGCAATGGTAGATAAAAATACTCTGACAGTCAGGCAATAGTATAGAACCAAAATACCAACGATGATAAGTCCAGAAGGTACTAGTCTAACTAGTAGGGAGGAATGCACTTAAGGCACAAGAAAGGCTTAAAGGAAATTAATATGTTTTGTAAGGGAAGTGAGCCAAGAGAGAAATGACAGGAATACTGAATTTAAAAGTACTCAATCATTGACCAAAAAGGTCAAAAGCAAAATAAGCTAAAACACTTATCTGAAAGAGCCTGAGTCAGTGATCCACATCTGTACTCAAAGAGTAGCAAACGAGATCTGAAGTACTGTTAGGGACAGAAAGGGATTATGGGTAAGGGGATCAGCCTGAGGTATGGATCCTAGAGTCTGAAAAAGTGGTGAAGTTGAATCCAAGATTAAGTCCGAAACCTATCAGTTGAAGAATGGATGGAAAAGACAACACTGGATCAGATTTTTACAATTCTTCCAGAGAAGGACAGAGAAGTCCCTTCAATATCAACTTATTTCTGTGTTTAATAATAGCCTGGTGGCCAAAAGCCATATAAATGGAGCAATCCTCATCCAAGTGGGCAGCATCCTAATAAACACATTTCTAGTGTGCATCTGAATTAGGATTAGAAATTAATTTGTGGCTGCAAGCCACACATTTCTTGAACCCTGGTGGCTAGTCAAACATGGTTAAGCCAACCAAAAAATGAAGAGAAGATTTTACAGTCTTTTTTATCTAAACTGGAAAATGCCAACAATGGCAAACTCAACACAGCAATACAAACACTGGTCAAATCTACTACCCAATAACAGGTAACCAAATTCTAACAGCAATAGAGTGAGAAGACACCAAAGGTACAAGACAAATGGAAGAAAACTGCACCAACTAGAAAGTTTACTGGAAAGGGAAAAGTTATCAAGAAAACGAGGAAAGGTATTCTCTCACAAGCTGAATTCTAACCCCTGTCAAAACAATATCCAAATACCACAAACACAGCAAGAAAAAGAGATAACTTAGCTGAGGCAAGCCTAAGACAGGTGGACCACATCTGTTTACTATGAGTGGCAAAAGAGATCTGAGGTAATCTTGGGGACAGGAGGGGATTATGGGTAAGGGGAGGAGCCTGAGCTGAGGATCCTTTAAGTCTAAAAGCAGCTGAAGCCAGATCTGAGACTGGATCCAAAACACAGCTGTTGAGGAATGCATGGAACAGACAACATCAGATGTGTTGATTTATTTATTTTTTTTTTTTCTTAGCACAAACAAGGACCGACCACTGCCTCATCTTAGAAAAATTAATCTGGCTTCCTGTGACTCCAAGGACAACATTAACCTTCCTATACAAATTAGTAATTCACTGTCCTCCATTCTATTCAAAGATGACAGTCAGAACTTCCTTATACAGCCTAAGAAAAGATGAATTTCACTTCCCTATAAATCTACCACAAGAGAAAAAGAACTTGGCAGGGCCTGCTTGCTAGAATAGACTTCCTATAGAGGTAAGAAAGTAGTAACTACTACAATGTTTTAAAACTAAATTAAAGGAATTTCCACTCTCTCAAAATAAATCGGAATGTTTTAAAAGATTCTGGTTAATTATAACTGTAACTGCCTGATAGCTCATATATCTTTCATTCACAACATTCAGCACATTCCAACAGATTTTTCTAGACTCAGATGGTATATTATGGCATTTGTGTGTTTTTGAACAGATCAGGAGACGTGCAATAATGCTTTTATCTAGCACAGTGAGTCTGTTTACTAATTGTATATGTAAGGTCTTTTTTGTTATATAATTCATGTCTTTATCTAATATTCTACATTGCTCACTAAATCTGGGGCCATGGATGAAAAATGCTTTGGTGCCAGGCCACCTACCTAATTCAAATAAATGCACAAGCAAACAAATGAATGAATGAATAAATAAATAAAAATATCTCTCTAAATCTCCAATATGCTATGCAAAGCAGAAAAAAGACTATATTTAAGCCTCTAAAGTTTAGATCATGCAATGAGAAAGGAGGAAGAAGGAGGGGATATGCTACAAAGGGTGGATTTGCTCATTCTTTTCTGTTATAAGTACATATAACTTTAGTAGCAGGTGTGAGGAAGTCTAGTCTCAGTAAAAGTAAGATTCAACCCCAAGATAATCCTCCTGGCTGGTCTCCTTCATGGAAACACACTCATTAATGTGGCCTAAAGAAAGACCTTGCTCTGGGTATAGTGTCCAGTTTATATTTCCTGTTGAAAGAAAGTATTAAAGTGAAGATAAAGTAGCTGCTGTACCTGCTGTACAAATAGCACCCAGAGCTGTTCTGTGGAAAACTTCCTGACAGTAACTGCTCTAGGAGAGTATGCCATGTGCTCTTGGAACAGTGGGAAAAGACAATCGTGTTTAGCATAACAATATGAGTTGCAGTCTCTAGGCAACTTACCTGAAGTCAGTTCAGAGACTTTACAACTAAGTTTTACATTTGAGAAGGAAATGCAGCCAAGAATATCTCCTTATAGATTTGGCCTTGTCAGTATAGAATCTCAGTTGACGGCGTACATTCATACTAGAATAACAAGGGAAAAACCGGAACATAAATTGACTGTTTAGGTTCATTTGATACCTTTGGCATAAATATGGATTAGTATGCAAAGATACTTTATTGTTATGAAAGATCAGAGAAAGTGGATCCACTAAACGTACTTGCAGTTCTGAGACTTGTCAAGACAAGTTTATAGCCACTGCAACTTTCTGAGAAAAATGTGGCAGACCATATACTGGAGAGGCTGAATCTTTTTCAGGGGGAGGCAGGCTCTGTACTTGACTGCATACATATTTCAGCCTGTAAACATAAGCACCTTGATGGTTCTAATTGCGATTTCAGATGGAAAAGACCACTCAGAAACACTAAAGCTGTGAGAGCAGTGTTTCCTCTACAAAGTCTTAATTTTCAAATCCTTAACAAACTAAGCAGTTAATCCCAGCTGGTTGACTACTTGACTGGTTAAAAAAACATCAGAATCAATGCTTTTGCAAGTCTGTCCAGACCACTCATTTGGGAATTTAATCTCTCCCCTCTGCTTACATATGCCAACTGCATAATTGAGTAACCATGGGGAAAAAATTAACTGCTAAGGGTAACAACACACAGGGAAGCAATAACACTTTCCAGCGTTCCATTAAAATAAATGGAACCAGTCCTAGGGATAATAAAATAATGAGATGTAACTCAACAAGATGGTGTTTATACCTTTGTTGACATGTACAGAAGTTGGGAACAGCATCTCCCTTTAATCAGTGCTAATCAGGGTTGAACCTCACACTTTGTGGTACTTGAAGGTGTATGAAGAACTGATTATTATACACATGGCTATTTTCTGATGGATACCATTTATCCTTTTCACAATAGTGGCTCAGTGCTATCTTCCAACTTTATAACTTAGAAATTTATAAAAGCTGCAACCAAAGAAACTGGTACTTATATAATTAAATGTAACAAAGTAGGGCATCTTCCAATGTACAGTGGCAGCTCTTAATTATGGCTGATGTTCACAGTAACTGACTGCAATACAACTTACCCTGCACCAGTGAGCAGTGCTGTTTAATGATTCATAGACATCCACATCCCCAAAAGGACAGCATCTGTAACTGAGAATCTCTATGTTATGAACTGATCCACTGTGAGATTGAAACAACAATGCAGCAGAGCACCTACCACCTATCTTACAATGTAGCACAGTTGCTAAGAAGACCATTCACAGACACTGTCCCCCCCCAAAAAAAGTCCAAGGGCACACACAGACACTGACATTCACAATAACCATTCATGTACAGACACTCATGGACTCACTTAACACACTACCCCAATGCTCTAACACATACATAGTGACACAGATGTGCACATGCATACATTTATACTCACCCAATCACACACAAAACAAACTAATTGCTTTGGCTATCTCTGCAAGATGAAGTGGCTCTGATTCACCCTACATAGGTTACCACAACTAAAAGGCATAGGTAAGCAGGGGTGAAGAGGCAAGGGGATGCAATGCCTTCTCATGTTGGTGAGTACTAAATCCTCAATATTTGATCTTCTGGTTAGAGCGTGCAGTATCTGGTCTATGGTGTTCATGTCAATAAACTCCAGGAGGCATTGTGCCTGTGAGTTTGAGTTAGTGCATGCTTCCCAGTCTATAGAATGGTAGTTAAAGTCACCCATGAATAGGGAATTATTTGGATGGTGATTGCCTCTAATATGTCTGCATGAGAGCTGTGATAATTTTGAGGCATAGGTGGTGATCTATAGCTACCTAGGATATGGTAAGAGACCTTATCTAAGGTGACTTGCATTTGGATGAACTCCATGGCATCATCCTGTTTGACCATCCTTGAGGTATATTTGTTGCTAATGTGTACTGAGACACCTCACATTTTAATCCCTGTCTGTGCTGTTGTTGTTCTAAATGTGTGGAAAGCACTGTAATCTTGCACTGCCAGAGTACTTTCTAAGACTTTAAACCAAGTCTGGGTAACAGAACAGATGTCTATATTCTTGATAGTGAGAAGGGCTTGTAGAGAGTGGAGTTTTTTTGTTTAGGCTCCTAGCATTGAGCAGTACCACCTTATGGTTGTGTTGAGTCTTTTTTGCTATGTTGGATGGCACAGTAGTTTAGCGGTTAGCACTGTCAACAAAGAGCATGAGGCTCTCTGGTTTGATTCTCGTCTGGGTTGCCTTCTGTGTGGAGTCTGTATGTCTTTCCTGCATTTGTGTAGGTTTCCTCCGGGTGCTCCAGTTTCCTCGCACGTTACAAAGACATGTGGATCTGGAGTGTTTTTTCCCGGGCCTCTGCTGAAAACTGGCTCATTTCAAGTCGGACTTTCTCAGTTAACAAACGTTAAATAAAAATAAATAAATATGTTGGTAGTTTTGTAATTTTGTCATTGTCTAAAAAAAGGCTCTAAGGGGGTGGATAAAGTTTTTAGCTAATATCTGAAAGCCTAGGGGGGACACGTGCAGACCATCCTTGGCAAAGCAATGTGGTCTGTTAACCATGTCCTCCCATGCTGACAGATATTTGAATCCCCTGAAGTGACACCAAAAACTAAGACAATTGTTAAACTCAATCATATTATGTACATACTCTGCCACCATCCTTGGTGAAGGTAGAATGCTGCTCAATGCAAGGCTCGTACCTGCCTTTGACACATATTCAGGGAGATCCATAATGTCTTTTTTCATATAGGTCATTTACACCAACATGGACTATGATAGAACCATATTGATATGTGGGGTATAGCGACATGAGTGCATAAGTAATATTGCGGATCCTGGCTCCAGTTGGGCAGCTAGCAGTTATCTTCTCCTTGTCTAATCTTGTCAGTAAGGCATCTGTGTTTCATACAATGGAATCCCCAATGACAAGATTATGAGATAAAGTTCTTGCTTGCCTTATGGGCTTTGTTCTTTGGGGACCATTGTGTGTAAGTTTATGTGTGGCGCTTCATGTTGCTTTTGGTGTGTGCTTTAATGATTACTGAGGAAAGCTGTTGCTGTTAGATGGCTAAGAAAGTCTTTGAGGTTTGGAAAGGTTTCTTTTAAGTGTCTCAACATATGAAGATCTATGTGTGTGTGTGATTAGCAGTATGTGTTAAGGACGTATTTTGTGTGTTCTTCTCAACCTCATTTGTAAGCAAGATTTTTGCCTCCAAGGAATTGTTTACATCTCTTGCATACTGTGTTAGTTTCTTTACGGATTAACTGGTTGCCTTTGAACATGAGGCAATTACTACTTTGTCTCAGTATGCCCATATCTACCAAGCTGGCTACAGAGACATTTGGGAATTACATATTCATGTTGTCCATTTCTGTAGTAGGATGGGCTATTAAAGTTTAAGGATTGGGTTTTAACAGGGTTCTTCTAGAGTGGTAAATGGAAAAAGTATGCAAATAGCTTACATAACAGACAATAGCAAAGAAAGAGGGGAAAAAGAGACTCGGAAGTCAAATTAGCATAAGAGGTGGAGGCGAGAGACACAGCCTTTTAAAACTACCACAAGAAAAGGGTAGGAGGATTAGAAAAAAATGCCAGCTGCAAGAAGCAGTTCTTGATTTTCTGTTGTGGAGATAATCAGACACTAAATTTCTTTGTTTAAATATGCAACAGAAAGTGCTTCCACTCCAATCAAGCCTTAATGGCAACACCAAATTCCAGGGAGAGTGACATATAGCTTTAAGGAGCCAGCAATAATCCAGTCAGTAAGCAGAGCAGTAAAAAAACAGTCCTAACTAGGCCCCTAATCATGAAAGTACAGTTTCCTCTCACTAAAACTGTCTTTGTTCCAGAGGCCTCAAGGCAGATTAATCTAAAAAAAAAAACTTATTTACTTATAATAAGTCAAATAATTTACTTACAAAAAGCCAGAGATTAACCAAGTGCAAAATAGTTCTTCATTTTCTGTTGAGGAGATAATCAGAAGCTGGATTTCTTTGTTTAAATATGTAAGCAGAAAGTTGTCCAACACCAAACAAGCCTTAATGGCCACGCTAAATTGCAAGGACAGTTGTATATCGCTTTAAGGATCCAACAATAATCCAGTCAGTAAGCAGAGCAGTAAATAAAAAAAACAGTTCCAACTAGGCTGTTAAAAAAAACACTGAACAATACTGCATGGTGGGGATAAAGTCTGAGCACCAGTGTATGTAGTAGTCATTACTGAACTATGAAGTCACAGAGAGGCCACTAAAAAGCAAGTTGTATCCTTCACATAAAAAAAGATCTGTGAAGCAGTAACAAAAGAAACAAATAAAAACAAACACTTCTTGGGGGGGGGTTAAATATCAAGAGCAAAACACCTAGCCTGTTGCCTTTTCTTTATACTTAAACATTGCTCCATCTGCAGTAATTTTAAGTTGCTACTATTTCTCAGTATGGAGAAGTCTCTAAATGCCTTTAATGGATGTTTGGTAAATGTGAGGGGGAAATTCTATCTCAAAAGCCACAACCATTAAGTAGACAGCAAGGAATCTTAACTCAAACAGAGTCTATAGTTCTTACCAAAGAGTTAAAAGGACAAATTATCAAATTTATCCAATGCATGGGTTATTTATTTATTTGTTCGTTTTGGTTGACTGGAAAAGTATGACTGAGTAGAAGGGGCTATATCGTATGAGGGAATTGCACAAATTGCAAACACTCATAATATCGAACATACCAGACCTCGAACTTCCTATTGTGGGGGGCTGTGCCCCCATCCCCCTGCTAAATATATATTCCAACTCCGAGATTGCACTACAGTGAGGAAAGGGCAAATATCCCATTCTTCACTGTACCACGATCTCAGAAAAAGCACTTTGAGGTCCAGTACGTTCGATATTATGAGCGTTCGCAATTTGTGCAATTCGCTCATGTGAAGATTGGGTAGAGATGGGTGGAGAAATGTGAAGACTGGTAGAGATGGGTGAAGGCTGCCAGCCTAGCCAAATAGAATTTGATACATAATTTTGGCATTTGTAAATATAAATGTAAAATACAGGCTTGTTTCTTAAATGAAAGAAAAATACAGCAAAATGTTGAACTTCAAGATTTTAGCAACATTGCCATCTGCTGTAAGAAAAACTAAGTCAAGTATTCCAAATCTATCCTTTGATCTGTAGAGCTCAGAGCCAGTCTGCCTGAGCTAGCACATTCTTTCTATTGTTTTAACTTAAGGAATAATTACTAGAATTTACATGTGGAATGTCCCTTACTGTTCTAAGTGTAAAAGAATGAAAATGCAGTTTCTGTGTGGCCTGGGAACCAGGAAGGTGCAAAAGATGAGATAATGTTTAGCAGAACTGCTATATTATGAGGATCGGCAGGAGGGGACACCCAAGAGGTAGATGGGCCCGCCTCGAATGCCTCCAAGAACACAGACTCGTCTGAGGAGGCCTTGGGGGCAGACCACCCCCCCCTGATTCTAAGCATCTCCATAATGTCTCCAAAGGAGACGTCCTCCGGGGGTGACCTTGGGGAGCCCTCCCCTTCATCCAAGTCTGTGTCTTCGGTAATGGACTCAGGGGAGTCCACGTGTCTCCTTTTACACTTACGCTTCCGAGGCACTTCCTCGGGGGGAGTGTCCGAGGAGTCCTCTTCAGCAGCCAGATGTTCCAAAGGAACTACTTGGGACATCGAGGCGGGCTGTCCCTGGGACCGGCTGATGGGAGCCTGGCCCAGCTGCAAGGGAGTGCGGGGTGGAGCCGCGGCAGGGACCGGGGGTCCGGTAGTCCTCAACAGTGCCCTTTCCACTACGTCGAAAGCCGAGGGAGAGCCGGCCTCTCTAAGCCCCGAGAGCCGACCCCCACTGCCGAGACCGTCGGATCCGAGAGACCGGTACGCTCCGACCTAGACGGAGCCGAAGACACACCAGCTCCCTCGGATCTGAGGCTAGGCCCTCGGCTCTGAGAGGTCGGGTCCGAAGTACCTGAAGCACTCAAGGGATGGATCGGATCCAAGGTGCGCCGACCGATCGGATCCGAACCACCCCCGGATCCAACTCTGCCCGGCTCTGACAGTTCCGAACCCGGGAGACGGGTCGGAGAAGGAGCCAAGGGGGCGAAAAATGGGGTTGAAGCCCCTCCCGGTTGGGGGGGGGATCTAAGAGCACTCCCATTTGCATCTGGGCCTGGATGAAACGCCTCATCATCCGGTCCATGTCTGCCTCTGACATAGAGAATGTGGATCTAGATGAGGCCACAGAAGCGGACCTAGAGAGCCGCCTCGGAGACCTCACTGAAGGGCTAGCCTCCTCCTCCTCGGGCCCAGAAGAGAACCGAGGGGAGTGGAGCCGAGGAGGAGGAGATCTAGAAGACACAGGAGAGGCCCGCTTGGACGGAGGGGCCGAGCTTGAGGTCTCGGCCCTCCGTTTGTGGTGCCTATCCTTGTGTCTCTCCTTGTCTCTCTTTCTCCCTAATGGTCTCCCTCTCCTCCGGCTTTTTGGTGGGAGGTTGAGTCCCTGCCGAGGAAGGGGAGACCGCAGCATTCAAAGAAGGCTGCTGGCTAGCAGGGGCAGAGGCCGAAGCCGCATCTGGAGGGAGAAGTCCCGCCAGAACAAGCTTCGACCTCCGCTCCCTTAAAACTTGGGGGTTGAACCTGCACATATGGTACAACCAGATGACAGGTGTTCAACCCCCAAACATTTAACGCACCGAGTGTGGCCATCAGCTGGGGATAGCTTGTGGCCACACTCGGTACATTTTGAGAAAATTACCTTAGGATTTTCTGCCATACTAATCCCTAGGCCTAACACACACAGTTGACACAAACACACCAAAACTACGCAAACTCGAGAAAAAAATTACAAAGGTAAAGAGAGGAAAGCCTAACGCACACACTCAAACTAAGTAAAGAGTAAAATTTAAAGATTTTTTAGTCAAAACTTATCTTCACAATTTAAACTGCCAGGAGCTCAAGGAGTCCGTTGCTACATGAAACTCGGCAAACGAAATCTGAGGTCAGTTAGGGCTTGGCAGGGGATTATGGGTAGAGGGAGGAGCTAGGAGCTCGGATCCTAAGCTTTTGAAATGCCGGCTCGGATCCGAGGTCGGATCCGATACCCACAGGTTGCAGACAAATGAAGTCTGCCTACTTCAGATCTGCAGTTTCAATTTAAACAGTGAGAACCAGAGATTATTAAGCATTCTGATCTTGGACATCTAACTCAGTACTGCCTGTTGTCGTAAGTAAGCTATCTTAAAAGTGTGTTTATTTATAGAAATAGCTAGGACTATAAAGATTAGACTAAGCGTTTTTCTGTTATGTCAGAACTGTACTACTGAATTATTTTAAGTTTCTGCGTGATCCCTGAACTCTTGAATAGCACTGTGGTGTAGTAGTATTGTCTTGCGTATTTAGTATTAAATATTTTAAACCCTTTTCAACTGTGGCTGGTTTATGTAGAGATAATTAAGCTCTAGAGTACATTGCATGCTTATAAGTGATCCTGTAATAAGCCCTTCCGATAAGCCTTGATTGCTTAAGTTACAAAACTATTGGATAATAATATTACACAGTAATAATTGGACACCCTTTTAAGGGCCCTTGGGTAGCTGATAATTATTAGCTGGTGGTGGCAGTAATTACTACCGTATAGTCTGGGCATAGGGGCACAGCTGGAGAATCTGTGTCAGCCTTTCCCAGGAGTGTCTGTGAAGTTGTATAAATACTTATCTCTAAGTGTGTGTGTGTGTGTGTGTGTGTGTGTGTGTGTGTGTGTGTGTGTGTGTGTGTGTGTGTGTGTGTGTGTGTGTGTGTGTGTGTGTGTGTGTGTGTGTGTGTGTGAGCTACTTGGACAGGGACACGAAGCACTGGTTGGACAGAGAGGGTACTGGAGGTTTTAGCTTGTCACCTAGGCTGAGATCTGGACCCTATAGCTGTACCAATGGGGAGTCTTATTGAGGACCTGGGGAGCAAGGGAGCAACCAGCCCCGGACTGACTGTGATCTCTGTGTACTCTTAAGGGAAATTGCACTTTACTGTATGTATTTGTTATCCTTTTCTCCTATATGAGACGCCCTCTCTGGTGTTAGTGGTGAGGATTGAGCCTCCTTGATTGCTGGGCCAGGGCACAGGTATCACAGCTCATATGATATAGACCCGAATATAACCTATTTTCAGCTAAGACCTAAGGAGAAAAGTTCAGCAGTTACATTTTATGCATTGAGATATTGTAAAGGAAATAGATTTAAGGTAACATTCAGTATGCTCATTTTTAAAGTTGCATACACATGGTAGAGATTAAGTTGGTGTATGTAGAAAGGAATAACATATTTATTTTAAAAGCCCAATCCAAATCTATGAAATGTGTGCATCAGCCAAGCTTACATTCAGTGAGGTGGACTTGCAAGACTGTAGACAGTGGAAGAGTGAAAGCCTGATTTCAACTTAGCTTTATTATTCACTTTTTTTTTTGGGGGGGGGGGTCTTCCTCCTATAAACCACATCAGGAAAGTTTGCTTTGAATGTGCTGGACACTCAGTGGTGCTGACTGTAGAAGAATAAAGTCCTTATTTCAGGTTAGCTCTGCTGTGTACTTTTTGTGGTGGGAGTGGGGGGGGGGGTAATTCCTCAACACAAAAAACACAGCAGTGAAGTTTACTTACATCCAACATGGTGGCTACATAGGAATACTGACTGCAGACGGTCATCTTGGGTACAAAGCAGTTCATGCTAAAAAGGAAACAGGACAGATTTTCAAAATTATCTAATGCATGAGGATACTAATTACATTAAATATAGGTTTCTGAAGTCTAGTGATGTTTGGACATCAAGTAAGTTTAGATCCAATATAGTAGATATGCAGGGGTGCTGCATATCTACTATATTGGAGATATTCAGGGGTGATGACTCATTAAGAGTAAAGGTCTGGTTTCAGACTAGTTTTATTGTGCATTTCAGGAAAGCTTACATCCAATGTGTTGGACATTGGCAGAGTTGCTGAGTGTAGAAGGGCAAAGTCCTAATTTCAGATTAGTTTTACTATATTTTACTCCTTTTTTGGGGGGTGTCTCCAGTCTACAAAAGAAAACATGCAAGTTCACATTCAACATGGTGAATTCATGGGAGCGCTGATTAATGAAGGCTTCCTTGGCACCCTCAGCAAAGTTCATTAAACAAAGCAAACATCAGTGCCAGATGCTGCAACCCTGGCAAAACATTGGTGGCACTATAAGCTAGCCACATCTTAAGATTAGCCATTATAGATATTGTCATTTGGAATTTGTGCTTTGTATTTCTCAGTCCAACAAGCAACGGGTCTATTACCTGGAGCATCTCAAACATTTCTTATGAAAGCTCTTCCACACAGAACAAATGTGCCAGCACGCTTAAAGAAAATGTGGAAGATGTATAATATACTTATCCAAACAGACAACTGCCTGGACTCCTTATCTCGAGGGTGGGCCACAGGGTTCTTAGGTGTTGGCACCTTTAAGAGAGCAGTTGGTGATGTGTAGGTATCTGACTTGACAGTCTGTCTAGAAACTCGAGTCCCTGGGAGGGCACACAATACAATCTGCTTTCTTTGGAAATGGGGCTGCCACATCTGGTATCTCCAATGCAACTTGGTCTTCTGAGTATGCCTGCTAATGCTGCTAATGGTAGGATAGCCCAGGAACACTACAGGATTGCAGGCTGAACAAAAAGGCTTTCTACAGCATTTGCTGAAGGGAGGACTTGAGGACAGTTTGTCAGACACCCCTCTATAGTGCATCATTTCTGAGACTTACTCAACTCTGAGGACATCAAGGAGGATGTAGGGAAATCAGTATCTTTCTCATCATCCAGACTGGGTGTAGGAGACTCTGGGAGAATTCACTGTGTTTCCCTTTTCATAATGCCTTTCTAGGCACCTGGATCAATGAGAAAGAAAATCTTTTTCTAGAAGCAAGGGTGGACTGGTGAGATTACAAAAAAACTTCAGCTCTTTTGTTCTTTATGAGAAGCTGTGAGGCCTCTAGATAAGCAACAGAAAACTACAGAACTGCAGAAGAAATTGCCACTGATGTTGAATATGTTGAAGGGTCACACCATAGTATAGGAGTGTGCTGACTCAAAATTAACACCAGAGTTGGTGCTACTATTGGTCTTAAGGTGATAACAGACAAGGTCCCAGATACTAAAACAAAGGGAAACACCATAAGGTTGGTGCTGAAAATACGGAGGTTGACAGTGATAAAGTCTCATGACTGAAAGTAGGCCCAGGGGCCAGCAGCTGGGTTATGAGAATTGACTCCAGAGGTTTTGACATTGGCATCCACATTAAAATCATTAACACTGATACTGAAAAGTCATCAGTTTTGAGCCCTGGACCAGTGTCTCTATAGTCTAAAGAGGTGAATGTACTGATGCTGGGAAAATACCTTTTGAGGCTGGTCCTCTTGTGGGGGTGGTACCAAAAAGCTAGATATGGGTAAGGGAAGTCTAAGTGTCCTAATCTGGGGACTAAAGATGGCAATAGATCCCCTATCCCCTGCTGAAAACCTGGACAGGGAGGGGAGGTCAGAAGATTTCTTTTGGGTTAAGAAAATTGCTTCCACAAACTTCTCATAATAAAAGTCCATCACTGCTGGACTGGGATTGATGATCTTCTTGTCTAGGTTTTAATAATTATTTATACCCCAGGGCAGCTTTGGTGGCTACTCAACCCCAAACATAAGTAGCCTGAACAACAACTGGAGAGGCAAACTTTCACAACCTCTAAATGTAACAAGAGATGTATTTTTTCCCCCACCACCTGAAAAGGAACATTTTGACTGGAGGCCATCTCAGAGACTGAAAGAAGAGGTATAAGGTATTTTAGAATGTTTCCCTATGAAACCCTGAATATCAAAATGCCAGGGAACCAAAATGTTGAAAACTAATACCAGAAATACAGGAGGGAGAAAAACTACACAGTGTTTAATTGTTTGGAGAAAGCCCCCATGCAGCTCTGATGGAGACATACTCCCCATACTCACCAAACTTATGTATACCAAATCTACAGTCACACTAACATGAAGGAAGAGATCTCCAAAAATAAAGTAATTAGTGCCAGAGCACAGTTAAAAATTACACAAGCAATGATTTCTAATGAAAAATAGTGATAAGTTAATTGCATTATGATCCTTGGCATCTTGTGATTCAGACACTCGACACTCGAGCAATGTCATCTCAGCCAGCTGTAGATATAGGGTGTATTCATAGTTGCACACTTCACATCAGCGTAACAATAATCAACAAATAATAGAATTGAGACAATATTTAAATCAGCAAAGTGCAAACAAATGGCCCTGGTTTCGGACTTTTACGCCTAGTGCCAAAACACACACAGCAGTTTTGTACATTATAAGTACCATAAATGAGTTGAAATAACAGTAGTTATGTGCGAAACATTTTGTATATACATAAAGTTATGAATGGTATAAAGAAGTTATGTCCCTACCATAATGTTCCATCCATGTTGTCCATTTGCATTCATCCTCAGCATATGGGACTCAGATATGACCCTTGGATCTGACTTGACCGCTATTTCAGCTAGCGGAAGACTACAAACTCTTGAGACTCTCCATAACCATAATGCTCTGGTCCCAATTCCCCTCAGATAATACGTACAGCTCAATACAGAAAAAGCAGAAAAAACAGGAAGCCATACAAATTGCCATTATTGGAGTTCAACACCTAAGGAACATAAGGTGTCTAATATGTCCTCATATACATGTTTCTTCCTATAGAAGAGAGGGTAGGAGGTTGGGGAGTTGAGGATGAATGGAAATGGACAACACAGATGGAACGTTATGGTAAGAACATAACTTTTTTATCTGATGTTGTCAATTTTCATTCATCCTCAATATATGGAACAGAGTCCCCAGCTACATGAGCCCTGGGTGGACCCTAAGGAAGGATGTTCTGAGAAAGGCCGAACCAAAGGCCATTATTTCCCTTGAGACCAGATCTAATTTGTAGAGATTGTTAAAGGTATGTGGGTTTGACCAAGTAGCAGATGCACAAATATTATCCATGGAAGCTTTAGATAGGAATACAGTAGAAGTAGCCGTGGATCTAGTAGAATGAGCCTTTACATGTCTCTAGAGGGGAATATTCAAATTTTTGTATACAAAGGAAATACACTCTGTAATCCATCTAGCTATATTTTAATAACAGCTTCCCCTAATCTATGATGTGCAAAGGAGACAAAAAGTTGGTCTGATTTCCTCAAATCCTTCATATGGTGTATGGAAAAACGTAACTGCCTGTGCACTTCAAGTAAATGTAACAAGTATTCTCCTTTGTTAATGAAATTTGGAAAGAATATGAGGAGTTTAATGGTTTGGTTAATACTAGATTCTGGCACCACCTTTGGTAGAAAGGAAGCATTGGTACATAACATAACCATATGCTTATGAAAGACTAGGTAAGGAGGTTTTGAGGATAAAGCTTGAAGTTCTGATATTCTTCTGGCCAAAGTTATTGCAACCAGAAAGGCTGTCTTCCAAGATAAAAATCTTAAATCGGATTTAGTTGCAGATTCAAAAGGAGACTGAGTCAGGGCTTGCAGTACTAAACTTAAATCCCATGGGGGATAGTGTCTTTAAAAGGGGGTCTGAGCAACAGAGTACCCTTCAAAAATACTTTGCAAATTTTTGAGGAAGCCAAAGTAGAATTCCTGAATCCCACATGGAAATTTGAAATTGCTGATAGCTGAACCTTAATTGTAGATGAACTTGCTCCATCATTAAACAACCCAGCTAGAAAATAAGAACTGTGTATATAGGAGCTGTAAAAGGATCTATGTAATTCTGCTCCACCCAATAAACAAAATGTTTCCATTTGCTTTTGTACAATTTTCTGGTACACGGCTTATGGAATGAAACTAAAATGGAACGGCCCGGGGAAGAAAGCATAGATTGCCTGGCTATCAACAGAATTGGAAAAACCATGCGGTCAGTCTGAGGCTTGGAATGTCTGGGTGGACCAGTTCCATCGGATGGGACAGAAGGTTTGGAGTCGGATCCAGAATCCAAAGTAGGGACAAAAGATGATGCCAAAAAAAGGGGACCCATACTTGCCAAGGCCAGTAAGGTGCAATGGGAATGACTGTGCTCTTCAGTATGGCTGCTTTATGTATAAACTGGGAGATGAAGGGAGATGGGGAATAGGTATAACAGACCGAGGGGGGCAATCAAGGAGAAGAGCATCCCTTGGTGGCTCCCCTGACAGGGGGACTAGGGCAAAGAAGCTGCTGCACTTGTTGTTTAATGGAGATGCAATAAGATCACAGCATAACTGACCCCATTGACAGAAGATAATTTCTGCCACCTTGCGGTTGAGGGACCACGCATGAGGTAGTAGGATGGACCTACTGAGTTTGTCTACTATCACATTGGACTTCCCTGGAATGTGTATTGCCACCAGAAAGCAATTGGAGGCTATTGCCCATTGCCACACTCTGAGAGCTTCTCAACACAGGGGGTAAGATCTGGTTTCTCCTTGCTTGATCATATACCAAACTACTGAAATATTGTCTGTTTGAATCACAATTGAGGGAGAAAGTCTTGGAGTAAACAACGAACACAAACTCCACCAAAGGATTTATTACACACTGAAAAATATCTCTCTCTGACGTCTCGGCCAAAGCCTTCAAGGAGAATAAAATGCTTACATAGCATAGCACTATATATACACCAGCAATAAAATAATTATACAATTAATCAATTTAAACAACATCTTAACAAGATAATGCTTTCCAATTGAGCTCTTCATTAAGCCCAAAAGGAAACATAGTTTTAAATTTTAAAATATAAACAGTTTCTTTCTGCACTAAAAGAGTTTTTACACTCATATTATTAAACAAAGACATACAAATTTGTTCTAATACTGTCCCTTTCAAACCATTACTACAATTATTATGAACTTCTGAAAAATGTACTGCCACAGGGCTATCCTTCTTACAATTCCTAATGTCTCTAACATGTTCTAAAAATCTAATTTTAAATGCCCTCTTTGTCTCCTCGATGTAAAATTTCTTACAAGGACATTGTAAAGCATATATAACACCCACAGAATTACAGTTAAAAAAACCATGGCTATCAAATCTAACATTATTAATAAATTCAAAATTAGTTACAATATGTTTACAAGCTTTGCACTTGCCACAGGGGAAGGTTCCAACTCGAACAGGTTCAATATACATTTTTACAGAAGGCATGACAAACTTGGCTTTCACCAAAAAGTTTTTTATATTTTTACCTTTACGGTAAGAAAACTTAATATGCAAATTTAACCATTGTTGTACATTCCTTAAAGAACATAAATAAAGCCAAAAACGGCTAACTATATCAAGAAAATATTTGGTAAAACAGCCAAATGTAGTTACAAAATAAATATTATCCTTATTTATACTTAGATCATTCTGTCGTATCGTATTCCACCCCATAATACTGCTATTCCTATCATAAATAGATTTTCAACTCTGGGTTTGACTCCTGTCAATAATCTTATAAAGCTTTTCTCCAAAATATCCTTACTATAACCTCGGGTTAAAAAAGATTTAACCAAAAAACCCATTTCTTTATGGAAAATGTCAGGTCTATTACAAAGTCTATAGATACGTAACATTTCACCGTAGGGTAAAGCATTAATTATATGAGAAGGGTGCCCACTGGTACCATGTAAATATTGGCATGTCCCTTCAAATTTTTTATTGGGTGAAGTAACAATATTTTTACCATCAGATATATCTAATACCACATCCAGAAATGGAATAACATGTCCAATATTCAATCCATCAAATATTTATTAATATTAATCTCATTGAAGAAATTAATAATTTCTTCCCTGTTACTATCAACCAAAAATATTAAATCATCAACGTACCTAAAGTATTGAACAACATGTTCATGAAAGAATTTATGCTTATAAATAACTTCCAATTCAAACAATCCCATAAATAAATTGGCATACATGGGGGCAAATGAAGCCCCCATGGCTGTACCTTGTAATGGATGGTACAAAACATTATTAAACTCAAAAAAGTTATGAGTTAAACAAAAATGTATCAATTCAATAACATATTCCGTAGCAGGAGAATCTCCTAGAAAGAATCTTATAGCCTCCAATCCAAACTGATGTATAATGCTTGTATATAGACTTTCTACATCTATACTAACCCATAACATATTGTGATTTAATTTAATACGTTTTACTTTATCCAAAAAGTCAAAAACGTCACTTATGTATGAGGGTAGTTTTATAACATATGGAGACAAAAAATGATGTAAAAAGACACCCAGGTTATGTAAAAAATATTCAGACCCAGATACTATAGGCCTCCCTGGAGGTCTGTACAAATTCTTATGGATTTTGGGTAAGCAATAAAACAGGGCCATTTTACAGCCTTCAACATGAAACTTTTTTTTAACATCCGACTGACAAAAATAACCTAATCTTATTCCTTTGTTTATTAACTCCTTATATTCATCAATGGATGTATAGTAAACTTCTGGATTAACAACTTTATATGTGTTAACATCACACAAATGTTTCATACACATACTTAAATAATCAGAAAAATACATAACTACTAGTTTGTTGCCCTTATCTGATGGTTTAAATACAATGTCATCCATCTTGCTTAGAGTTATTAAAGCTTTCCATTCTTGAGATGACATGTTGTAGTTTATATTAGACCTATTGCTCATAAATTCTTTATGAGCTAACTCAGTAAAATAATTTACCAAACTGACAAATTGGCATACCTCCCCATTTAAAACATCAGGCATGAAAGTACTTTGTGAGGGAACCTTGGAAGTATCAAAACTGTAATATGCATTATTTTCAGTTTCAGAAATGCAAGAGTAAAAACTATCCAATGAACTATCTATACTCTCTTCATCTGTTTCCAAAACAGAAAAAACATCTTTTCTGAAGAAATATTTCAAATGTAACTTCCTAGCAAAAGAAAACACATCACTTTGTATGTCATGAAGGCGAGTAACCACCGTAGGGACAAATTTAAGTCCCTTATTTAAAACACACATTTCAGTTTCATTAAATACATAATTAGAAAGATTAACAACATATTCAGTGGAATTTATCACAATATTATTACTGGAAACAGTACAGACATCAACGTCTTCCCCGTTTATATCCCCCCTGTCCAAAACGTTGCCCACCTGGGTTGGCTGACTGTTCCCATGTCCGTTTTTGTCCCTGTGCCGGAGGAATGGAGGAGGAAGAGTCCCCACGAAAAGTTTGTCGAAATCTTTCCCTCTGTTCAGCTACTGGGAGACCTGGAAAGTCGCCATCATTCCATTCGTCTTCATGCGAAGTATAGCCTCCTTCTGAAGCCGAAGAATTGAACGGTGGAGTCACAGTATCACCTGGATGAAACCTAACTTGCTTACGACGTTTGGAACGTTCAGTCCTGGACAGGAAAGCCTTGCTGGATTCGTAATCGCGTATATCACGCAGAAGTTTTCCTTTTTTCCTATTAACCAAAGTAGTCTCATACTCTTTTAGTTTAGAGTTAGTTTGTTTAAGAAAATCATCGAACAAGGATAATGGAACAGCATTAGTTAAATCAGAACACAGTTTTTTGATATTAGCACACAGTTCTTTATGCTTTAACTGATCCCGTTCTATAAGAATGTGCAGCCATTCAGTTACACATTGATGGGCAGCATTAACCCACCTCTTGTGAAATGCAGTATCCGTGTCCAAGGTCAGATCAAATGGATTCGAGGGATCCTTAAACACTCTGAGTCCCCTTGGAGTGGTATCAGTCTCAACATATTTTTGTAGACCACAAATGTTGTAATGAACTGAGGTTTCCTTCCACATTAACTTCTCCAGTTCATCAAACAATGATTTATGTTCTGTATTTAATGCCAATGATATCTTTCTACCCACACTAGAAAAAGGATTAGTGGGCCTGGAGCGTCTGTCTTCATCCCACTTCTCCCAAATACTGTTAACTTCATTAGGCACCCTTTGTGGTACTTGTCTCTCACATCTATCAGCTGGATTCGAAGAAGTAGTAGGATTCACCAGAAAATTGTCAAGGGACATTTGACTCCCCTCCATGTTATCTCTAAAAATCCGAGGCAGGTGGAACTGTGGATCAGTAGGCATCAAACTGGAACAACAGGAACCAAGCAAGAATAAACAACGAACACAAACTCCACCAAAGGATTTATTACACACTGAAAAATATCTCTCTCTGACGCTCGCCAAAGCCTTCAAGGAGAATAAAATGCTTACATAGCATAGCACTATATATACACCAGCAATAAAATAATTATACAATTAATCAATTTAAACAACATCTTAACAAGATAATGCTTTCCAATTGAGCTCTTCATTAAGCCCAAAAGGAAACATAGTTTTAAATTTTAAAATATACACAGTTTCTTTCTGCACTAAAAGAGTTTTTACACTCATATTATTAAACAAAGACATACAAATTTGTTCTAATACTGTCCCTTTCAAACCATTACTACAATTATTATGAACTTCTGAAAAATGTACTGCCACAGGGCTATCCTTCTTACAATTCCTAATGTCTCTAACATGTTCTAAAAATCTAATTTTAAATGCCCTCTTTGTCTCCCCGATGTAAAATTTCTTACAAGGACATTGTAAAGCATATATAACACCCACAGAATTACAGTTAAAAAAAACATGGCTATCAAATCTAACATTATTAATAAATTCAAAATTATTATTAATAAATATTTGATAAAATTTGATGGATTGAATATTGGACATGTTATTCCATTTCTGGATGTGGTATTAGATATATCTGATGGTAAAAATATTGTTACTTCACCCAATAAAAAATTTGAAGGGACATGCCAATATTTACATGGTACCAGTGGGCACCCTTCTCATATAATTAATGCTTTACCCTACGGTGAAATGTTACGTATCTATAGACTTTGTAATAGACCTGACATTTTCCATAAAGAAATGGGTTTTTTGGTTAAATCTTTTTTAACCCGAGGTTATAGTAAGGATATTTTGGAGAAAAGCTTTATAAGATTATTGACAGGAGTCAAACCCAGAGTTGAAAAATCTATTTATGATAGGAATAGCAGTATTTTGGGGTGGAACTGGATACGACAGAATGATCTAAGTATAAATAAGGATAATATTTATTTTGTAACTACATTTGGCTGTTTTACCAAATATTTTCTTGATATAGTTAGCCGTTTTTGGCTTTATTTATGTTCTTTAAGGAATGTACAACAATGGTTAAATTTGCATATTAAGTTTTCTTACCGTAAAGGTAAAAATATAAAAAACTTTTTGGTGAAAGCCAAGTTTGTCATGCCTTCTGTAAAAATGTATATTGAACCTGTTCGAGTTGGAACCTTCCCCTGTGGCAAGTGCAAAGCTTGTAAACATATTGTAACTAATTTTGAATTTATTAATAATGTTAGATTTGATAGCCATGTTTTTTTAACTGTAATTCTGTGGGTGTTATATATGCTTTACAATGTCCTTGTAAGAAATTTTACATCGGGGAGACAAAGAGGGCATTTAAAATTAGATTTTTAGAACATGTTAGAGACATTAGGAATTGTAAGAAGGATAGCCCTGTGGCAGTACATTTTTCAGAAGTTCATAATAATTGTAGTAATGGTTTGAAAGGGACAGTATTAGAACAAATTTGTATGTCTTTGTTTAATAATATGAATGTAAAAACTCTTTTAGTGCAGAAAGAAACTGTGTATATTTTAAAATTTAAAACTATGTTTCCTTTTGGGCTTAATGAAGAGCTCAATTGGAAAGCATTATCTTGTTAAGATGTTGTTTAAATTGATTAATTGTATAATTATTTTATTGCTGGTGTATATATAGTGCTATGCTATGTAAGCATTTTATTCTCCTTGAAGGCTTTGGCCGAGACGTCAGAGAGAGATATTTTTCAGTGTGTAATAAATCCTTTGGTGGAGTTTGTGTTCGTTGTTTATTCTTGCTTGGTTCCTGTTGTTCCAGTTTGATGCCTACTGATCCACAGTTCCACCTGCCTCGGATTTTTAAAGATAACATGGAGGGGAGTCAAATGTCCCTTGACAATTTTCTGGTGAATCCTACTACTTCTTCGAATCCAGCTGATAGAGGTGAGAGACAAGTACCACAAAGGGTGCCTAATGAAGTTAACAGTATTTGGGAGAAGTGGGATGAAGACAGACGCTCCAGGCCCACTAATCCTTTTTCTAGTGTGGGTAGAAAGATATCATTGGCGTTAAATACAGAACATAAATCATTGTTTGATGAACTGGAGAAGTTAATGTGGAAGGAAACCTCAGTTCATTACAACATTTGTGGTCTACAAAAATATGTTGAGACTGATACCACTCCAAGGGGACTCAGAGTGTTTAAGGATCCCTCAAATCCATTTGATCTGACCTTGGACACGGATACTGCATTTCACAAGAGGTGGGTTAATGCTGCCCATCAATGTGTAACTGAATGGCTGCACATTCTTATAGAACGGGATCAGTTAAAGCATAAAGAACTGTGTGCTAATATCAAAAAACTGTGTTCTGATTTAACTAATGCTGTTCCGTTATCCTTGTTTGATGATTTTCTTAAACAAACTAACTCTAAACTAAAAGAGTACGAGACTACTTTGGTTAATAGGAAAAAAGGAAAACTTCTGCGTGATATACGCGATTACGAATCCAGCAAGGCTTTCCTGTCCAGGACTGAACGTTCCAAACGTTGTAAGCAAGTTAGGTTTCATCCAGGTGATACTGTGACTCCACTGTTCAATTCTTCGGCTTCAGAAGGAGGCTATACTTCGTATGAAGACGAATGGAATGATGGCGACTTTCCAGGTCTCCCAGTAGCTGAACAGAGGGAAAGATTTCGACAAACTTTTCGTGGGGACTCTTCCTCCTCCATTCCTCCGGCACAGGGACAAAAACGGACATGGGAACAGTCAGCCAACCCAGGTGGGCAACGTTTTGGACAGGGGGGATATAAACGGGGAAGACGTTGATGTCTGTACTGTTTCCAGTAATAATATTGTGATAAATTCCACTGAATATGTTGTTAATCTTTCTAATTATGTATTTAATGAAACTGAAATGTGTGTTTTAAATAAGGGACTTAAATTTGTCCCTACGGTGGTTACTCGCCTTCATGACATACAAAGTGATGTGTTTTCTTTTGCTAGGAAGTTACATTTGAAATATTTCTTCAGAAAAGATGTTTTTTCTGTTTTGGAAACAGATGAAGAGAGTATAGATAGTTCATTGGATAGTTTTTACTCTTGCATTTCTGAAACTGAAAATAATGCATATTATAGTTTTGATACTTCCAAGGTTCCCTCACAAAATACTTTCATGCCTGATGTTTTAAATGGGGAGGTATGCCAATTTGTCAGTTTGGTAAATTATTTTACTGAGTTAGCTCATAAAGAATTTATGAGCAATAGGTCTAATATAAACTACAACATGTCATCTCAAGAATGGAAAGCTTTAATAACTCTAAGCAAGATGGATGACATTGTATTTAAACCATCAGATAAGGGCAACAAACTAGTAGTTATGTATTTTTCTGATTATTTAAGTATGTGTATGAAACATTTGTGTGATGTTAACACATATAAAGTTGTTAATCCAGAAGTTTACTATACATCCATTGATGAATATAAGGAGTTAATAAACAAAGGAATAAGATTAGGTTATTTTTGTCAGTCGGATGTTAAAAAAAAGTTTCATGTTGAAGGCTGTAAAATGGCCCTGTTTTATTGCTTACCCAAAATCCATAAGAATTTGTACAGACCTCCAGGGAGGCCTATAGTATCTGGGTCTGAATATTTTTTACATAACCTGGGTGTCTTTTTACATCATTTTTTGTCTCCATATGTTATAAAACTACCCTCATACATAAGTGACGTTTTTGACTTTTTGGATAAAGTAAAACGTATTAAATTAAATCACAATATGTTATGGGTTAGTATAGATGTAAAAAGTCTATATACAAGCATTATACATCAGTTTGGATTGGAGGCTATAAGATTCTTTCTAGGAGATTCTCCTGCTACGGAATATGTTATTGAATTGATACATTTTTGTTTAACTCATAACTTTTTTGAGTTTAATAATGTTTTGTACCATCAATTACAAGGTACAGCCATGGGGGCTTCATTTGCCCCCATGTATGCCAATCTATTTATGGGATTGTTTGAATTGGAAGTTATTTATAAGCATAAATTCTTTCATGAACATGTTGTTCAATACTTTAGGTACGTTGATGATTTAATATTTTTGGTTGATAGTAACAGGGAAGAAATTATTAATTTCTTCAATGAGATTAATATTAATAAATATTTGATAAAATTTGATGGATTGAATATTGGACATGTTATTCCATTTCTGGATGTGGTATTAGATATATCTGATGGTAAAAATATTGTTACTTCACCCAATAAAAAATTTGAAGGGACATGCCAATATTTACATGGTACCAGTGGGCACCCTTCTCATATAATTAATGCTTTACCCTACGGTGAAATGTTACGTATCTATAGACTTTGTAATAGACCTGACATTTTCCATAAAGAAATGGGTTTTTTGGTTAAATCTTTTTTAACCCGAGGTTATAGTAAGGATATTTTGGAGAAAAGCTTTATAAGATTATTGACAGGAGTCAAACCCAGAGTTGAAAAATCTATTTATGATAGGAATAGCAGTATTATGGGGTGGAATATGATACGACAGAATGATCTAAGTATAAATAAGGATAATATTTATTTTGTAACTACATTTGGCTGTTTTACCAAATATTTTCTTGATATAGTTAGCCGTTTTTGGCTTTATTTATGTTCTTTAAGGAATGTACAACAATGGTTAAATTTGCATATTAAGTTTTCTTACCGTAAAGGTAAAAATATAAAAAACTTTTTGGTGAAAGCCAAGTTTGTCATGCCTTCTGTAAAAATGTATATTGAACCTGTTCGAGTTGGAACCTTCCCCTGTGGCAAGTGCAAAGCTTGTAAACATATTGTAACTAATTTTGAATTTATTAATAATGTTAGATTTGATAGCCATGGGGTTTTTTAACTGTAATTCTGTGGGTGTTATATATGCTTTACAATGTCCTTGTAAGAAATTTTACATCGGGGAGACAAAGAGGGCATTTAAAATTAGATTTTTAGAACATGTTAGAGACATTAGGAATTGTAAGAAGGATAGCCCTGTGGCAGTACATTTTTCAGAAGTTCATAATAATTGTAGTAATGGTTTGAAAGGGACAGTATTAGAACAAATTTGTATGTCTTTGTTTAATAATATGAGTGTAAAAACTCTTTTAGTGCAGAAAGAAACTGTGTATATTTTAAAATTTAAAACTATGTTTCCTTTTGGGCTTAATGAAGAGCTCAATTGGAAAGCATTATCTTGTTAAGATGTTGTTTAAATTGATTAATTGTATAATTATTTTATTGCTGGTGTATATATAGTGCTATGCTATGTAAGCATTTTATTCTCCTTGAAGGCTTTGGCCGAGACGTCAGAGAGAGATATTTTTCAGTGTGTAATAAATCCTTTGGTGGAGTTTGTGTTTGTTGTTTATTTTTGCTTGGTTCCTGTTGTTCCAGAAAGTCTTGGAGTGCTTGCAATGCCAGAAGCACCGCTGTCATCTCTAGAATGCTGATATGCAGATTGGCCTCTTCAGGAGACCAAGTGCCTTGGACTGTGTTCCCCAGGTAATGTCCCCCCAACCCAGTCTGGGAAACATCCGTGGTCACTATGGCCTTAGGCTGAGGAAGTATGAATGGTCAACAACCTTGTTGGAGCTGGCAAGAATGCATCCACCATAAGATGTAACTTTTGCATATCTGTATCCCTCTTATCTTTGCGGACATAGGGTGACTGAAAAACGACCACTGTGTTTACAGAATCCATTGTAAAACTCTCATGTGATACCTCGCCAGAGGCTTTAGGATTACAGCTGCAGACATCGAACCTAGAGCCTGAAGAACTATTCTGGCTAAAGTCTTCATACTGCAGATGATCCTGCTGACTTGGTTTCTAATAATCTGTACTCGTGACAATGGCAGGGCCACAACAATGGATTGTGTGTTGAAGACATTGCCTATGAATTCCAGCTTCTGGGTGGGCTGCAAGTTCAATTTGTTGTGACTTACAGTGATTCCAAGATCTAAACAAGCTTTCAGTATTTAGTCTCAATGCTTGTACCAACTGATGCCTGGTTGGGGCAATGATGAGCCAGTCATCTAAATATGGGAACACCTGGATTCTCTGCAATCTTAGATGTGCTGCTACCACTGCATTGCATTTAGTAAACACCCTGGAGGCTGTGGTGAGACCAAAGGGCAGTCCTTTGAATTGATAGTGAGTGGATCCCACTCGGAAGAGTAAGAACCTCCGTGACTGTCTGTTCATCTTTATGTGATAGTACGTGTCCTGGAGGTCCATAGAGCACATCCAGTCATCCTTTTCCAGAAAGAGTAGAATGACTGGTACCTTGACCATCCTGCACTTGGTGTGCATAATCGACTTGTTTAGTGCACTTAAATTCAAAATCGGTCTCCAGTCCCCTGTCTTTGGAACCAGAAAGAACCTTGAGAAAGTTCCAGATCCTATTTGTACTTGTGGGACCTCCTGGATGACTCATTTTTGCGAGTAACTGCTGAATTTGTTGAGTTGCCAGCTCCTTCTGACTGGGTGGAACATCAGGGAGCTTTGTTATTGATAGGGCGGGAGGAAAAAGTGTATGGTATATCCTGTGGTAATAATTCTCTGCACCCAAGTGTCGTTTGTTGTATTTAGCCAGGTCATTTGGTGCAGGGAAAGTCAACCCCCGACTACCTCCAGAGGAAGACAATCGTCCCTCCTTTCAGAAATGCTGATAGGGCCTGTCAAAGAAAGTATCACTGGACCCTGTATTCTGTGGGCCTCCTCTGCCACAAGGGCGTCTTCTGCCATTATTATTTCCCCATCTGCCTCTGGGAGAACCAGTTCCATGTGTGTCTTGGAATGGACCTTGAGATTTTTGAAACCACATTTCATGTCCTCCCCGTTAATTCTTTGAAAAGGTTCATTGGGTGAGGTCAAAAAACATACTCCAGTGGCAGACAAGGTCTTTCCGTTTTTTTCACAACTGGAGAGTGTTTCTTTCTCTGTGGGTCTGAAAAGCGAAGATCTGTCAAACGGAGTGTTGATGAAAGAAGACTTAAAAGGCTTTGCAAAATCACACAGGCACATCCAGCCACTTGTGAGGCACCTTCCGTAGTGTTGGAGAATAGAATGGAGAAGTTCACAGTTGATTGTGAGGTAGTCAACTGAGGAGCTACAGATGATTGGGCTCCTTCAGTAGTGGAGTTTAGTTTAGCTAGTTTAGTTTTTAGATTCGATTTGTTTTGTTTTTTTAAATAGAGGGTAGGGAGGAAAAAACCCTGCTAGCAAAAAGGTACCTAGAGGAAGGACAGAGAAATCAGTGCAACAGAACAGGGAGAATAACAAAGAAAAAGGAAACGCTAATAAGAAAAAGAAGGTTTTTCTAAAGACATACCTCACTTAAAGGAATAAATTTGAGAACAGTCAAGAAACACATGTGAATGCAAAGAGTGTCAAATGATCTGAGGGGAATGGGGACAACAGCATTATGGGTAGGGAGGAACTTGAGAGTTTGCAAGCTTCCACGAGCTGAAATAGCGCTGAGTCGGATCCAAGGGTCAGATCAGAGTCCAATATGTTGAGGATGAATGAAAATTGACACCATTTCCAGCATTTTCAGAAGGAGGCTGTGGACATGAACATTGCAGATATCACAAGATTATATGTGAGAACTTGCACTGAAATGAGATGAGCATATCTTGCTCAAACTGTTTTAAGGTTTCTTATATTCACCATAAAGGGTATTCTTATGCAGACACCCAGTTTGGGCTTTTATAAGGTTGGAAAGAGGAGGGTGAGGAAATCTGGAACTAGAATCTGGAACTGGAAGTGAGAGAAGACAAGAGACACATAGAAGGAGTACATTATTAGGATTGTGAAGGAGAAGGTGGGGCAGGAGGGGCACTATATTTTTCTGGGGATAGACTCCCATTTTCCATTTTTTAAGAGGAAAGTTGGGGAAGGAGTAATGGTAGAAACTATAGGAGAGAGAGGGGTTAAGGAATAGTAAAGGGAGACAGAAACATAAAAGACTTACAAGACACAGAGGAATGCTGTGGTGGGCTGTCATCAGGGGACAAGGCATACAGATGGCAAAGAGACACAAAGGGAAGGGCTGGAGATCAATGAACCAGCTACGATCCTGGTGCAGAGACCCTCAATTGTACTTTCTCTGTGATGGACCTGGATGTGGGGACCCCGAGAATGTGGAGGGGAGATTCTTGTGGCTTGATGGTCAAAACCGACTAGGTTACAGAGTCTTATAGCAGCTAAAGGAGAGATTGCAGTGATTAGACATGCCTCTTCGCAGCCCTCTCATCCCCCACCTCATCCAGGCCCTGAAGCTCATTGTATTCACAGCTTACTAAGCTGCCTCACACCTGGGGCCACACAAGGCTGGAGCAAATGACCCCACCCTTTGAAGACAACCTCAGGCAGGCAGGGGAAAGCTGGAGGGCATGCAGCTGAGCTGCCCCTCATCTTCTGAAACTAAAGTAAAATAAAAGGGGAGAGAAAAAATAAATAAATAAAAACAGACAGGGAGAAATGGGGACAAGAAATGGGCTCTTAAGTGTTTTGAATTAATTATATTTTATTTAATAACAAGAAATTAACTGTTTATTCATTTAATTGGAAATTGCTGTTAAGCAAAGTTGCATATTTTGCATGTAGCAATGGAATGAATTCTGACAATAACTTCCTGATACCTGTTTTTACTGCTTTTTCTATATTATGAATAAGTGCTTGACTTTATGAAATGAGATGTCATAAACAATGTGCAACGAATTACTTCAGCATTAAATAATGACAACTACTGTTTAAGTGACAAGTAACACTTTCACTACCAAAGTAGTCATTATTGATATAGTACTTTTTTCCACTTCAGTATTCAGTATAATATATTAACAAGTCTGTTTCTATGTACTGAATATGTGGACTGATGAACTAACTGTGCTAATCTATCAAAATGAAGTTTGGTACTGTATTAATGTATAAGTGCTGTTTTGTTAAAAGGCATATATTTTTTATAATACTTCACAGTATTCAGTATTTTTTATACTTAAGAGAGTGTTGCATCAGCCTTGCCACTCTCAGATGCTACTGTTTGCTACTATATTGGATCTCCTCAGGTGCTGTGAATATCTGAGAAAAAATGGAGAAAAAGAAAGCTTACTCATCCCATTTGTGTGTGCATCATGGCTGAAAGCAATTCAGTACTTACACTTTGTGTTATATTTATTAATAATTTTATAACTGATGTCAATACCTCCTACCTCTTCCATGCAGCATTTTCTGAAACTGCTTAGTGTCTTTTGCTGAGAATATGCAGCATGTTACTGTACAAATTTGTGACTGGGCCTTGGGGAAAAATCTTGAAGACTGATAAGGTATCCATCCTAGAAATGCTATTGTGGTATATGTCTTTGCTTCAAGAAGGGTCTGGTATTCAACTTTAATACATGTTAACAGCAAGTATTGAGCATTCTTGAGCTAATACATTCAGAAGCACAGGTTTGTTGGGGGGGGGGGTGCATGGCTATTGACCTGCTTCTTAAAGGTATGCTACCATGACAACCAGATAGTCAGTTTCAGGAAGACCTCATTCTGCAATTGTTGTTAACCTTGCAAACAATTTCAAACTGACCAGACTAAGGTAACTGTGTGTATGTGATTATATAATTGGCATTAGTTCTATGCTACATTAATTCGTTATTAATTCTGTATGCTATTCAGCAAGGCTTAAAGCATTGCAGTTTTAATTAATGCAAACATAATCAATATTACAAAGCACAGCTAATTTCTGCACAACCCACACCATCCCCCGAATGGATGTGGTGCCTTGGTGTACACAGCCATTGCTGAAGTAAAGAAAATTCTAGAAATCACCAAAAACAGTACCATTAGCAGTTTACATGTTGTTGCAACATAATGGCAATATATTTTAAAATGCAACTTGAATATTACCACTGAATAAGTATTATACTTAAAGCTATTAATACAGAACAATTACTAACAGCATTATAAAGAAAATGTGAGACTAAACTCGATGTTTAACAAATGCAGCAAATGAACATTTCGTAACAAAGTACTTTAACTATGATTCAGACATGACAGCAGTACCACCTTTTTACAGCAGCCATGAAATATTGTATTTCTACTGCTTCAACTAATGCATGAAAACTGAATTCTGATCTATACATGTATTTACAAACATATGCATGCACTTGTGTGTGTGTGTGTGTGTGTGTGTGTGTGTGTGTGTGTGTGTGTGTGTGTGTGTGTGTATATATATATATATATAGATATATATATATATATAGATATATATATATACATTCACATATAATTATATGCAAACTTAGATATATAGATATATAAATATACACATAAATGTAAATAAATACATAAATATAAAGCTAAATGTAAAAATGTATAATATGGCTTTAAGTAATAAGAAATAAAATACAGTGCTTGCTATAGAACACTTGTCTTCAGTCCTTACCTCTAAAACTCACCCAGCCAGCTGATCCCTCCCCAGTATCTGCAAACCAGTGGCCTGCTCCAGCTGCTGCAGGTATGACTCCAGCAGCTGGCAGAGGAGGATTTTGGTCTCCTTGACACACCAGCTTAGGCTACATGCTTGGGCTTTCATGGACTGCATGGCAGTAAAGTACCAAGTTCTGAATGAGATAAAGTGAAGGAATACTACAGTTTGACCCACACCCACTGGCGTACATTCTGCCCAGCCATATACTCATTAAGTCTTCTACCTTTTGAAATGATAACCGTGGAAAAGTGTTGCATAATAATAGGACATGTATCATGACAGACCATATTCCCATGCAATTCCAATGTTTTTATAATTATATATATATATTTTTTTATTTTAAATAAATGGAAAGCTTCATGGAAGGTGATACCAGGATGGACTATTGTCCTGTGTAGCTATTTTTTCTTCATTTTATTTTTTTTCCCTAAATAAATGGTATTTTTTTGAATGTGATACCCATAATTCTGTGTCACATATCTTCAAAGCTGTATTTATTATTTGCAGGCACAGGATGTTGTCATGGGCACACCCTGTGCCAATGGTTATGCAAATTTAGTACTAGTGGATTGGGAGTCCAATGTGATTTTTTCTGAACATTTTTATAGATCACATTTGATTTTATATAAGCGCTTTGTAGATGCTATTTTTATTTTGTGGAGGGATACAGATGTTTTGTTACAGGATTTTGTCAACTATCTAGAGGGCAGCAGTACATGCTTTAGATTTTCTATGCATACTTCTAAATCCAGCATAGATTTTCTTGACACAACCATTATCATTAATGTCACCAAAAGGGTTGATTCTTTAATGTATAGGAAGGAATGCAGGAAGAATAACTTGCTTGATAGGACAAGTATGTACCCCAAGAGGGTTTCTGGAAATGTTATGAAAGGGCAATTCCTGTGTACATCTAGGTTGCACACAGGAGGATGATTATATACGGGCCAGGGATAGAGTGGCGAATGAACTATCAGACAGGGGATATCATAAAAGGGAAATAGCACAGAGAGTAGAGGAGGTGGATAGTCTAAGGGATACAGTGGTACCCCCTTTTTGAATAGGGTTGCAGCGTCATCGTGTCCTAAGGTGAATAATAGACCTACATCTAGTTTTTGCTTGAAATACAGTAGTAATATTAACTTAGTTTGTGATATTGTCAAACAAAATTGGGTTATACTGCGTTCTGATGACACCATCTCCAAGGTGGTAGGTGATGCCCCTAGATTTGCTTACAAAAATAATCTGACTCTGAAAAGGGAATTATGTTATAGACCATTTAGGAAATCCTGTAGTTTACTCTTGAAGTTTGGGACGTTTCCATGTAGGTCTTGCAAAGCCTGTAAATATATGTCTCGAACTAATATATTTGTACATCCTATAACTGATAAAGACTATGTTTTTACGGTACATGCTGAGTGCAGGACAGCTAACTTAGTGTACCTTGTGACTTGTAATGACTGTGAGCCATACTATGTGGGTAAAACTAATCAGAAATTGAAGGATTGTGTCCTGCAGCATGTAAGGGACATAAGGAGAATGAGTTGTTTAAGCGCCCTTTTTAAACACGTTAAAGATCATAGTGGACATTCTTTTAAGTTCACTGTGATAGAGGTAATACCAGAGTCTGCCAGAGGTGGGGACTTAGTCAACAAAACAGAATGTGTGGAGATGAGGTGGATTGCCACATTACAGACACATAGAACACCTGACATAAATTACAATGTTCCTTTAAAGCGAACATTGAAATTGAGGCCATTACATCACTAATTGGCCCAGCTGTTTGATAGGGTAATTTCTTTTTGAATGTGCTTTTTAAATGTACTTGTTGGTTTGTGTATACTGAGGATCTGATGAAGCATTTCTATGTGAAAGCACTTATCCTGATTTTTATTAAATACAGTGTCATTTAGTCTCCTTGAATTTTTATGCTGCTTGCCCTGGTGGTTGTACTGTGCTTTGTTGCTTTTTTATATATTTATTTGGCACAGTTAGACCTTCAATCGTTGGTGTTGGTTTGGTTTACACATTTTACTATGACCTGTTCAACAATGGCCTGCTTTTACTGGTAAGATGTGACATTTTATATAATACTTGTCCTACCAATTGCATAATGCTTGGGAATGTATAAGGTGCCATTTTATATGTGCTAAATGTGTCATAAAGCTTACTGTAGACACTGGTCTCTGGAAATGGGTATTGTACAGGACTAGACTACCAGCCACCTTAACTTAATTAAGTACCGATAAACATGAAATGAAAATTATGCACTTACCATACCATACTTACCATAACATTAGATCCCTGTTGTCTTATTTGTCTGGTTCAACATGTGGGATGACAGACCCAGTTGGATCAGTCCTCATCATCTTATACCACAATATTGGTTCTTAGAGCTCTGACTCCTGCCCTACCCACAATCCCCCTCTCCTGCCTGAATTAACTCAGATCAAGTTTGCTGACTGACTCCAATTGGTCTTAAAATATTCTTGGAAGTAATGGAGAAGAGAAATAAGGGGCAGACAGGGTCCAGAGATTTGACCAATACCTAGTAGGAGAAAATGACAGCTTGGAAGAGGGGAAGGGGGGAGGAGAGTTGAACTACATGAAAATAAGACAACATGGATCTAACATTATGGTAAGTACGTAACTTTTGTATCTGATGTTGTCTATTTTCAACTGATTCAACATGTGGGGCAGATTCCCGAGCTACCCAAAAATGACCTAGGTGTTCTCAAGGAAGGACATTCCTGAGTATGAACATTCAAAAGATGTGGAACTCCTAAACTGCACATTTAATTTATAATGAGATGCAAAGACATGAGTTCTAGACCAAGTAGCCACAGCACATATATTGATAACAGGTACTCTTTTTGCAAATGCTGCAGAGGTTGCCATTGCTCTGGTAGAATGAACCTTAGGCTTAGAATGCAGGGATAGCCCTTTAGACTTATAAACAAAGGAAATTCAATCAGTTAATCATTTTGAAACTGTAACTTTATACACGTAATGTCCCAGTTTTGTCTTGGAAAAGAATATAAACAATTGGTCAGATTTATTTTATTTATTTATTTATTTTACATTTGTTGACCGGGCTAGTCTAGCTGGATGCATGACCATTTTCAGTAGAGGCCTGGGGAGAAAAGCTACAAAAATAAAAATAGAAATAATAATAATACATACATACTTTAAGAGTAATAACAGATAAAAATAGTAGCTGATAAAATGTGCAAAAAGTAAAATAAAAGTTATTACATAAAAAAGCAGTTGTTACAAAATAACATATTTTTTTTTATTTACAAAATAATTAGTCTTAGCAGGAATAGAATTCACAGTAGGAATCAAGGGTATTGTACATAAGATACAATATCCATGTAAACGTACATATTCTTTATGATAACATGGTATTATGTTTGTTTAGGAAAAAAATTATAGAGTAAGGAGTAGTTGTAGTTCAGAAGGAGAGAGGTTAATCAGGCTTAGTACAGGAGCATAGCCAGTGTTTCTTTAGGAATAGTTTTAGATTCTTTTTAAAGAGTGAAAGAGAACGTTGTGATGTTAGTTCAGTGGGTAGTACATTCCATAGCTTTCCTACCGAGTTAGAGTATAGGGAGTCGCCTTCTGAGTGAATGGATCTTGAAGTATTAATATGTAGTTTATCTGAGGAGCGTAGGTTCTTTTTATTATTATTATAAGGAGTAATGAGAGTAGAGAGTATCGGGGTGTGGGTGGGTTTATAAAGGGCCTTGTGAACTATGGGGAGCTGTAGAAATTTAAGCTGATTGTGACATTCTAACCAGTCTAGTTGTTTTAGATTCAGACAGTGATGAGTTTTGAAAGGGGAGCCTGTGGCAAATCTAGCAATATTATTATAGGATGTGGCCAGTTTGTTGAGGTTGTTTTTAGAAAGGTTAGTATATATGGGGGAGGCATAGAATAGAGTTGAGATTAAGTGGTTTCTGGCCATAACAGTCCTAGCTACTGGAGTAAGAAAGGGCTTAATTCTGTAAAGGGATCCCAGTTTTTTGTTCACTGATTCTATTGTGTTGTTTATATGGGTATCAAAGTTGAGGTTGTTGTCAATTGTTATTCCTAAGAGTTTAGTGGTTAGGTCGGGACAAATGATGGTGCCGTCATTTGATATAAGTGTGAGGTGTATGGGGGTGGATTTTCAGGTTGGTGTGAAAAGTAAGAGTTTAGTTTTTTGGGGGTTAAGAAGGATGCAGCGCTTTAAGAACCATTGTTCTACAGTATTGAAAGCTTTTTGGGTTAGAGTTTTAAGTTCATTTTCAGAGGAGCCTGTACAGATAATGGTAGAGTCATCTGCATATTGAATGCAGGTGGTGTGTGATATTGCTGCTTGTAGGTCATTAATATAAATGGAGAAAAGGAGTGGACCTAGAATGGATCCCTGAGGAACACCAAGGGAGATGGGTAGATTATCAGACAGTTTATTTTGCCACAATACAGCCTGCTGGCAGTTTTCAAGATAAGATTTAAACCAATTCATGGTTAGGGGATCAAGTGAAAGGGATTTCAGTATGTGCAGGAGAAGTTGGTGATTAACCATGTCAAAGGCTTTCGATAAGTCAATGAAGACTGCTGAGGAAAGAATATTATTATTACGGTTATTGTTGATGGTGTCTGAGAAGGATAGCAGGGCAGTGGTGGTACTGTGGAAAGGTCTGAAACCATGTTGGCAGTTGGCAAGTAAGTCATAGTTGAGAAGGTGTGAGAGTAGTTGCTTATGGATACATTTTTCCATTATTTTTGCAAGGGGAGATAGCAGAGCTATTAGGCGGAAGTTAGAATAGTCATTGGAGTGTCCCCCTTTATGTAGTGGAATGATATGGGAAAGTTTCTATATAGATGGGATAGTTCCTTCATTTATGGTTCTATTGATCGGTATAGAAATGGGGAAAGTGATGGCTTTAGCTCCTTTTTGCAAGGATTCGGCAGGGAGTTGGTCAGCTGAGGGGGTGGTAGGTTTTCTTTTAAGGAGAAGGGAACAAATAAAGGAAGTAGACACTGGTTGAAAATAAAATGGAGGAGGTGGGATAGTGGTTGAAGTAGGAAGATTTGAAGTATCGGGAGAAAGATGGCTAGCAAGATTTTTGATAGCATCAGTGAAAAAAGAATTAAAGGCATTAGCCGTTTGTAAGGGGTTGTCAGGGTTAGAGCCAAGTGGGCTGGGAGTGATTGATTGACCTGGGTGAAGGAGTTTTTTAATGCTGGTCCAAAATTTTTGAGGTGCGTTGTGGTAGGTTTGCTGTGTTTGAAGGAAGAAGTTCTTTTTGTCTGATAGAATGGCTTTGTTGGTATTATTTCTATGATATTTAAAGGTTTGGTGATCTGAAGGACTTTTAGTAGCACTCCATTTTTGCCCAGGATTTATTTCTAAGAAGGATTTTTTGCCTAGTATTATTGGTGAGCCAAGGTGCTGGTTTAGTTTTATTTCTAACTGAGCGTGATGGGGTGTGATGATTCAGGAATGTTAGGAATGTAGTGTTAAAGTATTCTACAGCTTCACTGAGTGGAATATATTTTAATGGTGACCAATTACATTGTTTAAGTTCAGTCTGGAAAAGTTCTGGGTTAAAATGCTTTTTGGTGCGTATAGTTCTGTAGGAGAGAGGGAGAGTTAGGTTGGTCTTATGTCTGATAATATAGGTTAGTGAATGGTCACTGAGGTCATCTGGGAGGGTCCCTGATTTTTACATTTGATGAGGATTATTAGTAAGTATCCAGTCCAAGGTACTTTCTTTGTTGTAGGTTCTATTAGTTCAGGTGGGGGCGTTAATAGTTTGTGTGAAGCCATAAAGGTTAATATGGGTGGTAGGGCATATATTACAGCAGGTCATCCAGTCTATATTGAAGTCTCCTAGGACTAAGGTTTCTTGTGGCAGATTGGTGGAAATTCAGTTAAGGATAGTTTCAAGTTTACTAATATTATTGCCAGGGGGAAGGTATATACAGATAATGTTTATGGTCTTATAAGAGTTGATTAGCAGTTTGGTGATAAGTATTTCAGCACTATTGTCTGATGGTGGGATCATGTTTAGAGTAGTAACCTGTAGCTCTGTTTTATAGAGGATAGCTACCCCTCCTCCTTTTTTGGCTGTGCTGTCAAGTCTGGTTATATTGTAACCTGGTGGGGTGATTTCATTGTCCTTATCAGTAGGTTTTAGCCAAGTTTCGGATAAGCATAAGATATCAAATAAGTGGACATCTAAAAGGGCATGAAGTTGAGCAATTTTATTGCCAATGCTGTGAATATTGAGGTGAGATATAGATAGTGAGTTAGGTGGTTTGGTGGTAGGGGTATTAGTTTTGTTTGGATTGCAGTTTGGAGTGTTTAGGGTATAGTTTGGGCCTGGGTTTGGGTGAATGTCCCCATCTAGTAACAGGTGTTGGAGTATTATGTGTTTAGGGTGGAGAGGTTTATAGAAGAAGTCAATTGCTTTTCTAGCATTTTGGTTGGTATACTTTATATGAGATAGTCTATGATATTTGGCAAGTAGGTAGCTTGGTTTGGATATGAGGTTAAGAAATGTTTGGTGACTAATTTATGGTGGGGTGGAGGTTTGTTTAGAGGGGAAGAGAAGTGTAGAATATAAAGGTTGTTCGTAAGAGGTTAGGAGATAGGTAGAAATTAGTGTAGGTAAGAGAAAGAGTAAGAGGAAGATTTGTAGTGGGTGTGTGAGTGTTGATGTAGACATTGTGTATGTTACAGAAGTGTGATAGGAAAGGATAGTAAAGTATTGTAAGCTGGCAGGAGAGTAATTAGATAGGTAGGGGGTTAACACAAGAGGGGTTAAGAGTTGAGGTAAAACACAAGGGTGTGGTGGTGAGGGGTGATAATTGTTTTGATAGTGTGATTGGTGTGAGTGAGATGTGGGTGTAGCTATAGGGGAATAAATGTAGGAGTATTGGGGGCGGGTGGGAAATGGGGACAGGGTAGGGGAGCGGAGTGAGCCCGAAGGGTGAACGGAGTGGGTAGAGACACAAGAGTGGCTTGTCAGGGTGACAATCAGCAAGGAATGAAAATATGCAGGTAAGTCTGCGAGTAATAGATTATGGAGAAATGTTGAGGTGCTGGCAGGAGGATTTTTCTGACGTCCTTAGTTTGGTGTTAATAGAGCCTGAGTTGTCTATGGATTTTTAAGGTATGTATATTCTCCTTTGTTAGCAAAGTTGGGAACACAGCAAAATCTATTTTTTGGTTCAGGTTAGATTCCAAAACCATCTTGGGAAGGAAGGAAGGAAGTATTTGTCCTTAGTGAGACACTGTCCTTATGATAAACAAGGAATGGAGGTTTGCATGAAAGTGTTTGTAATTCTGACACATATTTTGCTGATATAATGACAACCAGAAAGATAGTTTTCCAAGAGAGGAGCTTCAAATCTGATGAAGATAACTGATTCAAAGGGTTTTTGGGTCAAGGACTGAAGTAAAATTGTAATATCCCAAGGAAGGACCGGATCACAAACCATTAGGGACTCAATAAGAATGTTCCTCTAAGAAAGGCCTTGGCTACCTTAAGAGAAGCAATAGAGGAATCATTATGTCCTGTGTGCATGTGAAATTCTGAAATGGTGGCTATCTAGGCTTTGACTGTAGAGTAAATAGAGCCTGCCATGAAAAGCTCAGAAAGAAACTCCAAAACCACTGGCAAAAGGGCTGAAAAAGGCCCTAATCCCTTTGAAGAGGCCCATTTCTATTTACTTTTGTAAATCTTTTTGGCTGAATCCCTCTGAGAGGAACAGATTATATGGACTACTGGGGCAGAAAATCTGGCATACCTTGCTTAAAACTGGAGAAACCATGTGGTTAGGTTTAAGGCCTGGAGATTCGGTAGAGGTAACCCAGATGGGCAACTGAGGAGATCTGACCTGTGATTCAGAACCCGTGGTGGGTGCAGAAGATGTAGCCAAAGAAAGGGGAACCATACCTGCCGAGACCAAAAGGGGGTGATGAGGATATTTCCCTGGTCTTCTATTCTATGGCTTTCTGAATGAATATGGTGTTGAGTGAAATTGTTGGAAAGGAGTAAAGGAGACCTGGGGGCCAAAAATGGACTAGAACATTTCTCAGTGACTGTCTCTGGGAAGAGAAGAGGGCAAACTAACTTCTGCATTTGTTGTCGAGGTGCAAAGTACAAAGGTCACAGTAAGGCTGGCCCCAGTGGCTGAAAATCTCTGTTGCCACTCTTCTTTTGAGAGACCACATGTGAGTCAATAGTACAGTTCAGCTCAATTTGTCCAGTAGTATATTGGATGTCCCAGGGATGTGCATTGCTACTAGAAAGCTGTTTGATGACATTGCTCATTACCAAACTCCCATAGTTTCCTGGCAAAGAGGGTATAAGCAGCTTCCACCATGTTTGTTGGTGTACCAGACAACTGACATGTTGTCCGTGTGGACAGCGATCACATCCTTGGGTAGGAGGTCCTGAAAAGCCTGCAGTGATAGGAAGACCACCCTCAACTGCAAGACATTGATGTGAAGTTTGGCCTCTGTTGATGACCACATCCCTTGAACTGTCTTCCTGTTACCTCCCCCGCCCTAGAAGGGAGGCATCCATGGTGACTTTGGCTTTGGGAGTAGAAGGACAGAAGGATCTGCCCTGGAGAATTGTCTGGGATGTAATCCGCCATTGTATATGATCCCTGCACACCTGTGTCAGATGAACCCAGTTGTGAAGAGGTTAAAGCTTGTGTGACCACTGTACATATAGTGTCCACTGTAGGACTCTCATATGATATTTGGCCAAAGAGACCAGAGTGATAGAAAAGGCCATCAGTCCTAAGAGTCATAGAATAAGTCTTGCTTGAGGGTGAGGGTGTTGTAACACTTAAAGGGCTACAGACCTTAAAGATTTGACTTTTACTAAGAGATGTTTTGCTATCTGATGTACTGAGTCTATAAATTTTATGTACTGAGAGGGTAGTAGCTTGTTTTGTTGAAGTTTATTGATATTCCCAAGTGAGTTGCCAGGGAAAGAAGGACTGACTGGTGTTGTAATAGTAGATCCTTGGAGGCAGCCATTAGAAACCAATCATCTAAATACCAAAAGACTTGGATCCCTTGTAGACAGAGATAAGCTGTTACAACTGACATTATCTTGAAGAACACCCTGGGAGTTGTGGTGAGACCAAATGGCAGTACTCTGAACTGATACTGACTGGTTCCCAGCCAGAAGCAGTGGAATCTCCTAGATTGCCTCTGGATGTTGATATGATAGTAGGTGTCTTGGAGATCGACAGAGCACATCCAGTCTTCCTCAAAAGAGGTATAATGAACTGTACTGTGGCCATCCTGAATTTTGCCTGTTTGACATACTGATTTAGATTGCTAAGATCCAGTATTGGTCTGAGGTTCCCTGTCTGTTTTGGAACTAAAAAGAACCTGGAATAGACTCTGGATCCTAGCTGGTCTGGGGGGGGCGGGGGCAGTTGGTTGACTCTTTTGTTACTCTGTTGCTGCAAATTCCAACTGATTGGGTAGAGTACTAGGAATCTTTAGTCTTGCCCTGGGGAATCTAAAAGAGTACTATATAACCTCTGGTGATAATCTTTAACACCCATGAATTAAAAGATATCATTTGCCAGGCAACAGAGTGCAAGGAAAATCATTTCCTGACTGCCTCCATAGTACATCAGTTGAGCAAACATTCAGGGAAGCAGATAAGGTTTCTCAGTGAACAGCCCACGGAAACCTTGATTTTGTTGACTGCCTTTGCCTTGTGGGTGATATCCAGTCAGGCTGCCTCCTCCTCTGACTGGGAGAGGCCTGTCCCCAGGTGTGTCCTAGTGAAACCATTGGGGCTTTTTGAACTGAATTTTCTTACCTCTTCTTTGATTCCTAGAAAAAGATCATTGAGGAATAGAAAAAAGATCCCTACTGCAGACAAGGTATTACCATCCTGTTCAGTCCTGTAAGCATTTCTTTCACTTTTGGTCCAAACAAGGTGGAACCATCATAGGGGCATTTATGAAGCATGTCTTAAAGCTTTCCACAAAATCACATAGCCGCATCCAGCCATGACATCACATAGCGATACTTGTGGCAGCTGTTCCTAATGTTCTATCAGCTGCATTAGATAACAGTCTCATGGCTACATTAGAGGAAGATTGTAGGGTAGGCGTTTGGGCATCCACTGTTTTCAGGACATCCATAGGTAAGCTACTTGAAAAATACTTGTAAAGATCCTTGATGAAATCTCTTTGGAAACATGTCAGGAGTGCTAAGTAGTTCAGACCTCAGACTGCAAATGTAACTGATGCATATGCTCATTTCCCAAGTTGGTCCAGTGCCCCTGTCTCCCTGTTGAGGGGATGGACAGAGGAAATTGATTTGGACAGTTCCATTTTCATGGTTGCTGCTACCACCATAGCATCTACCGGGGGAACCTTGGACCAATGTTTCCTATCTTTAGGATCAACTAAAATCATATCTGGCTTTTTTGGGATAGGCTCTGCTGCATCAGACTCTGTTCAAGCCTTCTGAATGATGAGCTCTATTAAGGTATCATGAGGTGGGACCACCCAAGATGTTGAAGGGCAGGTAGCAAAAGCTTCAAGAAACAATGACTCAACAGAAGAAGGAGCTTCTGTGAGCTCCCCCCCATTTTATTTTATCAATTCTAGGATGCCTCCAAATGTGATGCCTTTGGGGGAATCTTGGGGAATTCTTCACCATCATCAAAGACAGTGTCTTCAGTGACAGACAAAGAAGAGAAGTCTATATGCTTCTGTTTGCAAGCCCTTTTCCAGGAAATGTGCTTTGAGGCCTCTGAAGAAGATACTTCAGAGTCTGACGTAGAGTTCAAACATTGAGCAGCATAAAACTTAACTGAGTCCACCTATCTGTATTAACCCAAATGAGAGGAAGAAGGTACAAGCTCCAGCAGGAGTTGGGATGGATCCAAACTCTGTGCATGCACCAGTCTTCTTGGTTCAGCCAAAGCCCTCTCCTCAGCCTTGAAAGCCAAATCCACCAATGGAGCCAAGGAAGAGCTACCCATAACAGCAGAATTGGTCGCCTTTTTGACTCCATAGATGGATGGCTGCAAGGAAGACCTCTGAACTGAGCTATTCAGAGCCAAAGCCCCAAAGACTAGGGACAGCTTCAAAAACTTTGGAGGTGACTCCACCACTGGGGCCCCAACTCTGATGCTGTGGATCCTAGACTCTGCTTAACTCAAATGCATAGGAGTCAAGAAAATGAGGGAAGAAGTTGAAACCAAAGTCTCCAGGGCTATCGGATCTAACACTGGTACAGTGGGTGGTTGGGAGCCATATGCACTGACTCCAGAAAAGGAGACAGCGTCGGAACAAGTATGGCCAGGTCGATGGGTCCAATCCTAGTCTTCTCCTTGGGGATGGAGCCAGGAGGACTCCCAGATAAATCTGTGCCCTCAGAGATGTCCTCCTCATACTAGCAACATCCATTTAAGTCAGACTTCTAGTGGATCAACTGGACCTTGAAGAAGAAGCTACTGATGGAAGTGTTGATGGTGGCTTCTAAAATATCAGAGAGTGAAGACTGGAGCTGATTCACCCTAGAGAAAAGGAAGTTTTTGGGGAGGAAGGTCAGATCCTGGTTGCAGTAGGATTTGACTGCCTCGATAACTTAGTTGCCAGACCCAAAACAGAACTTGGATCTGGAGACCTTTTCTTAGATTTTTATCGTTTCCTCTTGTCTTTTTTTCAGCCTGTTTCTCCTTATGCTTTTCCTTTAACTTGTCTCTGTCTCTGTCTTTCTCTCTCTCTTTTTCCTTAGACCGCTCTTTTTCTATCTTCTTGTCTGCGGAAGGAGAAGTGGATCTTTCTGATGAAGTCTTGTTTTCTAAGACAAAAACGCGCTCAATAAATTTACTATTTTTATGCAACACATCCGTGTGGATTACTGTCAACATCACGAGTGTTCCATCGGAACTGGTTTAAGTTACGTACTTACCATAACATTCCATCTGTGTTGTCCATTTTCATTCATCCTCAACCTATGGGCTTGGATCTGACCTTCGGATCTGACTCAGCCGTTACACTAGCTTGTGTCCTCTAACAAACTCTCAAGCTCCTTCCCTACCTATAATGCACCACCCCTAGCATCCCTCAGATTATGTTTGCAGGTTGACAGAAGACTGTAAAGGAATAACTATTTATGAAGTAAAAATAAATGAAACAGATAATCCTAGACAATAAAATGCCATTTCTCCATGAGTCAATCATAAGACTATGGAGAAGAAATATTACATTTGGGGCTGAGCTCCACGAACAGCAGTGTGTTGAAGCATCTTGTTTCATCAGAAGTCAGAAGTGAGAAAAGGAAGGGGATTAGTGAGTAGGAAGTTGAGGATGAATGAAAATGGACAACACAGATGGAACGTTATGTTAAGTACATAACTTCTTTATCTGATAATGTCAATTTTCATTCGTCCTCAGCCCATGGATCAGACTCCCTAGCTATCTGAACCTTTGTGTGGACTCCAAGGACTAATATATCTGGATACAATAGAGCCAAAGGCTGTACTAATCCTGTACTTCAGATTTAATTATAATGAATGATAAAAGTATGAGGATTTTGCCAAGATGTAGCCGACCATATATCATCCATAGGGATTCCGGACTGGAAATATAGTGAAAGAAATCAGAGATCTGACTGAATGTTCCTTTCATGGTTTTGGTAAGGAAATAATGTCTTTGTTACAGATAAAAGAAATGCAACCTGTCAAACTATCTGGCTAAGATCTTGTTTACAATATGCTTGCCAACTTATTGTGTTTTCAAATGAAAAGGCTGGTTGAATAGACTTCCTAACACATTATATATAGTGTGGTTAGGAATATAACTGTCTATGAACAACTAGTAAAATGGAACATGTAATCTCCCTTATTCATAAACTCATGCACCATCGTAGGAAGAAGAGAAAGGTTTGTACTCAACAAAACCCTACCCCCCCCCCCTTTTTTTTTTGTTGTTATGTCTAGATGCAGGTGTACAGGGGAAGTATTTGAAGGTTTATAGATTCAAATTTAATTTACATGGTGCAATGGGATCTACATAGTACGATGTCAGTAAATGGTAACTATCAAAAATAATTTTCACAGTATTGTAAGAATTTGGGAGGAATCCTGGAATCCTGCATAAAGGTAGAGACAGATGTGAGATTCACTTTGAAAAACTGGCTCTGCGCCTACAGAATCTTCCTCATTACTTTCTCCACATTTTTTGTGAGGTTTCTGAAAGAACTTGTGGAATATATTGATGGAGATCTATGTCTTTCTACAAAGGTAAAATGTACCTTGGAGAGGACCAGATCGACCAACGGTGAATGCCGTATCCTAGGCAAGTTAATCAAGATAGAAGGTCCAGCTAAAAATGGATCCGGCATGGAATGCACTTGATCCGACAAAGTCGGTTCTGATCATTTTGTCTTTCCTGGATCCAAAGAGGTAGTCGAATCATTTAACTTAGTCTTTATATATATATATATATATATTTGGAATTTACCCAATTCTGCTCTACTCTATAAGGCAGTGTTCTTAAATCACGTCCGAAGTTTCCTAGTGAAGAAACAATGGAAAGTCAAGGATATGAGAAGAATTGGCTAACAGAAAAAAACAGACTGTCAGTTTAAGATTAGATATGTTCGGGAGAATCATGTCTGTCAGATGACAGAAGGTCTGCATCTGTATCCAGAATTCAAAGAGGTTACTGTAGATACATTTCAGAGTAAAGGAAAAACATATTTGAAAAGGTTTGAAAAGTGTACTACAAAGTGGTGACAGGGGAAAGCGTAGTTAGACAGCGTAGGATAGCAGTCTGTAGGATGACGTTGGTGATCAAGAAGAAGAAGAGGAGAGTGAGGGCAGTGCCAAGGATCAAATGGTGGAAGTTGAAAAAGGATAACTGTAAAGTGGAGTTCAGGGAAGAGTTAAGAGAGGCACTGGGTGGCAGTGAAGAGTTACCAGATAGCTGGGCAGCCACAGCAGAGGAGACAGCTACAAAAGTGCTTGGAGTGACATCTGGACAGAGGAAAGAGGACAAGGAGATCTGGTGGTGAAATGAGGAAGTACATGAGAGTATACAGAGGAAGAGGTTGGCACAGAAGAAATGTGATCGTCAGAGAGATGAAGAAAGTAGACATGAGTAAAGGAGATGAGACGTATGGTGAAGAGACAGGTGGCAAAGGCTAAGGATAAGGTGTATGGCAAGTTGTATGAAAGGTTGGACACTAAGGAGGGAGAAAAGGACCTATACTGACTGGCTAGACAGAGGGACTGAGCTGGGAAAGATGTGCAGCAGGTTAGGGTGATAAAGGGTAATGAGAAAAATGTACTCACAAGTGAGGAGGGTGTGCTGAGCAAATGGAAAGAGTACTTTGAGGGGTTGATGAATGAAGAGAATGAGAGAGAGAGAGAGAGAGAGAGAAGGTTGGATGATGTGGGGATAGTGAATGAGGAAGTGCAATGGATTAGCAAGGAGGACGTAAGGATAGCTATGAAGAGAATGAAGAATGGAAAGGCTGTTGGTCCAGATGACATATCTGTAGAAGCATGGAGGTGTTTAGGAGAGATGACAGTGGATTTTTTAACCAGATTGTTTAACGAAATCTTGGAAAATGAGCTGATGCCTAAGGATTGCAGAAGTATATTGGTACCGATTTTTAAGAATAAAGGTGATGTGCAGAGTTGTAGTAACTACAGATGGATAAAATTGATCAGCCACAGCATGAAGTTATGGGAAAGAGTAGTTGAAGCTAGGTTAAGAAGGGAGGTGATGCTCAGTGAGCAGCAGTATGTTTCATGCCAGGAAAGAGCACTACAGATGCAATGTTTGCTCTGAGGGTGTTGATGGAGAACTATAGAGAAGGTCAGAAGGAGTTGCATTGTATCTTTGTGGGCTTAAAGAAAGCATATGTCAGGGTGTCCAGACAGGAGTTGTGGTACTGTATGAGGAAGTCAGGAGTGGAAGAGACGTATGTAAGAATGGTACAGGATATGTACAAGGGCAGTGTGACAGAGGTGAGGTCTGTGGTAGGAATGACAAATGCGTTCAAGGTGTAAGTGGGATTACATCAAGGAATAGCTGTGAGCCCTTTCTTACTTGCAATGATGATGGACAGGTTGACAGACAAGATCAGACAGGAGTCCCCGTGGACTATAATGTTTGTGGATAACACTGTGATTTGTAGTGAGAGAGTGAGTGTAGGGAACAGGATGAGGAGACCCTGGAGAGGTGGAAATATGGTCTAGGGAGGACAGGAATGAAGGTCAGCAGGACTAAGACAGAATATATGTGTGTGAATGAGGGGGAGGACAGAGGAATGGTGAGAATGCAAGGAGTTAAGCTGGCGGTGGTGGATGAGTATAATTACTTGGGATCAACAGTTCAGAGTAATGATGAGTGTGGAGGAGAGGTGAATAAGAGAGTCCAGGCAGGACGGAGTGGGTAGAAAAGAGTGTCAGGAGAGATTTGTGACAGACGGGTACCAGTAAGAGTGAAAGGGAAGGTCTGCAAGATGGCAGTCAGACCAGCTATGTTATATGGGTTGTAGAGTGTTGCACTGATGAAAAGACAGGAGGCAGAGCTGGAGGTGGCAGAGTTAAAGATGTTAGCATTTGCACTGGGTGTGAAGAGGATAGATAGGATTAGAAATAAGTATATTAGAGGGTCAGCTCAGGTTGGACAGTTTGGAGACAAAGCCAGAGAGCCGAGATTGCTTTGGTTTGGACATGTGCTGAGGAGGGATGCTGGGAATATTGGGAGAAGGATGCTAAGGATGGTGCTGCCAGGTAAGAGGAAAAGAGGAAGGCCTAAGTTAAGGTTTATGGATGTGGTGAGAGAGGACATGCAGGTGGTTGGTGTGACAGAGCAAGAAGCAGAGGACAGGAAGAAATGGAAACAGATGCTCCTCTGTGATGACCTCTAATGCAAGTAGCTGAAAGAAAAAGAAGAAGAAGCAGAAGAATTAATTTGTCCATCGACTGAAAAGGAAAGACAGTTTCACAAAGACAGTTGGATCAAAGAGGATTACCATATGGTTCCAATTAGCTGTTTGCTAAATGACATTGGGAATAAGGGAGATATTTTCTGTGAGAAGCTTAAAGTACAAAGAGAGAGATAAAGACAGAGCTGAATTTGTCAGTCAGTAAGGCGTGGTCTCTCCTGACTCAGGACAGGTGGTTACCTTTAAAATGATCTCTGTACAGGATGGTGCATTGCATTATAGGGTGCAGTGATTCAGTATAGGAGGCTACCTTTACCATTAGTCACTAATTTGTATACTTTAGAAGAGGAGTAGTTTCTCAGTTATTCATCCGGTGGGCATATCAGAGAGCAGTAGTGATCTTGTCATACTGATGGGATACAAGAAGAGTCATAGCCAAGTTAGTGCTGTTGACTGATCAATCATTTCCATCACATAATTGTAGAGATACAACCCTTGAGGTAGTAAAATGAACCTGCTCAGTTAGATTGCTACTGTCATGATGGGGTTTTAGGGAGTGGAAAGATGAGTACTCAGTACCAGTACCATGCAAAATTGCTTATAATTGCATCCACCAGGGGAGGAACTGTGTGCATATCTGGGGTATTCTAATTAATCTGAAAAGATTGAGAAAGGACAAAGCAAATGAAGAACATATGGAAAAAAGTATGACAAACTGCTTGTTCAACACAGCGAGATCCAAACAGATCCGCAGTCTGGATTACAAATAGTCTGGTGAGACCTTTTGAAAGAATTAATTTCTTAGCATCCATCGCAATTTTCAGTGTTGTCTCTTCTATTGAACCTGGTATACCAACAAAGATTTTTTTTAATAGGAAATGAGGAGTTATATACCCTGTGATAATGATTCTCTGAACTAACAAACTTTCCTAATATAGTTTGAAGGATACTGAGATTTAAAAACTATTGATGGAATCACCTTAGCAGAGATCGATAGCAGACAGAGATCTAGACAGATTCAAAGTGGACATCCATGCAGCCCTGTAAGTGTGTCACACAATTTAGCAATCTGAAAAGAAGTACCACCGAAGTATAAACACGCTTCACATAAGAAAACTGTCCTCCATCCCAGACTCTGCACCAGAAGGACAGCCAGTGTAACTCCACTCTGTTAGATTCCCCTTTGTTTGAAAACATTTATTTTACACCACTTTTCTGTCCACCGGTGCCCATTTGCATTCTTGTCCTGTGCAGCATTGATATTATCTCATCCTCCCAAAGAAACTGAGTGAGAGAAGAGGGAAAGAGACAGAGCTCAAAAAAAAAAAAAAAAAAAAAGCATGATTTATTGTACGAATGAAGTTCATTGGATCCAAAAATCCAAAAATTCAGGTTCTGAGAGAGACATCCGGGTCAGAGGATAAATCACAGCAAAAGCCGAGCTGTCACATGAAAGGAAAACCCCATGGATCCAAAGAAAGTGCCTGCAAGCCTAGGATCCAAAGCAGTCAAATTCCAAACTATCTATCTATCTATATATATATATATATATATATATATATATATATATATATATATATATATATATAAATGTATATATATATATATATATATATATATATATATATATATATATATATATATATATATATATATATATATATATATATATATATATATATATATATATATAGGAATATATATGTGTATATATGTGTGTGTGTGTGTGTGTGTATATATAGGTTTACCATCAAAATGTGGAAAGACACTTACATGAAACTAGAATGGACAAACGCATCCTTTCCAGTTTCCGTAATGTTGTTCTGCAAATATACAAATGCACATTAGCGAATGGTAGTGTACATTAGCTTATGTGCATTAGACATTTTAATGACAGACTGGACTACAGTGGGGATCGGAAAATTTACCCTCTTCCTCATTGTAGTATGATCTCAGAGTTGGAACATATAATTTGCAGGGAGTGGGGGTGCAAGGGGGCTTTCCCCCCTGCAAAACTGTAAAACACTGTGCTGCAGAAGTACAAACCATACGGCAGCTTTAGGACAAATACCAGCGCTGTAAATACACTTTGTTATTTGCCTTTATGAAAGTTAGCACAGACAGGAAGTCTAGTAAGCAGTGAAAGAGCATGTAAATGCTTTGACATACCCGTTCAGGTTTATCAAGCAAAACGAACAGTTGGACAGCGAAAAAAAAAGGCATTCGGGTATGTAAATTGTTAGTAATTCTGGAATCGACATTATTTGTCGATATTTTGACAGTAAATTGTTTTTACTTTTATTTTTAACATTTTGATGGTAAACTCTCTCTCTCTCTCTCTCTCTCTCTATATATATATATATATATATATATATATATGGGTTACCTTCATTTCATTGACAGCTGATTTCACTGACAAGCAAATCAGCAAGAACAATTCACTGAAAGTTCATTTCACTGACAATTCTTTTCACTGAAACTCATTTTGTCGACAGTTATCTGTGGCCTGTTCCCCACTGTAGTGCGATCCTGGAGTTAGAATATATAGTAAGGAAGGGTGTGGGGGGCACAGCTTCTCACATTGGGGCGTATGGGGGGGCAACGCCCCCCACATACTTTGATTATATATTGTTTTCTGCAAAACAGTTATTCATTGCACTTGTGACTATCCATCTGTATAGTTTAAAACGTTTATAATATGTGGGGGGCTTCACCCCCCACACCCCCCAATGTGGGAGGCTGTGCCCCCCATCCCCCCCTTACTATATATTGTAACTCCAGGATTGCACAGCAGTGGGGAACAGGCCATATATAACTGTCGACAAAATGAGTTTCAGTGAAATGAGTTGTCAGTGAAATGGTCTTGCTGATTTACTTGTCAGTGAAATGAACTGTCAATGAAATGAAGGTAACTCATATATATATATATATATATACATATATATATATATATATATATGTGTGTGTGTGTGTATACATAGTCCTTTTGTCAATTCTACTCAATGGATCTGCAACAGTGTAATGTTTTGGATTCAATGAAATCGAGGTTCCAACCAAAAGGAGGCAGCCAAATCTCTCAGATCTAGCAACAGGTGTCTTCACCTAACCTAAAGGGAACTAGGTTCCAAAGACAGCTCCAAATCTCTGTATCTGAATCTATAGGTTCCAAAGTTTTTCCGATCCCTCTCAAACTCTACCTATAAGAAAGGGTGGACAGACCAAAGCCTAAGGAAAAATCTAGACACCCAAAAGGACTGCTCCTCTCTGGAACATATATCTCAACATCTTAAAGCAAGAAAACTGGACAAAGACTAAAATAATGTTTTTATAACTTATATGCTACTAGAAAAACAGGATTTGTGTTAGCATGCATTTTCTTAAGGATATGAAGTCTAAAAATCAAATATATATGTCATTATTTGTTGACCTCATTCCTCCGTGATTTGCCCGAAAACTACAGATTTTATGAACGATAGACTAGTACTTAAGTCAAAATTCTGGACATTCTGCAAAAATCTGTATAGTTGAGAGGTATTTTCCCAAACCAAACTACACCATTTGTTGGATCCGAAGATTCAGGATCCGACTAAAAGTAACAAACAGACAACACTTGAAGGGAACCAATGGATCCAGAAGGAGCAAGATACAGTGGAGCCAGCAAAGAATCAGAAGCAGACCAAACTACGATTCTCACCCAACACAAAAAAACAGGATGAGTGCAAGTAAATCAAAGCTCTGATATGAAGAGAAGGTGACTTGGTATGCAAGAACAAAATCCCTAAAAGCTGCTAAAAATAGCAGAATCCATGTTCACATGCATGTACTAAAGGATATAGTCTAAAACCCAACATATATCACTATTCTATGACTTCAGTTCTCCGTGATCTGCTAGCAAGACACAGACTTCATAATCAACAGGCCAAAAGTCGACACAATAAAACTGGACTGTACAGCTGAGAAGTATACTCTGGAAACAACTACCTCTGTATGTTGGATCTGAAGACTTAGGATCTAACCATAGCTCTTGACTTCTTAGCATAAAAAAAAACTGGAGTTGCTAGAATATAAAAAAGGATCTTGTGTCACCATGCATGAAGAATATGAAGACTTAACCTCAAATGCCTGTCATTATTTAGGGAATTCAGTCATAACTCTGCATTGTAGAGGAGGTCTGGAATCAACTAAATCTGTTATTTGGATCCGTAGACTTAGGATCCGACCAAGAGTATAAGACCAACATAACAGGTATGAAACTGACAAGTAAAACTGCATCAGATCCGAAAAGAGCAGTCAAGGGAGCTCTCAGATCTGACACCATAGCTCTCAGTCTGCTGGAGCACAAGACATAAATCCAGCCATTCAGCGCAAAACTGTTGAGAGATATAATTATACCTCTGAATCTCTCAGTGCAAGAAATCTGAACAAGGGCAGCAACAATGGCAAATATAGGGACAGAACTAAAGTACTGCTTCTATAAACATATAAAGCCACTAGAATAATAGGTCCTGTAACAGCATATATGTTCCGAAGGACCCAAAGAGTGATCTCAAAAGTCTACCATTATTCAGCACTACTAAGTTGTAGATCAGAGCATGAGTATGTACCTTTAAAAAGCATTTCTAGATGTAGCACGTGCATATAAATAGTGAGCATGTGGAGACAGCAGTGCCATTTTGAGAGAACAGCCAGAGTGTTAACATGCATGAATGTGGGAGTCAGTTTGTTTATAAGTTTAAGTGTAAGTTACAAAGCCTCATTTCTGATGTATTTGTGTGTAATAAAGCTGCTTGAACAGAACCCACGAATGTTCATCTGTTTTATCCTGACCAGATGAGTGACATGGTCCAGAACTGGGATAAGAAAGAAACTACTTCAATCCATGAGGTGCAGAGTTGAAGGTGAAGGCAGCTCAAGCTAGTTGAGTAAAACGAGCTCAGACAAACAAAAAAGGGCCAGAAATTAACTTAAGGCAAAGAAAAACTGCACAAATGATTTATTTGGCAAAGAAAATGAAACGGCGCATTTATAAGGCACAAAATGCATTACAGTAAACTCTCAATTAACTGGAAATGGAAAGCAACCAGAACTCTCAAGCAACCAGAAAAAGAAATCAAAGAAATACAGTACAATTTTCAAGTGTTGCACTTTCTGCCCCCCCCCCACCGCAAAAAAAAGAAGTTATGTACTCACCATAACGTTCCATCTGAGTAGGTACTTCATTTGTCTGCAACCTGTGGGTATCAGATCCGACTTCGGATCCGAGCCGGCAGCTTACCAAGCTCCAAGATCCGAGCTCCTAGCTCCTCCCCCCTACCCATAATCCCCTGCTACCAACCATATTATCTCAGATCGTTTTTTTTTGCCTTACCAACCTGTAAACATGAAAAATCAACTGCAAAGGTGATCAGAAAATCCCGAAGGTTCGGGGGATGGCGGGGGGGGGGTCGGTTGCAGACAAATGAAGTACCTACTCAGATGGAACATTATGGTGAGTTCATAACTTCTTTATCTGAAGTAGTTACTTCATTTGCTCTGCAACCTGTGGGACAGAGTCCTCAGCTACTTATAAGAACCTGGGTGGTCCTTACGGAAGGATATTCCGAAGCACCGCGGAGCCAAAAGAAGCCCTACTTCTCGAAATCACATCTAATTTATAATGAGAAATGAACTTATGAGAAGAGGACCAAGTAGCCGCTGAACATATGTCGTCCACTGGAACCCTAGACCAGAAGGCTGTTGAAGTGGCTACAGATCTTGTAGAATGAGCACGGACATTAACCAGGGCTGGTTTGCCAGACGATATATACCCCTGAATAATACACTGATGAATCCAATTTGCCACAGTAACTTTGGAAATGGCTTTACCCATGGCTGATTTTGCATACGAGACAAATAACTGGTCCGACTTGTGAAATTCTCTAGTCCTATGCAAGTAGAAACGCAGCTGTCTGTGTACATCCAATTTGTGTAGTGTGTATTCTCCCTTGTTCTGAAAAGTGGGAAAAAACACTGGTAAATTAATTGATTGATTTATATTTGCTTCTGAAGCAACCTTAGGCAAGAAAAACGGGTTAGTCCTGAGGAACACTCTATCTTTGTGAAAGATAAGGTAAGGAGGCTTCATACACAAGGCTTGTAATTCTGAAACCCTTTTGGCCGAAGTAATGGCCACTAAGAAGGCTGTTTTCCATGACAAGAATTTCAACGGAATTGAGGTTGCAGGTTCGAAAGGTGGACTTGTTAAGGCTTGCAAGACTAGAGTGAGGTCCCATGGGGGAACCACAGACTTTATTGGTGGATTTAAAAGGAAGATGCCTCGTAAGAAGGTTTCGCACAACTTTGTAGATGCTAAGGAACCTATGCCATCACCCACATGAAAATGGGAGATGGCCGCCAATTGTACCTTAACCGTAGAAGTGCTTGCTCCCTGATGAAAGATTAATGAGAGAAAGTCTAGGATGGTCGGGATAGGGACAGTAAATGGGTCCAAGCCCTTATCTTCGGCCCAAATGGAAAAACGTTTCCACTTACTGTTGTAAAGTTTTCTGGTAGATGGCTTATGAGCCGCAACCAGAATGGCCTTAACGGGAGATGAGATACCGGGAGTCCTAGCCATCAATGGTACTGGATCAGTCAAGCTGCAAGCTTGAGGCTGTCCAGGTTGGGCGTTGGGCAATCTGCGGGATGAGAAATCAGTTCTGGACTGGGATCCAGAATCCACGGAGGAGCCACACTGTGAGACCGCAGAAAGAGGAACCAGATCTGCCGAGGCCAGAATGGGGCTATGAGGATAACGCTGCTCCCTAACCGACAGGCTTTCTGAATGAACTTCATCATGAGAGGAAGGGGAGGATAAGCATAAAGGAGCCCGGGAGGCCAAGCATGGACCAGAGCGTCTCTGGGGGATTCCCCTCTGGGGGGAATTATTGCGAAGTACTTGCTGCATTTTGTGTTTAAAGGAGAAGCAAAAAGATCGCAGCAAGGTTGACCCCATTTGTGGAAGATCTGTTTCACAACAGATGGATTCAGAGACCACTCGTACGGAGTGAGGAGCACCCGACTTAGCTTGTCCGCTAATATGTTGGATTGTCCCGGGATGTGCGTTGCTACCAGAAAGTGGTTGGTGGAGATCGCCCATTCCCATACTCTCATGGCCTCTCGACACAGGGGGTAAGATCTGGTTCCTCCCTGTTTGTTTATGTACCAGACTACTGACATGTTGTCTGTCTGGATCGCAATAGTCCCCAGGGGGAGAAGGTCGTGGAGGGCTTGCAACGCCAAAAGCACCGCCCTCATCTCTAGGACACTGATATGCAATGCGGTCTCTGGGGGAGTCCACATGCCTTGAACGGATCTGCCTGAACAATGCCCCCCCCACCCGAGGCGAGAAGCGTCCGTGGTCAACGTGGCTTTGACCGGGGGGATCACAAAGGGCCTCCCTTCTCTGAGTTCCCGCGCATGTAACCACCAAAGAAGGGAGTCCCTGCAAACTCTGTTCAGCGGTATGGGTGTGTTCAGCGGGTGGAGCAAGAGGGACCATTGGACTTGAAGGGTCCATTGCAATATCCGCATTCGCAGGTGGGCATGGAGGGAAAGACCGATCACAGCTGACATAGACCCTAGTACCCTCAGGACTAACTCCGCTGGAGGAGAAGGATTCCGTAGAAGGGCTAACACCTGATAAGACAAGCTGTTCAGTCTGATTAATGTTAGGGTAGCTCGAGAGATTCAAGTATCCAACCTGGCCCCTATGAATTCCAGGGCTTGAGTGGGGCACAGGCAGAACTTCTGCAGGTTTACTGAAATGCCTAGGTTGTGGGCAAGAGTCAGTGCGTAATCTCTCGCTACTGAGAGCTGATGCCTGTTGGTCGTGGTAAGGAGCCAGTCGTCTAGGTACGGGAAGACCTGAACACCCTGAAGTCTCAGGTGGGCCGCAACCACCGCCATGACTTTGGTGAACACTCTGGGGGCTGAAGTGAGGCCGAATGGAAGAACCCTGAATTGATAATGACTGGCTCCGAGCCGGAAGCGGAGAAACCTCCTGGATCGTCTGTCCATTAAAATGTGGTAGTACGTATCCTTGAGGTCTATGGAGCACATCCAGTCGTTCTCCCACAGAAGGGGGGGGATAGATTGAAGAGTGACCATCCGGAACTTTTCCTTGGGTATAAACAGGTTCAGAGCGTAAAGGTCTAAGATGGGTCTGAGGTCCCCCGTTTTCTTTGGTACCAAAAAAAACCTTGAGTAATAACCCAATCCGGACTGATCTGGGGGGACGGGCTGGATGCCTCTTTTTCTTAGCAGCTTTAAAATTTCTAAGGCCGCCGCCTCCCTCTGATCGGGTGGTACATCGGGGAGGTGTCTGGTTTTGGGGGGAAGATTTAGGAAAGGAATGAAGTATCCTCTGGAAATGATACGGAGCACCCATCGATCCGTTGTAAGGGACTCCCAGTTTGACAGGTGCTCCGTCAACTGCCCCCCGACTGCCTCCAGAGAGGGACAGTCAGGCAAGCCCTCAGGGCTGTTGCGAGGGTCTGTCCGAGAAAGGTTCTCCCCTCTGCCTCTGGGCCGGCGTCCACCTTGTCCTCCTCTGCCTCTAGAGAACGAGTGGTCTGCAGCTGGATGGGATTGCTGAGACTTGCGGAACCACAGCTTCTTTTGTCCCCTCTGATTCCTGGATCTATGTCCCTCCTTATCCTTGTGCCTCTTCTCCTTAGTTGAGGAGGCACTAGTTTCCCCAGAGCTCAAACACGAAGTGGGAGGTTGAGTCCCGGGTAGAGCTGGGGGAACAGAGGGCGCCGAGGCCGCTGAGGCAGCCGGAGCCCGAACAGGAGAGGAAGAAGAAGCTGACTCCTGGGGGAGCTTTCCCGCCAGGATCAGCTTGTTCTTTCTATCCCGAAGTGCCCGGGGGTTAAAGGCCGCACAGATCTGGCAGGCCTCTGAGAGATGGGCTGCCCCCAGGCACAAAACGCACTGAGTGTGGCCATCAGCTGGGATAAGCTTGTGGCCACACTCAGTACATTTGGAAAAAATGGCCTTAGGCCCTTCCGCCATGTTGAACCACTCACACACACACCCAAACGCTAAGGAGGGAGGGGGAGTGACAAGAAAACTAACTGCTGTACCAGTAAAATTTTAAAAAACTAACATAAACAAGGGGATAGAAGGTTTTACTAACACACACACTCGAATTTGAATTTTTTTGGTGAAAAAAGATTGAAAATGATCTCACCCAGCCAGGAGCTCTTCAAAAGTAAAGCTTCTTCAGCCACGGCAAAAAACGATCTGAGGTAATGTGGTTGGTAGTAGTGGATTATGGGTAGGGGGAGGAGCTAGGAGCTCGGATCTTGGAGCTTGGTAAGCTGCTGGCTCGGATCCGAAGTCAGATCCGATACCCACAGGTTGCAGAGCAAATGAAGTAACTACTTCAGATCATACCTTACATTTTTAGAATTTTAAAAAGGGAGATAGGAATAAATTCTCTCTCTCCCCAACCTAAGAACAAGTCAAACCAAACAAATAGTATAGGGTACAGTATTAGTCAGGCCTATTTTAATAGTAACTCTCAAGCAACCAGAAAATAGAAGTTATGTCCTTACCATAACGTTCCATGTGGAGTGTTCATCTCGCCTTTGTTCTTACACCTGGTTCGGAGCCGATCCTTGGCTCCGTGTCGGCCGCTTGACAAAGCTCTGCATCGAGAAGAAGCTCGAGACCAACCTAACTCCCACAATCCCCCTCTGCCTTTACGTCAGATCTAGTTTGCAAGCAAACCAGCAGAGAACAGAAGAGAGCATAACACTTTCATACCAAATAAGAAAAACCTATTTACATAGCACAACAACTGCTCAAGGCAGAAGCAGGAGAAACAAACCAGGCACCTAAATTGGACATTCTTCCTGAGGGTGGGAGGGTGGGAATGTAAGAACAAAGGCGAGATGAACACTCCACATGGAATGTTATGGTAAGGACATAACTTCTATATGTGAGAGTGTTCAATCTCGCCGTTTGTTCTTACACCTGGGTAGCGTCCCTAGCTCCGTGTTCCTGAGGAACTCAGGGGAGAACGTTCCTGAGCACAGTGGAACCAAAGGTTGCCCTGTCCCTAGACATCCTGTCCACTTTGTAATGAGAAATGAAGGTATGTGGTTTAGACCAAGTGGCAGCCGCACAAATAGTGTCTAACGGCAGGCGAGCTGCATGAGTCAGGGATGTAGATACTGATCTTGTAGAGTGCCCTTTGGGCTTGACAGGTAAAGTTTGCTCAGAGGCAGTATAAACAAAAATAATACAATCAGAAAGCCATTTGGACAGGGTTCGTTTTGTAACTGCCATACCCATCTTGATGTCTGAGAAGGCCACAAAGAGCTGGTCTGTTTTCCTGTGATCCTTTGTTCTGTCCAAGTAAAATCTGAGTTGTCTATGAACATCTAACTTGTGTAACATATATTCCAATTTATTGGAGTGGTTCTTGAAAAATGTGGGCAGTTCAATGGACTGATTAATATTAACGGAGCAAACCTTGGGAAGAAAGGATGGATTAGTGCGAAGGGATACCCTGTCAGGGTGAAAAATCAAATAAGGATGGTTGACCGAAAGAGCTTGAAGCTCCGATACCCGCCTAGCCGATGTGATAGCCACCAGAAAAAGGGTCTTCCATGACAAAAACTTTAAAGGACAGGAAGAGGCTGGTTCAAAAGGTGGTAGCATCAGCTGTGACAAAAGAAGGTTCAAGTTCCAAGGTGAAGTAGGACTTCTAACTGGTGGTCTAATATGGAAAGATCCTTTTAGAAAGGCCTTACAAAGTCTGTGAGCCATAATAGGCGCCCCATTTTCTCCCACATGAAAATTTGATATGGCAGCTAATTGCACTTTCAAAGTGGCAGGAGAAGCCCCTTGGTGGAACAATTCGGTTAAAAACTCCAAGACCTTATTCAGAGGAGCTGCTAAGGGATCCAAATGTTGTGTAGTTGCCCAGTGCACAAAACGCTTCCATTTACTGGTGTAAATCCTTGTAGTGGATGCTTTATGAGAAGCCACCAGGATATTTTGAACTGCAGGAGATAGAAGATCAGACCTGGCTAAGAAGGGAAGCGGAGCAGCCAAGCTGCTAGTTTGAGGGAGAGAAGCGACGGGTGGGGAGCCCCTGATGAGTGGGTCAGTAGATCCGGCTCTGGGTCCAGGATCCAGGGTTCCCGCATTTGGTGTGCTAGAAGAAAGGGAAACCATATTTGACGAGGCCAGAATGGGGCAATGAGGATAATTGTCCTTTGCAGGTTGCTGGCTTTCTGTAGAAATTTTGAAATCAGGGGAACAGGAGGAAAAGCGTACAGGAGACCCGGGGGCCAATCGTGAACCAGAGCGTCCCTTGGGACTTCCCCTGGAGGGGGTAATAGAGCAAAATAGCTTCTGCATTTGGCGTTCATTGGAGGCATAAACAGATCGCAGGAAGGCTGGCCCCACTTGCGAAAAATCTCCTTCGCAACTGACTGTTTGAGGGACCACTCGTGAGGTAACAGGATGGCTCTGCTCAACCTGTCCGCTATGACGTTGGATAACCCCGGGATGTGCGTTGCTATCAGAAAGCGACCCGTGGACTCCGCCCATTGCCAGATTCTCATGGCCTCTCTGCATAGTTGGTAAGACTTGGTTCCCCCTTGCTTGTTTATGTACCAGACTACAGACATGTTGTCCGTCTGGACTGCAATTGTCCCTAGAGGAAGAAGGGGACCAAAGTGTTGCAACGCTAGAAACACTGCCCTCAACTCCAGAACATTGATGTGCAGATTGTATTCCAAATTGGTCCATTCGCCTTGGACTGTCTGTCCCTGAATGATGCCCCCCCCACCCTATCAGGGAAGCGTCCGTGGTCACCGTTGCTGTCGGAGTGGGTAGCACAAATGGTCTTCTGCTGGAGAGATTGCAAGTCCGAAGCCACCAAGCCAGGTGCGATTTGCATATGTTTGTGATGTAGATTTCGTGTGTCAGGGGTAACTTTTGGAACGACCATTGTGCAAACAGTAGCCATTGAAGAACTCTCATGTGCAGTCTTCCCAAGGGTATCGCAATGAGAGAAGCTGCCATGAGACCCAAAACCTTCAGAACCAGTTTCGCTGGGGATTTTCTGGATGAAAGAAGAAGAGATATATGGTTTTGTAGGGTGTCTATCCTTTCTGGGGGAAGCCTTAGAATTAAGCAATGCGTATCCAATTCTGCTCCTATGAATGAGATATGCTGTGATGGCTGTAGTAAAGATTTTTCGAAATTTACGGAAATTCCGAGATGAACACAAAGTTGTAGTGTGTAATCCCTGGCCTGAATCAGTCGACGCTCGGTGGTGGCAGAAAGGAGACAGTCGTCCAGATACGGAAACACCTGGAATCCGAGGCGTCTCAAGTGAGACGCTACCACTGCCATACATTTGGTGAAGACCCTGGGGGCTGAGGTCAGACCAAAGGGCAGGGCTCGAAACTGAAAGTGACTGGCTCCCAGCCGGAAGCGCAAGTGATCCCTGGACGCCCTGGCCATTTTGATGTTGTAGTATGCGTCCTTTAGATCTATTGAGCACTTCCAGTCGTCCTTCTGTAAAAATGGAAGGATCGATTGAAGCGTGACCATTCGGAACTTTTCTTTCTTGATGAAGGTATTAAGTTTGCTTAGGTCCAGAATTGGCCTCCAGTCCCCTGTCTTTTTTGGAACTAAAAAGAACCTTGAGTAAGTTCTGAATCCTCTTTGGTCCGCTGGGACTGGTTGGATGACTCTTTTTTCTAGCAGCTTTGAAATCTCTGTAGCTGCAGGGCCTCGCAGATGGGGCGGCACATCTGGGAGTCTTTTCTGTGGAATTGGGGGCAATAGGAAGGGAATTTTGTAGCCTCTGGTAACAACGCTTTTTACTCAATTGTCTGATGTAAGATTTTGCCAGGCCTGAGGGTATAAAGCTAAGCGACCCCCGACTGCCTCCAGAGCAGGACAGTCGGGCCTCCTCTCAGGAGTGCTGAAAAGGTTTCCCGGAGTGTATCCCTGTCACCTTGGTTTTGCGGACCCCTCTGCCGCCAGGCGGCGTCTTCCACCTCTACCCCTCCTCTGCCTCTGGAGGTATCACCCTGTGCCTGGAAAAGAACCCTGGGGTTTTCGAAACCACATTTTTCCACCACGTTGCCCTTTGGGGTACGATCTGGATGGGGTGGAAAAACGGACTCCGACAGCAGACAGAGTCTTTCCCTCTTGCTCACACGGGGTAAGGGTCTCCTTTACTTTAGGGCCAAAGAGAGTGGCACCATCAAATGGGGCGTTAGTAAAGGAAGACTTGAAGGCTTCCGCAAATGAACATAAGCGCATCCAGGACTGCCTACGAAGAGCAATCGCTGAAGCTGCTGCCCTACTCGACCCTTCGGCTGCATATGAGATCAGCCTCATGGATGAGTTTACAATAGAAGTAAGGGTATTGAGATGTGCTGTAACCTTCTCTGAGACAGCAGCATCTGTAGTACCCTGGAGGGTATCTCCCAACTCTTTGATTAGATCCCTCTGTAGCCGTGTAAAATGGGTCAAATAGTTCAGGGATCGCATAGAAAAAGCCGCTGAACTAAAAATGCGCTTCCCATATCTGTCCATAGTCCTAGAATCTCTATTAGGCGGATGGACAGATGAGGAAGACTCCGACATCTCCTTTTTCGTGGCCGCTGCCACCACCATAGCGTCCACTGGCACTCCCTTTGTCAGATAAGCCTTATCTTGGGGGGCAGTAATAAATTTGTTAGGCTTTCTAGGGACTGGCTCCACCGTGTCAGGTGTCTCCCACGCCCTTCGAGCAATCAGCTCCATTAACTCATCGAAGGGCGGAGTGACCCAGGAGGAGGAAGGGCGAGCACCGAATGCCTTCAGCAAGACTGACTCATCCTCAGAAGGGGGGAGGGATTGCCAATCACCTCTCTGCTTTAGGATCTCCAGGATGTCAGAAAAGGAGACATCCTCCGAGGGTGACTTTGGGGACCCTTCTGACTCATCTAAGTCAGTGTCTGATGTCAATGATTCTTGTGGAGAATCTAAGTGTCTCCTCTTACACAATCTTTTCCTCGGAACTTCCTCGGGGGGGGCATCCGAAGAAGCCTCCGAGGAAGAAGGGGCACCCTCTAGGGGTGGCTGAGACACTGGTGCTCGACGCTTAGATGTAGCCGTGGGTGCAGAGGAGGATAACGGCCCTTTATGGGAAGGAGAAGCTGTTTCTGCTGAAGTGGTTGTCTGAACAGACAACACCTTCCTCATGAGTTCGAAGGCCCCCGGGTCCCGAGTCGAGGTATCCCCGTTTCTGAAGAAGTCGGAGGAATTCCCGAGACAGGCACCAAAGGCATCGACCCCGAGGACGGAGCCGAGTCGATCCGAGCCGAGGCCCCGAGAGGGAGCGTCGGAACCGAAACATCGGTCCGACTCACAGTCCCGGACCCAAGGATGGATCTTCGGCTCCGAGACTCCGGTACTGGATCTGACGGAGTCGAGGTGAACGGTACCGACTGAGAAAAGGAAGGCTCTGGTATCGAGGGCTCCACAATCACCAGGTCAGCCTCTCCCGGCTCCGAAGACTGGATAGGCCTCGGAGGAGGAACAGGTGGAGATAAGGGAAGGCCTTCGAGTCTCGACACCAACTGGGAGGAGAAAGAGATGAGTTTGGACAAGGCTGTATTCTCCATCAATTTCTGCACCACGCGGTCTACATCGGTGTCGGAGAGGGGCCTGGAAGAACGCATCGAAGGAATCGAAGATGGAGCCGACCTCAAAAGTGCAGGAGGAGGAAGCTCCGTCACCGGTTCCAAGACTCGAGGCTCGGTAACTGACAACAGTTCAACACTCAGCCCCGAAGCCTGTGGAACCGGTGATCGAACTTTGAATGAAGAGCTCGGAGCCGATGACTTGGGCTCCGACGTCTTCGATTTCTTCGAGGATTTAGATGCCTGGTCCGATGCATCCAGAGCCTCTTGGAATGCAGGCTTCAAAAGACCCCTATCCATAAGTTTCCTGCGCCTATCTGTCATGACCCTTCCACTGAAAGAATGACAGATAGAGCAGTCTTCCTGCAGATGGAGAGGGCCAAGACAGTAGACGCAGGAACTATGATTGTCTGTGACAGACATCGTCTGTCCACATTGGCACCGTTTGAAGCCTGATTTAGCTTTTTCTGACATGATAACAAATTCCAATCCAGAAACAGTGACAAGCCAGTAGTAAATGTCAAATCCAGTAAAGAAAGTCAAAGCCAGTAATATTTGTCAAATCCTGATACTTAAGTCACATCCAATAGTCAAATCCAGTTAAGGGTGGGGTAGGCCCCGAGGGAAAACTCAAAAAGTATATAAAAGTATATAAAATTTATATACGGAACCGAGAAACCCTCGATACACTACTCACACATACACACAGTCAATCTTAGATATCTGTATACAAAAAATAATGAAAGAATTATAAGAAATAATCAATCTTAGCTTTCAGGTGGTCCGAGCTCATCAAAATGATGCGATCTTTGCAGAGGCAAACTAGATCTGAGGTAAAGGCAGAGGGGGATTGTGGGAGTTAGGTTGGTCTTGAGCTTCTTCTCGATGCAGAGCTTTGTCAAGCGGCCGACACGGAGCCGAGGATCGGCTCCGAACCAGGTGTAAGAACAAACGGCGAGATTGAACACTCTCACATCTACAGTTATCTGACATCTACCAATCCCTATGTGTGCCGGTTAATTGAGAGTTTATTGTATTAATCAAACGAGTAGCACAAAATGTATTATTAATCAAATGAAAGGCACAAAAAAGCATCATTAATTGAACAAAATGCTCAAAACAATGATATTTGATAAAACTAGCAGAAATGTTCATATGGGGCTCAGAATTACCTCTGGTTTGCATAACAAGCATGTTTAAAGTAAAACAGGCACAAGAAAAGTATAATAAGCATGATACAAGATTAAAAAGGCATAACAAGTACAATAAAAGGGCAAAATTAAGCTTAAAGAGCAAGGCAACTGCATGTGTTTGTGTACAGACTATTTTGCATTGATTGAAGCCATTCAAAGCATAACTAGAGTTGTCTGAAGTATCTCAGAGTGTGTAGGTTTGCAGAGTGTGTGCTTTATTATGGTGTAATTACTTCAAAGAGTTTGCTGTGTGCAAAGTACTGTTATATTGCAAAGTGCAACCAAAGTACAGCCATTTCAAAAAAGTTTCTTGTGCTGTGTATATTTGTTCCAAGAAAACCGCCATTTCATTTTGTTTCTTACACTGCACAGGGTTATTTCGCAAAAGTACAGCCATTTTGAAAGGTTCTTGTGTATGTACAGTTTATTTATAAAGTGCATTCATCTCAAAGTGTTTCCTACTCTGGGCTTCTTCTGCCATGTACAGTTTATTCGCAAAGTACAGTCATTTCGAAGTATTTCTTACACTGATATGGAGTGGTTTCACAAAGTACAGTGATTTCAAAGTGTTCTTGTGCTATGGAAACTTATTTGGCAAAGTGCAGTTATTTCAAAGTATTTGTTGTGCTATTGGGCATAATTACAAGCACTGGCATAAAGTTCTGGCATATATATTCATGTGTGTATGTTCATATATAACTTCAAGCACCTTCACTACTGTGTGTTGATATGGCAGAGGCATTTCACAGACCTGGTCCACTTGTGTTTGATCATAGTATAGCAGAGAATTGGAGAGTATTTGAGCAGGAATATAATATTTTCATAAAAGCAGCTTTTTCTGACAAAGATGCACATATGAGGGTATTAATTTTGCTTAATTTTGCTGGGTCAGAAGCTATTGAAAGAGAGCTTTCATTTGTGTATGCACCAGCAGTATATGCAGGAGAGGGAGAAAACTGCCATATTGTGGTACTGGTTGAATCAAAGGGAGGACCCTGAGTGCTTAAAATGTAAATTTAGAGAAATGTGCAATCCCCAGACAAATGTTACATTACATTAGAGATGCACTTATTTTATACAACAGACCAAAAGCCAGGAGAAACTTTTGCAGCTTATATCACTGACTTGAGAAATAAAGCCAAAATGTGCAGATTTGGTGACTTGAAAGATGAGCTAATAAAGGACAGGCGTGTGTGTGGTGTCAATAGTGCTGCAGTGAGAAAGGTTTTGCATCGTAACAGTGATTTAACATTAAGCAAAGCCATAGAGATTTGCCAAATCCATGAGCTCACAGAAAGACACCACAAATATGCTTACAAGTGATAACAGCATGGTTTCAGCAGCTCTAGAGCGAATGTAGACAGAATGCAATATGTAGCAAGCAGAAACAGGCCTAAGCACATGGCAGCTGCAACCCCTGCAGGTCTGGCTGGAAGATCCCTTAGCTTTCTAGCATGTTCCAAGACTAGCTCAGTAAAAAGGGCATGCTCAGTGCAGTATAAGAGTGAGTCAGCAAAACTCACGTCAAGTCTTATTGTTAACTGTCGTACCTGTGGTACCAACCATGAGTCTAAAAGAGAGAAGTGCTTAGCATTTGGTCAGCAATACCAAAAGTGTAAAAAATGGAATCATTTTTAAAAGTTTTGTAAATCAAGCAAGCCTTATTCAGTTATTAAGAAAGGTCACTCAAAAAAGCAAGTTGATCATATAGAGAGCTGCAACCCTACTTTCTATGTAGATGGTGTATCACTGGTCTGTGAAAAGGTTAATGCAGTAGATTGGTAAGCCACAGAGCTCAAAGAAGACACTGGTTCAAAGTGTAATGTAATGTAATGTCAGCAGAAACATTTGCTAAAATGAGGGCTGGTGAGCAACTTAATTTGGCCAATTGTGCTTGTTGCTTATGAAGGTGATGAGATTCAAACCAAAGGCTCAGTAGTGCTTTCATGCTATTTGGCTGGGAAAACTTACAGCTTGCAATTTTATGTAGTCTGAATACCTGTGCAGTCATTACTAGTTCTCAGAGACAGTTTAAGAATGAAACTGCTTTCTTTTACCAAAGAAGTCCATCATGTAAGCACATCTCACATTCCCAGTTTTACTGATGCTATTTTCTAAGAGTATGCTGATGTTTTTGACGACAAGTTATGCAAACTTCCAGTTGTGAACTCCATGAAAGTAGACCTAAAGATCAGTCCAGTGGTCAGACCAGCAAGGACAATTCCAATAGCTATGCAGGACAAAGTCAAGGTCCAGTTAAACAAGATGGTGCAGCAAGGTGTGATTTGTCCTTTCACAGACCGAACTGAGTGGGTGTCTTCCATGGTAGCTGCTCATAAGAAAAATTCAGATGAAATCAGAATATGCATTGACCCAAGAGACTTGAACAAGGCATTAAAAAGATATCATAATCCTATACGTACAGTCAAGGAAATTGCCACCCCCATGCCAAATGGCATTGTTTTATCTGTCTTAGCTGCAAAGAGTTCATTTTGGCAAGTAATGCTTGATCACAGATCTTTACTACTGACTACATTCAGTACCCCATTTGGTAGATGCAGACTCCTTGAGAGGCCTTTTGGAATAAATTCTGCCAGTGAAGTCTTTCAGCGTGCAATGGAGCAAATTTTTTCGGGCTACCTGTGTGCAATAATATTTGATGATTTACTGGTTAGAGGTAATGGTGAAGCAGAGCATGACAGAAACCTCACGAAAATTCTGGACAGAGCTAGGGAAGTGAATTTAAAGCTCAATCCTCTGAAATGCAAATTCAGACTACCAGAAGTTACTTATAGAGGTCATTTACTAGTACAGGCTTACAACCAGATCCTTCTAAACAAGCAACCATTCTTGAGATGCCAGCTCCAGACAGTGTCCAAGCTCTACAATGTTTTCTTGGTATGGTTAACTATTTGGGCAAATTTATCCCTGACTTTAGTGAGTTATCAGCACCTCTGAGAGAGCTGACACACAAAAATGTTGCATGGTCATGGTAAGAACAACACCAGAGAGCATTTGTTAACCTCAAACAGCAAATTGCTAACCCACCTACATTGAGATACTATGATGTCCACAAACCAGTAGTTCTTTCTTGTGATGCTTCAAAGTTCAGTCTTGGTGCAGTTATTCTTTAAGAGGGCAGACCTGTTGCCTACGCATTTAGTACTCTAACCCAAACTGAGATGCAGTATGCTCAAACTGAGAATGAACTTTTGGCAACTATGTTCGCATGCTCGAAGTTCCATGATTACATTTATGGCCAAGCTATCCAGATAGAAACTAACAATCAACCTCTAGTCACTACTTTAAAAAAGCCTATGCATTCAGCTTCAGCAAGACTATAAAGAATGATGCTCAAATTACAAAAGTATAATTTCAAAATGGTCTATACAAAAGGTAAACTTTATCTGGCTGATACCTTATCCAGATTGCCCAGAAATATCATGGAACAGCCTGATGCAGAGAATTTTGACTTTGATGTCATGGAAGTGCATAATTTTTCTACCACAAGACTTGATGATCTGACAGATCATACAAAGACCGATCCAGTTTTGCAAAAGCTCAACCACTTCATCAATGTAGGATGGCCATCAAAGCAATCCTGTGTACCGCCAGAAGTACAACCTCATTTCCATACAGAGATGAGATGATGATGGAAGATGGTATCATTTTCAAAGGTCCAAAAGTTATTGTTGCTACTTCCTTACAACGTGAATACATTCAGAATTTGCATCATGGCCACCCAGGTTCTGATTCTACCAAGAGAAGGGTGAGAGAACTAGTATTTTGGCCTTCTCTATCGAAAGGCACTGATAAAGTGCTTTCTTCTTGTTCAGTGTGCGACAGTACTAAGCCGCATTTACAAAATGAGCCACTTCAGCTAAGCCAAATTCCTGAACTACCTTGGTCAACAATAGCAAATGACATATTTGAGTGGAACAGTCAGCATTACTCAGTATTGGTAGACTGTCATTCAAACTGGTTTGAAATTGATTTGCTACCTAACCTAATGTCCAGTGCTGTTATTGCTAAGATGTCAGTCCATGGTAGTCCACACAAAGTTATTTCTGGCAATGGTTCTCAGTTTACCAGTCAAATGTTTCACAGATTTGCAAAACAGTGGGGCTTTAATCATGTTACTAGTAGTCCTGAATACTCACAGTCAAATGGCTTTGCTAAATATGCAGTACAGAGTCCAAAGCAATTACTAGAGAGGTCAAAGCATGACAATACCAACATTTTCTTGACTTTATTCAATCTCAGAAATATACCCCTAGCCTATCAGTTCTAGTTTGTTAGTGCCTAATGCTAAAAACAACATAGCAATCAAAGCCCAACTTTTTAAGACGCATTCTTTTCAAAAGTCCAGCTATGACAAACAAGCAGATTTCTTCGTTCTTTAAAAGAAGGAGAGACAGTGAGGATGCAAACAGTGAAAGGCTTTGATCAAATTGGTCATGTGAGAGGTATATGTACCAAGCCAAGATCCTACTTAGTGGAATCTGAGGGTATAGAATACAGGAGAAACCGCAGACATCTTTTACCTGTATCAGAAATGATACAGCAGCATCGTACCTGTGATACAGACTCTAGATCTCAGAGCAACCCTGACAATGTTCATACCGAAGAACATGTCTCAGTATCCACTCCCATTCCTGATGATATCCATGGATTATTTCTCAGAGGGAGGATGTAGATCAGAGCATGTGTATGTACCTTTAAGAAGCATTTCCAGATGTAGCAAGTGCATATAAATAGTGAGCACATGTATGCAGCGGTGCCATTTTGAGAGAACAGCCAGAGTGTTAACATGTATGAATGTGGCAGTCAGTTTGTTTATAAGTTTAAGTTTAAGTTACAAAGCCTCATTTCTGATGTGTTTGTGTGTAATAAAGCTGTATGAACAGAACCCACAAATGTTCGTCTGTTTTATCCTGACCAGATGAGCAACATAAGTGACTTAATTGTCAGATTCACTGGAAAAACACAACCCCATGACATTTTGCAAAAGACTGTACAGCTGAAAGAGATGGGGAATGTCTGATGGATGCTCAGCGCCCAGAAAACAATTGGATCACAGGAACTTTCCGATCATACCTCTGAAAAAAGAAGTTATGTACTCACCATAATGTTCCATCTGAGTAGGTAACTTCATTTGCCAGCAACCTGTGGTTATCGGATCCGATTCGGATCCGAGCCAGCAGCTTTCCTAGCAAAAGATCCGAAATCCAAGCTCCTCCCCTACCCATAATACCCTGCTACCTCCGTCTAGTCCTCAGATCGAGTTTGCCATAGTATCACAGAATACTACCATAACACAGGGAAAAACTACCTGAACATCCTAACCTGATGTCATCTGGGAAGTGAAACACAATGATCCTTCAAGGACGAACTACAGGTCAGGGGGACGGAGGGAGGGTTGGTTGCTGACAAATGAAGTTACCTACTCAGATGGAACGTTATGGTGAGTACATAACTTCTTTATCTGAAGTAGTTAACTTCATTTGATCAGCAACCTGTGGGGCAGAGTCCCCAGCTACCAACAACTTGGGAGGTCCTTATGGAAGGATATTCTGGAGCACTGCAGAGCCAAAAGATGCCCTTCCTCTGGAAATCAGATCCAATTTATAATGTGTAATGAAAGTATGAGGGGAAGCCCAAATAGCTGCTGAACAAATGTCATCCCTCGACTAGAAGGCCACAGAAGTAGCCACAGAACAGGTAGAATGTGCCCGAACCCGAACAGGCTCAGGTCAACCAGAGCTTCTGTATGTGAGAAGAATGCATTGGGCAATCCACCTAGCTAAGGTTACCTTTGTCACTGGTTTACCCAAATAGGACTTAACAAATGAGACAAAGAGCTGTTCCGATTTTTGAAAAACAGACATTCTGTGTAAGTAAAATCGCAACTGTCTATGTACATCCAGGAAATGAAGTCTATACTCTCCTTTGTTGTGATAATTAGGAAAGAAGACAGCAGATTGATGGATTGGTTGATGTTGACTTCGGAAGCCACTTTAGGCAGAAATGAGGGATTAGTCCTGAGGAAAACTCTGTCTTTATGAAAAATGATGTATGGGGGCTTACTACAAAGAGCCTGAAGCTCCGATATCCTTCTAGCTGAGGTAATAGCAATCAGGAAGGCAGTTTTGCAAGATACATACTTTAAATCGACCGAAGCTGCAGGCTCAAAGGGAGGACCAGTCAGAGCCTGGAGAACTAGGGTTAAATCCCATGGAGGAACTGCATCCTTAACAGGGGGTCACAAAAGAAAGGTACCTTTCAGGAAGGTCTTTCAGATCTTAGAGGAAGCTAGGGGGAAAAAATTGTTTCCAATGTGAACGTGGGAAATAGCTGCCAATTGAACTTTAACAGTTGAAGAACTAGCCCCCTGATGGAAAATGTGGGATAGAAAGTCGAGGACTGCTTGAATAGGAGCCGTAAAAGAATCCAAATTCCTATGCTCTGCCCAGATAGAAAAACGCTTCCATTTACTCTTGTAGACTTTCCTGGTAGAAGGCTTATGAACGGCCACCAGGATAGCCCTAACTGAGGATGAGATACCGGGAGTCCTAGCCATTAAGGGAACTGGATCAACCAAGCCGAGAGCTTGAGGTTGTCCAGGCCGGGGGTCTTCAATCCCAAGGGGTGAGAAATCAGATCCGGAAGGGGATCTAAGATCCAGGGAGGATGTACCAGATGAGACCGTAGGCATGGGAACCAGGTTTGACGAGGCCAGAATGGGGCTATGAGGATAACTCTGCTCCCCAACCGACGAGCTTTCTGCAAGAATTTTGTCATCAACGGAAGAGGAGGATAAGCATAAAGAAGACCGGACGGCCAAGCATGAACCAGAGCGTCTCTGAGGGTTTCCCCTGGTGGGGGAATTAGACTGAAAAACTCACTGCACTTTGCGTTCGAAGGCGACGTGAACAGATCGCAGCAAGGTTGACCCCATCTGAGGAAGATCTGTTTCGCTACTAAGGGGTTCAGAGACCACTTGTAGGGTGAGAGGATAGTTCAACTCAGCTTGTCCGCTAGAATGTTTGACCGACCCGGTATGTGCGTTGCTATGAGAAAGCGGTTGGTGGATATCGCCCATTCCCACACTCTCATGGCCTCTCGGCAAAGTGGGTAAGATCTGGTTCCCCTTGCTTGTTGATGTACCAGACCACTGACATGTTGTCTGTTTGAATTGCAATAGTCCCTAGAGGAAGAAGGGCATGAAGAGCCTGCAACGCTAGAAGCACCATCCTCATTTCCAGAACATTGATATGCAAAAAGGTCTCTGTGTGAGTCCACATGCCTTGGACGGTTCTGCCCATGCAATGCCCCCCCCACCCACCCGAGGTGAGACGTGTCCGTGGTCACTGTGACTTGGGGTGGAGACATGGAGAACGGGCGCCCTTCCCGGAGGTGCCTGGAATGGAGCCACCAAAGTAGAGATTCCCTGCAAACCCTGCTGAGAGGAAGACAAGGGATGTTGTAGGATGGACCACTGGGCCTGTAAGGTCCACTGGAGAATCCTTATATTCAGACGTGTGAGCGGTGACAGGTTGATGGCTGCTGCCATGGACCCCAGAGCCCTCAGGACTAATACTGCTAGAGGGGTCGAGGACTGAAGAAGAGCCAAAACGTGGAGGTTTAGGTTGCAGAGTCTGTCCGACGTCAAAAAGACTTTGCACTGAATTGTGTCTATCCTGGCCCCTATGAAATCCAAGATCTGAGTAGGCTGAAGGGAGGATTTTTTGTGGTTGATTATGATCCATAGATAGCGGGCGAAATGTAGGAAATAGTCCCTTGCTGAACATAGTAGATGCTTGGTGGGGGCGGCTAGGAGCCAGTCATCCAGGTAAGGAAAAACCTGTATTCCCTGAAGCCTCAGGTGTGCCGCTACAACTGCCATGACCTTCGTGAACACCCTGGGGTGAGACCGGAGGGTAGGACCCTGAACTGATAATGGCTGGCTCCCAGCCGAAAGCGGAGAAACCTCCTGGATTGCCTGTCCATTAGAACGTGGTAGTACGCATCCTTGAGGTCTATGGAGCACATCCAGTCATTCTCCTGTAAAAGTGGGAGAATGGATTGAATGGTGACCATCCGGAACTTTTCTTTGGCGACTGACAGACAGGTTCAGTGTGGACAGGTCGAGAATTGGCCATAAGTCCCCCGTCTTTTTTGGCACCAAAAAAGAACCTGGAGTAAAAGCCTGATCCGGATTGACCGGGGGGCACATGCTGGATGGCTCTTTTTCTTAGTAGCTTTTTTATTCTGAAGGCTGCTACCGCCCTCTGATTCGGTGGTACATCGGGGAGGTGCCCTGACCGGGGAGGAGAACTTAGGAATGGAATTGAGTAACCTCTGGATATGATCTGGAGCACCCAGCGATCTGTCGTAATGGACTCCCAATGTGCTAGATGCTCTGAGAAGTGCCCCCCGACTGCCTCCAGAGAGGAGCAGTCGGGCAACCCCTCAGGGTTGCTGTGCGGGTCGATCGGAAAAGGGTGCCTCGACCCAAAATTCTTCGGCCCCCCTCTCTGCCTCTGGGCCGGCGTCCACCTTGTCCTCCTCTGCCTCTGAAGGATGAGGGATCCGGAGCGAAACAGGATTGTTGGGATTTCTGGAACCACATCTTCTTCTGCCTTCTTCGGTTCCTGGAGAAGGACCTCTGAGGAGCCGAGAAGCTGATCCCGACGGCAGACAATGTTTTCCCATCCTTCTCGCTCTGGAGTAGCGTATCATGGACGGTTTTGCCGAAAAGCGTAGAACCGTCAAAGGGGGCGTTTGCAAAGGATGCCTTGAAGGGTTCCGCAAAGTCGCAGAGATGGAGCCAGGCCTGTCGTCGTAAGACAATGCCTGCTCCTCTGGCTATAGCCGCTCCCTCCGTGGCATGGGAGAGAAGCCTCATAGAGGTGTTTGTGATAGACTTAAGAGTGGCCATTTGCGCCGAGAAGGTCCACTTGTCCTCGGCCGACATGGACTCTGGGGGTGACCCAGCCTACTCTTTGATTAGGTCCCGCTGGAGTCGAATCATGTGTGCCATATAGTTCAGCGACCTGACAGAGAAGGTCGCTGAAGCGGACATCCACTTTCTGAGGCGGTCCATTGCCCGAGACTCCTTGTCTGGAGGATGTACCGAGGAACTCTCCTGTGCCAGTTCCTTCTTGGTGGCAGCCGCCACCACCATGGCATCTACCGGGGCACCTTTTCTCCAAATTGTCCTGTCTGTGGGGGGGGCTGAGAATCCTGTCCGGTCTCTTGGGTAATGGCTCCACAGTGTCCGGCTCCTTCCATGCCCTGGTAGTTATGAGGTCCACCAGGGGATTGGTGGGAGGGGACACCCAAGAGGTAGATGGGCCTGCATCGAATGCCTCCAGAAACACAGACTTATCCGAGGAAGGCTTTTGGGCTGACCACCCACCTCTAATACGAAGCATTTCCATAATGTCTCCAAAGGAGACGTCCTCGGGGGGGTGACCTGGGGGAACCTTCCCCTTCCTCCAAGTCCGTGTCTTCCGTGAGGGACTCAGATGAGTCCAAGTGCCTCCTCTTACACTTTTGGTTGTGAGGAGCCTCCTCGGGGGGGGCTGTCCGAGGAGGGCTCACCAGCAATGTCCTGTTCCTCTACGGGAACCATCTGGGACGTGGGCACAGGCTGTCCCTGAGGCCGGATGATGGAAGACAGGCCCGTCTGAGAGGGAATGGCGGGTGGATCTGTAGCAAGAGCCTGGGGCCTCAAATCCCTCGAAAGGACCCTCTCCACAACTTCTAATGCTGAGGATGAGCTGCTTTCCCTAGGATCCAAAAGCATTCCCCTCGGATCCGGCGTGTGGATCGGCGCTGGAGAAGACCCAATCGGATCCAAAAGGACAGTGCGCTCCGACCTCAATGGAGCCAAAGGCACACTGACCCCTCCAGATCTGACGCTCAGCTCACGGCCCGAGAGCTCAGATCTGAAAATGGACCCGACAAACTCGAAGGTGCAGTCGGCGCAAAAGTAGGAAACACTGTCGGCGCCGACACCACCGCGGCTCCGAAGCTACTCAGATCCGACAGCTCCGAACCCCGATAGTGGGTCGGAGAAGGAGCAATGGGGGCAAAAAATGGGGTCAAGCTCCGGAGGCAAGAGCACTCCCATCTGCAGCTGGGCCTGAAGAAATCGACGCATCATCCGGTCCATGTCCGCGTCGGATAAACTTCTGGTTGAACTGGATGAGGCTGCCGAGGCTGGCCGGGAAGGCCGCCTGGACGACCTTGAAGGTGACCGGGTCTCCTCCTCCGGCTCCAGGGAGAAATGTGGAGAATGAAGCCTGGAAGGGGAAGACCTAGAGACCTTAAGGGGGGAGGCGAGCTGCTTAGACAGCGGGGTCGAGGGAACTGAATTGGCCCGCCTCTTGTGGATACGATGCCTGTCCCTATCACACTCCTTGTCTTTCTTGTCCTTTTTCCTGGTGTCCCTTTCCTCCTGAGCTGAAGAGGGAGTTTGAATCCCGGCCATGGGAGTGGGAACAATCGGTGGAGCAGCCGCGGCTGGAGCCACAGAGGGGGAGGAGAACGAAGCCGAATCAGGGGGCAAAAGGCCCGCAAGGACTAGCTTAGTCCGCCTATTCCTCAAAGCCCCGGGGTTGAAGGCTGCACAGGTAGTGCAGCCTGACAAAAGGTGGTCCACGCCCAGGCAAATAATGCACCGAGTGTGGCCATCCGCTGGGGACAGCTTATGGCCACACTCGGAGCATTTCGAAAAAATTGCTTTTGGGCCTTCAGACATTTTGAAAAGAACAGGCCCACACGCACACACCTTCACACACAGACAGAAGGGGGGAGGGAAATTAAAATCTACACTAAGCTAACGCGAAAACTACCCAAATAGTTTAAGGGAGAGAAAGGAGACCACACACACTAAGTTTACAGAGATTTTAAAGGAAAAACGTTTAAATATTCTACTTTAACTCACAAACCCAATGCTAGGAGCTCGTTCTCAGATGCTTCAAGAAGCCACGGCAAATGAGATCTGAGGACTAGAGGGAGGTAGCAGGGTATTATGGGTAGGGGAGGAGCTTGGAGCTTGGATCTTTTGCTAGGAAAGCTGCCGGCTTGGATCCGAATCGGATCCAATACTCACAGATTGCTGATCAAATGAATTTAACTACTTCAGATCATATCTTTTTCCCCTTTACTTAAAAACTGTCATTACAAAGTTAGAAAATACTTTGCATAAGAAAGAAGCATCATAAGGATGAAAAATCCAAAAATCAAATGTCTGTCAGCACTTCCCGACCCAGTTCTGAACAGTCTGCCAGTGAACTGCCAGAAACCACAAAAAAAAAACATTAGAAACGGATGAAAACCATGAGTAAAATGTCCTGCTCTGATGCTGACAACACACAACTTTTTAAAGACAGAGGTTTGATAACTATTTTGCCAGCAGTAAAACATGATCGAAAGCTGGTCAGATCGCAAGGACCTCGGATCCGACCACTCCACAGCTAATATGCAGATAAAAGCCATTCTCTCTCTCTCTCATCATGACACTACAATGCTGGGTCCTCTTGAAAGATCCAGGATAACATTTGGAGGGTTGAAGCCCCAATAAGGCTGCATATTAAAATAAACTCTTTTTTTTTATTTTTTTTATTTGTGTAGTGAGTGCAGAGGTTGAGTCTGCCACAGAAAAGCAGCCACACTGAAGGACCCTCCACCACTAGGAAGAGATAGATATTTCCAAAAAAAAAATGGCACATTTACTAAGCAAAATGAGGATGGGGGAAAGACAAAATTAAGCCTAGAACTTTAAGCAAAAGAAAAGGCTTTCTAAAACCAATGGAAAGACAGGGTACAAGTGAGGGAGAGGTAGAATTAAATCAATTAGAAATAAGAATAAAGGAAAGAAAATACCTGTCTCCCAAAGCGAAACTCAAGAGCTGAAGACAACCATGTCCAGTTAGCAGAGTGACAAAGAAGATCTGAGGGATGTTAGGGGTGGTGCCTTGTGGGTAGGAAAGGAGCCTGAAAGTTTGTTAAAGAACACAAACTAGTGTAAAGGTTGAGTCAAATATGAGGGTTGAATTTGAACCCATAGGTTACGGATGAATGAAAATTGACAACATCAGATCTATTAATCTACGAACAGTAAGAAAGTCACTAGACAATTCTAGAAATTGCACACCAAAAAAGCACTATAAACTAGCCTGAACTCCTACTACTAAATACTAAATAGCAAATGCAATCATCTAACTAATAAGCTAAAGGGAGGAGGAAAAAGGTTAATCATTTTTCACTTATCTTGAAGAAGCATGGAGCTTCCGGTAAACACATCTGGTTTGACAGCAGGCAAAATTGATCTGAGGCAAATCAGGCAAAAGAATGGAATTGTGGGTAGGGAAGGAGTCATAGCTCTTGGATCCAGTACTCTGGTATAAGACGCTGAGGTCAGATTCGACTGGATCTGACTTCCCACATGTTGAATCAGACGAAAATAAACAACATCAGAATTATTATTTCATATACGGATTATCACACATTTACAGAAAAAAACATACACGCAAATGTATTCATATTGCTGCAGAGCACCATAAAACATAGGCAGCAATATCAAAAAACTCAAACCCACAACTCAGAATTAATACTTCAATGTGTTTATTACCCTTTTTTTTCCGTTTTTTTTATGCATTGGAATGAATGATCCATACTTCATTAAAGTATCGCACAAGGGAGGCGGTGTGATTTTCTCAAAATATCTGATTGCAGGTTATAAAATGTTCCAACAGCAGAGAACAAGACACAGGAAAGACAGCTTCAGCCCTGAAGAGAATCACATTGTCATGGATGTTCTGAGGACATATGGAAACTGCTTTTTACTACACAGGAGCCAACACAGACACAGAAAGACAGCCGAGATATGAAATCAAGTAGTTGCTCATATTAAAGGGAAGAAATTGCACCTTGGCACAGTGTTGAAAAAGAGGCAACAACATGGCCAATTGTGCCAGGACAAAAGCTAGGAAAAATGCTGTAGCCCATAGCAGCACTGGGAGAGCTCCTTCTACACTCCAACCTAAATGCCAAACAATGAGAAGCTTTTCTGTATAATGATTTGGATGCAGACAAAGCCATTGCTGGAATCATTAGAGGTGATGCTGACAAAAATACTTCCAGGCCTCTGCAGCAACTATACTCGGGTAGTGTGGAATGTTAGTGTGTAACTCATATTACTATATTATGCTAAAATGTACTTGGCATGACACCTGGGCACAAATCACTCTATAATGTTTCACCATCTGGTAAGCCATCAATGTCAGGTGCAGGACAAAGACTACAGACAATGCATAGTAAGTGTAGTCATCCAACCTGTATGTAAAAATAATTCAACCTGTCAAATGCCACTTTAACCACATTTTGACATATTTCACCACAGGGTCAGCACCAGAAACAACCACATTCTGTGCCTTAGCACAGATGGCTGTCAACAATGAGGCCATTAAGTCCAATTGCGCAAGTCCTACTTTCCTGTAACAGTAGACGTTCATAGAATGCACTGCCTTACTGGCATATGAGTAGCGGTACCCTCCTACCCTATCTCTGGAACTCTACAAAAGCTCAGAGCTCCTCTCCCTGCCTATCTGTGGGTATGATGAACCAATCACCCGAGAGTACAGTGACTGCCTTTCAGACCCACAGACAAGACAATTCCAGATTTCCATGGTCTAAACAGACGAGAAGATGAAAATGCAAGTTTGCGAACAGCTATTGTTCCAACCCCCCCCCCCAAAAAAAAATACCTGCACAACAAAAAAGGGAAGCTAAGCAAAAACTCAACAGCAACTCCAACACCAAACTATATACATCCAAAAGGGGGGGGGATAGGTACTGCCAGTAAGGCAGTGTGTTCTGTGAACATCTACTGTTACAGTTACTATGTTCAACATACACACAGCTTTACTGGCATATGGGTAGATTCCAAAGCTTACCTAGCCTGGGAAGAGGAAGGATAAGGGTCCAGGAGTCCCTGGAGAATGGTCCTAGCAAAGCCTACTTGGATCTAGAAAAAGCATCCAACTTGTAGTGCTTCAAAAAGGTATGGACAGAGGACCAAGAATCTGTCTCTAGAATACTTTTAAAGTCTACTGCTTTACAATACACTACTGAAGAAGAAAAGGCCCCTGTGGAATGCACTTTTACTTTGCTTGGATTCACCTTGTCATGCAGGGTGTAACAAAAAACAGAGGACAACCAATATGCCATTGTTTGCTTAAAAAACAGGTTGATCTTACTTTTCCCTATATAGGAAATAAACAGCCTTTCAGCCTTCCTGAAGGGTTTTGCACTGTCAATGTAGTACCTGAGCTGACAGTGCACATCCAAGGTTTGAAGTATCCTGTCTCCACTATACTAAGGTTGTTGACAGTACACTGAGACATTGATAGACTGAATGAAAGTGAATTTTCAGACCACTTTTGGCATGAAAGGGGGGTTAGTGCATAACACAACCCTCTTCTTGTAGAAAAGCTGGTAAGGTTATCCCACCATGAAAGCTTGTAGCTCTGAAATTGACCTTGCAGATTTCAGAGCAATAAGCAAAACAATTTGCAACATTAAGAATTACATATTAACCTGAGCAGCTGATTCAAAAGATGGTAAGGTCAATTTTTTTTCAGACTATAGTTGAGATTCTGCAAAGGAGGAATTTGCAAGAGAGCCTCGTATGTGATACTTACATTAACTGTTGAAACAAAACAGAAGAAGTAGAGAGAGGAGGATCCATTGACAGACAGGCAGAAATGGTTAGTAAATGCACTTAAATGGACACATAAGATAAGCCATCCTGAAGTAGCTCAAACAAACATGACAAAAACCAGAGGGATGCAAACCTCAAATGATCTTCTGTTCACGTTTAGGCACCAATTTGAAAACCTTATCCCTTTGAAAATATAAAATTTTCTAGAAGCAGGTTTTCTGGCCTCCTTTCACACCTACTGCACATCCTCAAGAAACAAGTATCTAAACGGAGTCCAGACTGACTCATTTAGGTTATCAGTTGTAATTGCTCCATAATAGGGTGTACCAGTAATCCCTGAGGCTGTATGAACAAATCCAGAGTGTGAGGATGTTTGTGGTAACTGCCCTCAGCCAATACCGTTAAAAGGGATTACCAGGATTGCCTGAGCCAATAGTGGGTCACAAAAGTGATCTTTGGCATTTCTTACCTTGTGAATCTGTGGAAAAAGAGGAAATGCAAACAATAAGAGTCTCATCTAAACAAACAAGAATGTGTCTGTTCTCCAAGCATGTCTAGAACAGAATAATTCCAGTTGTCTGTTTTAAAGCCATAATCTGCGCTTGTTTCCCACTTTTCCTCTAACTAGTCTATTCCAGATACAGATTTGCTGTATCCAGGACTGTCTGTAAGTTTCAGAGCGGTGCCAAAGTCTGCTCTTTAATTTTCCCTTTAGATCTGCTAGTTCTCTCCTCTCCTCTCCTACACTTTTACTAGCTTATTAGTTTAGCACTATAATGAAAAACAAAATGCTACAGACCACCACTATATCCCAAAATTTAATAATGCTGAAAATGAATGTCCACAAACAACAAAAAATAAAATAAGTAAAACAGCAGTATAAAATTGTTCAGTCCTTAGCGCTTTCGAGTATTAACCCTTCTTCAGATAATTAACAAGTTACCTTAGAAAATATTTAAACTCAGCAACAGCCAATCAATGTTCAATAAAATACCGGCCTATTTTTCAGGGCGGGTTTCACTGGAACTACCTCATTGAGGCCAGGGAACCTGTGTGCCATCAGTTCTAAGATTCATCTAGTCTCCACTAACTCAGTCTGGTTCTTTATATTCCCACCTCTAAAACTCCTGTTCATTTTCCAAATAGCCCTAAACTTAAACCTATGCCCCTCATTCTGTTCAATGTGCCTATACAAAACATTGTGGGGATTCCTGGTTCTAATAAAAGATAGATGTTGTAATATTCTTACTTTAAACATGCAGTTCGTTTTCCCCACATAAAAACTTGTGCATTGTTGACATTCTGCTAAGTAGACCACATCTGTTGTCCTATATGTAGCCCTGGCCTTAAAACAAAACTCCTTACCCGTAACAGGGTGAACATACCCCCACTGCTCTATTGATAGAGCCACAGGCCTTACACGTTCCACAGGGTACAGTTCCTTCCTTGCTTATGACATGTTTTATTTTATGTTCATTCTCACGAACCAAGATGTCTTTCAAATTTCTATTTCTCCTAAAACCAAAAAAATGGCCTATCCCGTACTAAACCCTTCAAACTGTCATCAATACTGAGTATGCTCCAGTTCTTCTCCAGTATTGCACAAACTCCATGTATGTTGTTAATATAAGTGAGGATAATCCTGGTATTTTGTGGTTTATTAACAGGGGTGTGTGTAACATCCAGTACCAGCCTCTCATTCTGGCGCCTCAACCAGGGTCTCATCTTACCTTCCCTATGAAACCCTCTCTGTTCTAATACACCTTTAACCAATTGTTTATTATACCCTCTACCCATAAAGAATCCTTCTAAACTTTCAACCTCCTCCTCCTCCTCAAAAAATCTGTCCTCAGTACAGACCCTAGATACCCTACATAGCTGCCCCTTCACTATATTCTCAAAGGTGAACCTCAGATGCATACTATCATATCTCAGTATACTGTTTTTCCAACAGTTTTTCCTACATAAACAAGTCGAAAGATCCCCCCTGCCGTTTTGCTTGATCTTTGCATCCAAAAATCAACCTCAGTTCTAGAATATGTGGGGGTAACAATTGTTGCTCATCCCCCTTCCATAAAATAAACACATCATCCACAAAACGCCTGTATAGGCCAATCTTGTCTAACCAGACATTATGTGCTCCCAACACAAACTGTCTCTCCCAAAAAGACAATACTAAATTGGCATAGGTGTTAGTGCAGGGGATGCCCATGGCTACCATCTGCGCTTGTCTATATACTTCATTCAGGCATATAAAGATGTTGTTCTCCAACACCAGTGTGAGCATATGTGCTATCAATCTCAACTTGTAATCATCTACCCCTAACTCACCTAGTAAACTACATACAGCTCCAATTCCATAATCATTGTTAATGACAGTGAAAAGGTTCCGAACATCCAGCGTAACCATAACATACTCTCCATACATCTCTGAAACCCGATGGTCTCGGAAACATCTCAGAAAGTGACCTGTATCTTTTAATATTTCTTTAATCTTTTCTACATATGGTCTCAATACTGTCTCAAGCCAAATAGAGATATTCTCCGTAACCCAATCCCTTCCCGATTCAATGGGTCTGAGGGGAGGGTCCCTCAGATCCTTATGTATCTTAGGGAGAGCTCTGAATACTGGAATCACAGCGTGTTCTTTACACAAAAACTTAAAAAGGTCATCATTCATTAAACCTTGTTCTAAACACCCTGATAAGCTATTCTGGACCTGTTGTATAATGTGTCTTACTGATAGGGGCGAAATAGAAACATACGTATCACTATCCAACAATATCCTCTTCAGTTTATCAAGATAAACATTTTTATCTAATACCACAATAGCGCCTCCTTTACCGGCCTGTTTGATAACCAAATCTGTATCACTTTGCAAACTACTTAAGGCTCTGTGAAGTGGTACACTTAAATTATGGAACTTTTTATTCCTATCATCCTGTAGAAACCTTAAAATATTTTGTTCACAACATCTAATAAATGTTTTCATAGGCCCCGTAAAAGGAGGGACAAAGCTACTTGGTTGCCTTAAACCTAACGACATTGATGGATTGTTGCTGTATATTTGTTTCAACATAATATTTCTACAATAAAACATAATATCCATGATAATCTCATTAAAACAACTTTTGCGACTTGGAACAAAAGTTATCCCCTTGTTTAAAACAAACAGTTCATCTTGTGTAAATGTATAACTAGATAAATTATACACAATGTCATTAACAATATTACCAGTCAATCCAGTGTTCTCCTCTTCTTTGTTCCCCTGCCTTCGCTGAGGGAATACTTCCATTCCCCTTTCTTTTTCACTGGGGCTGGCAAATGTGCTAAAAAACGTTCATTGCATCCAGAAGAAAGACTTTCTTTGGGTCTAGCCCCCAATTCCAACACTCGACTAGTGCTGGCTCGCTCACTGGAAGCTTCTGACATAATCGCTGTATCTACAGACATCCCTATAGCGTTTATAGAAGAAACAATGGCAGTTCCTGATGACTGCGGGACAGAATCAGCATCTTGCTGTATTACTTTACCCAGTCCTCGATTAACGGGTGCACTTTCAGAGGCCTGCACCAAGCGTTGATCTGAAACAGTACTGACCTCTGTTGGCCGAAAACCTTCCGGTCGATGTACAACTTGTCTCACCATCGATGTCACTGAAGGGGCGTCCCTTGAAATGGTCATGCATCTCGGTTCACCTCGGTCATCCCTCGGCCTTTCATAAAGTCATCATAATCTCTTTGCAATTTCTTGACCTTTTGCTGCTGCATTCTATTATCGGTGGCAGAGAAAGTACAATATAAGTCTTCGAGCATTTTGGTATATCGCTCCCCCCTAAAATCCACTTCCAATCTACGTTGCAACAGCTCAACCTCCTTGCTGAGCTGCTCTTCTTCTGGTGTAAAGAACTCTAATAATTTCATGTAAGCGAAACAAGTATTTATATTAATCATCTGCCACTTAGCCAATAGTTCTGGATAATGTTCTCCTTGAGTGGGCATACAAAACACCCTCATACCTCTCAGTACTATACCAAATTTGAGGCAAGCCTCAAAATGGTTTCTCTGCCATTGCAAACGTTTCAGTCTATTGACTTTGTATCTGAATTCTCTGAGTGTCTCTTCAAAATTTTGATCTACGCTTACAACCATGGTCTCAGTTAACAGCTCCTCAGTGGCTACATGAAAGTTAAGACTTAACAGAGGATTACCAGGTTTCGATAAATTTACTCTGAGTCTTGTCCCACTCATATCCAATACGTCACGCTGAACACCATCAGTTATCTCCAAAACCGTTTCTTCCATAGTGTGCTGGGTCTCTGAACAAACAGATAGCAAACTGAAGCGATAAAATGTGGAGACCTCGCCAAAGGTCTGTTTAGCATAAATCATAGTCCAAATGAAAAACAAAATGCTACAGACCACCACTATATCCCAAAATTTAATAATGCTAAAAACGAATGCCCGCAAACAACATAAAATAAAATAAATAAAACAGCAGTATAAAATTGTCCAATCCTTAGAGCTTTTGCGTACTAACCCTTCTTCAGATAATAAACAAGTTACCTTAGAAAATATTTAAACTCAGCAACAGCCAATCAATGCTCAATAAAATACCCGCCTATTTTTCAGGGCAGGTTTTATTGCAACTACCTCATTGAGGTCAGGGAACCTGTGTGCCATCAGTTCTAAGATCCATCTAGTCTCCACTAACTCAGTCTGGTTCTTTATATCCCCACCTCTAAAACTCCTGTTCATATGCCAAATAGCCCTAAACATAAACCCATGCCCCTCATTCTGTTCAATGTGCCTATACAAAGCATTGTGGGGATTCCTGGTTCTAATAAAAGTTAGATGTTGTAATATTCTTACTTTAAACATGCAGTTTGTTTTCCCCACATAAAAACTTGTGCATTGTTGACATTCCGCTAAATAGACCACATCTGTTGTCTTACATGTGGCCCTGGCCTTAAAACAAAACTCCTTATCCATAACAGGGTGAACATACCCCACTGCTCTATTGATAGAGCCACAGGCCTTACATATTCCACAGGGTACAGTTTCTTCCTTGCTTATAACATGTTTTATTTTATGTTCATTCTCACGAACCAAGATGTCTTTCAAATTTCTATTTCTCCTAAAACCAAAAAATGGCCTATTCCCCCCCCCCACACACACACACACACACAAAGGTAACCACCATGAAAAACTTCTCCAAAGCTAACTTTGGGCTCCTAAAAACAGAGGTGGCTAACTTCACAGCATCCATGCAAATGGAGAATAGTTGCATGACTGCCGAATCATACATCAATGCACTGTACGAGTATGTACACAAATGCATGGATCTTGCCATACCCAATAGAACCAAGATGCTCTCCTCCAAAAAAAGGAAGCCAATCTGGTGGTCTCCTGCCATAAACAAACTCTACAACAGAAGGAGGAAACTGATGCAGAATAAGGTAAAGTCCCAAGACTGAAAAAACTCCCTTATCAGCCTCAACAATTAGTTGAGATCCCTCATCTAATCCTCTAAAGCTAGCTATGAAAACAGAATTGCAGCAGATAGCAAAGACAACCACAAGGCCTTCTACAGCTATGTAAAGAATCTCCATGGCAATACCCAGATTTGCTCTGAGCTACTGCACAATGGTACCTCCTATACTGAGCCAACAGATATTGCCAATATACTGGCCGACAGATTCAGTGCCAACTATAAACCTTCCCCCAAAGGACCAATCACAATACCAGTAGATTGCCAGGCACCCAGTATTACTGCTGCACAGGTTGAAACAGCACTGTCCAAGGCTAAGACTATAGCTTCTATGGGACCTGACAATATCCCTGGCTGTGTTCAACATGAACTACAGAGTGAACTGGCACCTCACCTATGTGCCCTGTTCAGTCACAGTCTCACCTCAGGCTTTGTCCCTACCAAATGGCGCACTGCTACAGTCAACCCTCTCCACAAAGGAGGAGCGACTACAGACCCTGGAAACTATCGCCCCATTAGCCTGACGAGTCTGATATGCAAAGCTATGGAACACATCATCATGGACCTAATAAACAAGGATATAGGGAATCTTCAAGCTCTGGATCCTACACAGTTTGGTTTTGTGAAGGGTAGATCATGCCTGCTCAACTTGGTCGACTTCTTTGAGTCATTCACCAGAGCTGCGGATGAAGGCAAGGTGGTTCATACAGCCTACCTTGATCTGGCCAAGCCTTTGATACCATTCCCCAACTCAGGAATCATAGAAAAACTCACAAAGCTTGGCACCAACCCCTATATCACTAGGTGGGTTGCAAATTGCCTCACAGATAGAACCCACAGTGAGAAAGTAGCTGACTCCTAGTCAGATTGCAGAACATCACGAGTGGAGTCCCACAGGGTTCGATCCTGGGTCCTCTCCTGTTTGATATCTGCTTCTCTGAAGTCCAGGCCAACACGAAGGGACTCTGGCTGACAAAGTTCACATACGATTGCAAGTTGGGAGTTATTACTAACTCCCCAAGTGATGCTGACATCCTACAGGAAGGCCTCATTGAAACCAACGAGTGGTGTCAGAACCATGGCCTTAAGCTCAATGCCACAAAATGTGTCGTCATCTCCCTTGGGAAAAACCTGGCCCCATGAATTACCACATTGATGGTAGTCCACTGAACACAGAAGGTGTTATAAGGGTTCTGGGAACACAGGTTGACAGCAACCACTCTTTTGACCACCACATTACCACTGAGGTCAGAAAGCCCTTCTATGTGGCACATTTCATTACTAAGGGTTTTGCATCAAGGAAGAAAGAGGTCATTGTCTCCCTCTACTCTTCTCTCATTAGGCCAATCATTGAGTACAATGCCCTATTTGGCATGTACCTCACTAGACACCTGCAACAACTGGAGAGGCCACAAAAGTACCTCACAAAGAGGATCCTAGGCCTTAAACACTTGTCCTATATGGGCAGACTCAAAAAACTCCAACTATTTTCTGTCTCATATCACCTACTTAGATGCAATCTCTGCTTGACGTACAAAGCCATGTCTGACCCAGCTCTGTTAGAAATGCTACATATAAAGAAATCCCAATCCCTCCACACCACATGCTCCAGAGACCTCAACCTCTTTACCACAATCAACAGAACATGCTGGAAGGACATGTTCATAACCCAGAGACTGCCCATGCTCTGGAATAGACTTCCCATACATGTCAAGCAGAGCACCTCACTGGCCCTCTTCAAGAGAAATCTTGATGAGTGGATGGAAAATAGAAAATTCGCCCTGGGGATCACTCCAGTGACTCTACTCGACAGAGGCACTGGGAACTAAGGTCGGGTGGCATGATGCCAGGGTAATCCTATGGGCTAGGCCTGTAAAGGCTCCAGGGCCATTAACCTAGTACACACCTATGAACCTATGAAAGGAGGCAAACAGATCTATTAAACTCATTACCCCACATATGCACTAGATTCTGAAACACCACAGCTTTGAGCTTCCAGTTGTATGGGTCTGCCAAGGATCTACACAGTCTATCTGCCATAACATTTTGCTATGATGGGATGTATGCTACATGAATAGTCAGATGATGCTGTAAAGCCAACTGCCAGACCATCATTCCCAAGTGGCACAGAAGGTATTACCTTGGACCCCTGAGTTTATTGAAGTACCACATTACTGTGGTGTTGTCCTTAACCACCAGACAAAGACCTGGCGCCCGTAGCTGGTGAAAGACTTTCAAGGAAAGGAATGTTGCCACCAAATCCTTGACATTGACACTTCTATGCACCCTTAGGACCCCAAGTGGCCTGCACTTCTACTCCTATTGAGTCAGGTCCCCTAGCAAAGTCAGACTAATCTAGCAGGACCAGGAGGGAAGAAGGTAAGCCCTGTACTGATACTCAACTATTCTCTTTACCACTGTAGCTATTGTCTGATGAAGGGCAGCACTGATAACTGAGATTCTAGAGAATGCAGTTACTGAGTCCAACAAGTCCGGGCATGCCATTGAATTTTCCACATGCGGAGATGGACCAGTAGTATCTTGAGAATCATGGATGCCATAAGTCCTGAAATATTTAGGCATTCTCTTGCCAAGTCAAAATTCCTCCTATAGAATTTCTGAAGCACCATCTGGTAAGACAGGAACCTGTCTTCAGGAAGAAAGGCAATTATTTTGTCTGAGTCATTAAAGCACCCCAGGTAGATGAGTCTTTGCAAGGGTGTCAAGCACGACTTCTGAAAGTTCAGCATAAACCCTAGCTGGAAGTGTAAGGTCAAGACTTACTCAAACAATTCCTAAAACCTGGATACAAACCCTGCACAGATCAGCAAGCCATCCAAGTTATAAAAAAGTTGAACAGTGAGACAATACTGGAGCAAGGCCTTTGTTAAAAACTCAAGTTGCCATGGACAACCTTCTCTTATTATGGCACTAGAAAACTGGAAGGGTCCTATCTGTGGGTCTGAAATGCAGTCCCTATACTCTCAGGTGATTGGTCCATCACAACCAAATTCAGACAGGGATAGAAGCTCTGACCTTTGGTAGACTGCCAGAGATAGGGTAGCAAGGCACTACTACTCAAATGACAGTACGGCAGTGTGATTGTTGAACATCTCTCATTCTCTTGACACAGCCTGAGGAAAGTGGCACATGGTCACAAAGAATATTGGCAGGGACCCCTACACCACAGCAGTTAGATAACTTCTTAGGCAGTGATATAGCCTCAAACACTCAGCACAATGAGGACGTCATTACAGTGGAGGGGGGAGCACCATGCAGTTCAACACTTACATCTTGTGCACAGCCTGAATCTTTTGATGAACAGACTATCCATTCAAAGGTAACTGTACCCATAATCACACCAGTACAGACAGAAACCAGGCTATATTTCACAGTTAGCTTAAGAGACACTCAAGGCCTTGACTACTCAGTACCAGATGTGCCGTGATGTTGTGTAAACCCAGGCGAGTCTATATCACGTTGTCAAACTTTTAAAAAGTTTGAACACCATATAGTCGACACCATATGTTCGAACTTTAAAAGTTCAAAAATGTAATAAAAAAACAAAACACAAAAAATGTATCTGAAGGTTGTAAGCAGGGGGGCAGGCACCCCTGCACCCCACACACCCCCGTTACTTAAATATACCAACTCCAAGATTGCACTACATTGCAGGAAAGGGAAAGATTCCCTTAGGGAGATCTCTGTTGAAACGTTCAAAGTTTTACAAGTTTGAACATATAGTTTCGATCATGTGACGTTCGAACTTGTAAAAGTTCAACAACGTGAATGGGATCTAACCCAGGTTACTGCCGCTGAGAATGACGTGGAGATGAAAGGAGTATTGCAGGGTATACATGAGGAATTTCACCAGTACATGGGAATGGCTGAGGCTAGAAAAAATGTCATGATGATTCTCATATGCAGTATGGTTGCAGATACAGCATGCATGTCTGTCTCCATGCCTTCACTCATAAAAGCTTATCATACACACACTAGGAACATAGGCAGATGTGGCTGTGGAACTGTCCACACACATGAAGGATGAATGGGCTAGGTACCACATGCATTTCAAGAAAGTGCAGGCACTCACATAAATTCCCCCAAAAAGAAGACTGACAAGCCTTGTCAGATTTCCATAACACATGGCAGAATCTCTCCGTCAAGGTCTACATTCTGCAGTACAGTTAGGTTAATGTCAGGAGGTTCCCATGCATTCAGTAGATCCCATCATCTGATCAACTCAGCTTCAAGCTCACATGCCAGCACTTGCTCTTAATCTATGAGGCCATCAACCACAGTATCCTTAGGGAACACTGTGCATGATAACTTTCCAATAAGAGAAAAAAAGAAGTTATGTTCTTGCCATAACGTTCCATGTGATGTGTTCATCTCGTCTTTGTTCTTACACATGGGTTTGGAGCCGATCATCGGCTCCGAGTCGACCGCACTGCAAAGCTCTGCATCTTAGAGAAGCTCGAGACCAGATTATATCCCATAATCCTCCCTGCTATTCCTCAGATCTAGGTTGCAAGAAACCAGACCTCTAACCCTCACCTCGGTGCAAGACATACACATTCACATGGATATCCATGAATATCCTCTGACTATAATAAGTAATTCTTATGGGCGGTGAACCATATCCTAATGAGGACACAGACCAATGAACCCTAGAAGAAGTAAGAAAAATCCCGACCAGACTCTAGTCTTACCTGTTCTTCCATAACATGTGAAGGGGGGGGGGCGTGTAAGAACAAAGGCGAGATGAACACATCACATGGAACGTTATGGTAAGTACATAATTTCTTTATGTGAAAGTGTTCAATCTCACCGTTTGTTCTTACACACGGGTAGCGTCCCTAGCTCCGTCACCCTGGGTGACTCATGGAAGAACGTTCCTGAGCACAGTGGAACCAAAGGATGTCCTGTCCTTGGAGGTCCTGTCAACCTTATAATGAGTGATAAATGTATGAGGCTTAGCCCAGGTAGCTGCTGCACAAATCGTGTCCAAAGGTAAGCGAGCTGCATGAGCCAAGGAAGTGGACACGGACCTGGTAGAATGAGCCTTAGGCTTGAAAGGTAATGACTGATTCTTAATAGAGAATGAATTCCAAACCACTGTGTATGGTGAAAAAAAGCACAAGCACTGAATCACGAAGAATTTATTCCAAACAACCTCTCAGATTAAGCGCTTTCACCAGTAAACTGGCTTCTTCAGAGTCATGCAGAACAAAACATAATGCCTAAACCAAGTTAATATACTCTCCACATATCCACAGTTAATTAATTAAAACTAATTAGTCAATTAAATAAAAAATAGCTATATACATCCATAAAAGACAGAACAATATATAACATAGTGAACCACTTGCATAGATGTTTAGAAAAATAATTACATAGACCAAATACATATATATATTATAATAAAATTATTAAACAATGTAAACTAAAAAACATTCATCTAAATCATACTGGCTAAATACTTCAATTGAGGTTTTAAAGAGATTGACTCATTAAGTCCTGGACGCCTCATAGCGTTCAACCTTAACTGCCATTCCATCTCCAATCTTGCTACCCTATTTTGAATGTCACATTTACTATTAGGTTTAACCCTATCTACAATAAAGAATAGAAATTTATTAAAATTTACACATACCTTAGTATGTAAATAAAGTGCATTATGATCATCCTTCCTTCTGATGGAACTAACATGCTCACCTATTCTTTCTTTGAGCATGTTAGTTCCATCAGAAGGAAGGATGATCATAATGTTTTTTTAGTTTACATTGTTTAATAATTTATTATAATATATATATGTATTTGGTCTATGTAATTATTTTTCTAAACATCTATGCAAGTGGTTCACTATGTTATATATTGTTCTGTCTTTTATGGATGTATATAGCTATTTTTTATTTAATTGACTAATTAGTTTTAATTAATTAACTGTGGATATGTGGAGAGTATATTAACTTGGTTTAGGCATTATGTTTTGTTCTGCATGACTCTGAAGAAGCCAGTTTACTGGAGAAAGCGCTTAGTCTGAGAGGTTGTTTGGAATAAATTCTTCGTGATTCAGTGCTTGTGCTTTTTTTCACCATACACAGTGGTTCGGAATTCATTCAATTTTTAGTTTGAACCTGTATTGGTTTTTATTCGGTGTGTCTTTTGATTCTTAATAGAGTACACAAATGCTATACAATCGGAAAGCCATTTAGATAAGGTACGTTTCGTGACTGCCATACCCTTTTTGTTGTCTGCAAATGAGACAAACAGCTGATCTGACTTTCTGTGATCTTTAGTCCTGTCCAGGTAAAATCTTAGCTGCCTATGAACATCCAACTTGTGCAGCATATACTCCAGTTTGTTTGTATGATTCTTGAAAAATGTGGGGAGCTCTATGGATTGGTTGATATTTAGGACAGAACATACCTTGGGGAGGAATGACGGGTTTGTGCACAAAGAGACTCTATCTGGCTGAAAGATCAAGTACGGTGGCCTGACTGACAACGCTTGTAGCTCTGATACTCTTCGAGCTGAAGTGACCGCCACGAGAAATAGTGTCTTCCACGATAAGAACTTTAGTAGGCAGGATGAAGCCAGTTCGAAGGGAGGCAACATCAGTTGTGACAATAACAAGTTTAAATTCCATGGGAAAAAGGGCTCCCAAATGGGTGGACGAAGGTGGAAGGTTCCTTTCATAAAAGCCTTGCAAAGCCTGTGAGACATAATAGAAGAGCCCCCCTCACCAATATGAAAGTTAGATATAGCCGCCAACTGTACTCTCAAGGTGGAAGTTGAGGCCCCTTCGTGAAAGAGAATTGATAAGAATTCCAGAACTTTGTGTAGTGGAGCTACCAAGGGATCTATGTGTTGGCTAGATGCCCAGCATATGAAGCGTTTCCATTTACTTCTGTAAAGCTTTCTGGTGGAGGCTTTATGAGAGGCAACCAGAATGTATTGAACTGCAGGAGAAAGAAGATCTGACCTGGTTAGAGAGGGAAGCGGAGCAGCCAAGCTGTCAGTTTTAGGGATTGGAGAAATGGGTGAGGAACTCCCGACGAATGAGTGAATAGATCTGGTACTAGGTCCAGAATCCAAGGTTCCTCCTTTTGATGGGCTCGAAGAAAGGGAAACCATATCTGCCGAGGCCAGAATGGCGCTATGAGTATTATTGTCCTTTCCAGGTTCCTGGCTTTCTGTAGAAATTTGGGAATCAACGGGGTAGGAGGGAATGCATACAGGAGACCCGGGGGCCAATCGTGCACCAGTGCGTCCCTGGGAACATCCCCCGGAGGGGTAGAAGGGCAAAGTAGCTTCTGCATTTGGCATTCAATGGGGATGCAAACAGATTGCAGCAAGGCTGGCCCCATCTGCGGAAGATCCTTTCTGCCACCTGTGGATTGAGGGACCACTCGTGAGGTAACAGGATGGCTCTGCTCAACCTGGCCGCAATGATGTTGGATGACCCCGGGATATGCGTTGCCAGTAGAAAGCGACCCGTGGACTCTGCCCATTGCCAAATTCTCATGGCCTCTCTGCATAATGGGTAAGACTTGGTTCCCCCTTGCTGGTTTATGTACCAGACCACAGACATGTTGTCCGTCTGAACTGCCACTGTTCCCACAGGTAAGAGAGCTTGGAAGTGTTGCAACATTAGGAACACCGTCCTCAACTCCAGAACATTTATGTGCAGGTTGTACTCCATGTTGGACCATTCCCCTTGGACTGTTCTTCCCTGAAAAAGTCCCCCCTCCACCCTATCAGAGAAGCGTCCGTGGTTATTGTGGCTGTCGGGTTGGGTAGGATAAACGGACGACCCATTGCGAGGTCCTGACTGTTTACCCACCATGAAAGATCTCGTTTGCAAGAGTTTGTTATTAGTATTTCGTGCGATAAGGGTAGCTGTTGGAATGACCATTGTGCAAAAAGTAGCCATTGGAGGACCCTCATGTGCAATCTCCCCATGGGAACTGCGATCAGAGACGCTGCCATTAGTCCCAGAACTTTTAACACTAGCCTGGCTGGGGCTTTCCTGTTCTGAAGAAGAAGAAGAACCTGTTCTTTGAGGGCTGACGCCCTTAGTGGAGGAAGCTTTAACAGTGTTAACCGTGTATCTAGGTCTGCTCCGATGAATGAGATATGCTGTGAGGGCGATAAGGCAGATTTTTCGAAATTGATTGAAATTCCTAAGTGGGAACAAAGGTCGACTGTGTAGTCTCTGGCTTGAACAAGACGATGCCTGGTGGCGGTGGTGAGGAGCCAGTCATCCAAATACGGAAACACCCAGAATCCTTGTCGTCTCAAGTGAGACGCCACTACTGCCATGCATTTGGTGAATACCCTGAGGGCTGAGGTGAGTCCAAAGGGCAGAGCTCGAAATTGAAAATGACTGGCTCCCAGCCGGAAGCGCAGGTGATCTCTGGACGGCCTGGCCATTTTGATGTGGTAGTACGCGTCCTCGAGATCTATCGAGCACATCCAATCATCCTTCTGTAAGAAGGGAAGGATCGACTGTAGCGTGACAATCCGGAATGTTTCCTTCCTTACGAAGGTGTTGAGATTGCTGAGATCCAAAATCAGTCTCCAGTCCCCTGTCTTCTTTGGAACTAAAAAGAACCTTGAGTAAGTTCCGGATCCTCTTTGGTCCACCGGGACTGGCTGGATGACTCTTTTTTTGAGCAGCTTTGAAATTTCTACAGCTGCTGGACCTTGCAGATGGGGTGGCACATCTGGAAGTCTCTTTTGTTGAGGTGGTGTGGACGTAAAGGGAATTATGTATCCTCTGGTTACTATGCTTTTTACCCAAGAATCCGAAGTAAGATTTAGCCAGGCCTGTGGGTATAAAGCCAAGCGACCCCCGACCGCCTCCAGAGTAGGACAGTCGGGCCTCCATTCAGGAGTGCTGGAAGGGCTTCCCAGAGACTGTATCCCTGTTGCCCTGATTTTGCGGACCCCCTCTGCTGCCGGGGCGGCGTCTTCCATTTCTTCCCCCTCCTCTGCCTCTGGAGGGGGCATCACCCTGTGTGGCTTGGAAAGATCCCTGAGTCTTACAGAACCACATTTTTCTGCCTCATTGCCCTTTGGGGTACGGCCTAGATGGAGAGGAAAAATTGACCCCAACAGCAGACAGGGTCTTCCCCTCTTGCTCACACCAAGTTAAAGTCTCCTTTACTTTGGGCCCAAAGAGTGTGGCACCATCAAAGGGGGCGTTGGCAAAGAAAGACTTGAAGGCTTCCGCAAAGGAGCACAGCCGCATTCAGGATTGTCTATGGAGAGCAATCACTGAAGCTGCAGCTCTACTCAATCCTTCGGCCGCATATGAGATGAGCCTCATGGACGAGTTTGCTATTGAAGTAAGGGTGTTGAGTTGTGCTGTCACCTTATCTGAGACAGCAGCATCTGTGTTACCCTTGAGGGTATCTCCCAGTTCCTTAATAAGATCCCTCTGTAGACATGTAAAATGTGTCAAATAGTTTAGTGAATGCATGGAAAAAGTAGCTGAACTAAAATCGAGCTTCCCATACCTGTCCATAGTCCTAGAATCCTTATTAGGAGGATGAACAGAAGAGGAAGACTCAGACATTTCCTTCTTCGTGGCCGCCGCCACCACCATAGCGTCGACCGGGACTCCTTTAGTGAGATAGGCCTTATTCTGGGGGGCCGTGATAAATTTGTTTGGTTTTCGGGGGACCGGTTCCACTGTGTCCGGTGTTTCCCACGCCCTTCGCGCGATCAAGTCCATCAATTCATCGAAGGGCGGGGTCACCCAGGCGGTAGAAGGTTGAGCCCCAAAAGCCTTCAGCAACACCGACTCGTCCTCAGTGGGGGCTAGGGACTGCCAGTCACCCCTCTGTTTCAAGATCTCCAGGATGTCTGCAAATGACACATCCTCAGAGGGGGATCGTGGGGACCAAATCCAAATCGGTGTCAGACGTTAGAGATTCCTGTGGGGAATCAATGTGCCTCCTCTTGCACAATCTCTTCCTCGGAACCTCATCAGAGGGGCCTTCTGGTGAGGCCACCGAGGAACAGGGATCACCCTCTGGGGCTGGCTGAGGCAATGGGGCTCTACGCTTAGGGTGAATCGTTGGAGCAGAAACAGAAAGCGGCCCTTTAGGCGAAGAAGAAGATGCCTCCAATGAAGTAGTTGTCTGAGCAGACAATACCTTCCTCATAAGGTCGAAAGCCCCCGAGCCCCGGGCCGAGGACTCCTCCGGTTCTGAAGAACGCGGAAGCATCACCGACACCGGGACCGTGGGCTCCGACCCCGAGGACGGAGCCGAACCAATCTGCGCCGAGGCCCCGAGAGGGAGAGTCGGCACCGAAAATTCGGTACGACTCTTGGTCCCGGAACCAAGGAGAGATCGTCGGCTCCGCGACTCCCCTACAGGCTCCGAAGGAGTCAAAGTCAATGGTGCTGATCGTGCAATGGACGGGTTCGGCACCGAGGGCTCCACTAGCATCGGATCATCCACTCCCGGCCCCGAAGACTGGACGAGTCTCGAAGGAGGACCTGTTGGAGACACGGGGAGGGCTTCTAGCTTCGACACCAACTGGGATGAAACCACAATCAGCTTGGAAAGGGCCGTGTTTTCCATTAGTTTCTGCACGACACGATCCACATCAGTATCGGATAATGGTCTGGAAGACCGGGTCGAAGGGGCCGAAGACGGCACCGACCGAAGAATCGACGGTGGAGGTAGCTCCGACACCGGTTCCAAGACCTGGGGCTCGGTGAAAGATAACCGTTTGATGCTCGGCCCCGAGGTCTGTGGAACCGGCGAACGAATCTTTGAAGATGAGCTCGGAGCCCTTCGAAGACTTAGAAGCCTGGTTGGACTTCTCCAAGGCCTCCTGAAAGCCAGGTTTAAATAAACCCCTGTCAATAAGCTTCCTGTGTTTCTCTGTCATGACCCTCCCGCTAAAGGGATGACAGATGGAACAAACCTCCTGCAAATGGAGAGGGCCAAGGCAGTAGATGCAGGAAGCGTGATTGTCAGTGATGGACATTTTCTGTCCACACTGACATCTCTTAAAGCCGGATTTGGCTTTCTCCGACATTGGTACAGTCAAGCTCAACACTGAAAAACAGTGAAAAATAGAAGGATAGAAAAAAATACTAGCCAACAATAACTATATATATAATATGAAATACACAACAAGCTATAAAACACTACTAGAATAAGTCAGAAAACTTGTAGGCCGAAGCCCAAACCTATGTATCTAAAGTATATATATATATATATATATATATATATATATATATATATATATATATATAATATAAATCAAGAAAAACACACACACTCTCTATACTATCTATCTAAGGCTAAAGCTAAAATATTGTTAAAGATTTTTAAAGAAATTTTGCTTATCTTAAAGATAAACTAAATTGTTCGCTGGCCCGAGCTCTCCTCAACCGATCTGTTGCAGCGGCAAACTAGATCTGAGGAATAGCAGGGAGGATTATGGGATATAATCTGGTCTCGAGCTTCTCTAAGATGCAGAGCTTTGCAATGCGGCCGACTCGGAGCCGATGATCAGCTCCGAACCCGTGTGTAAGAACAAACAGCGAGATTGAACACTTTCACATCAGTACTCACTAAGCAATCACTTTCCAGACATGGACACTGCAGTACTTCTTAATGGTATCTGAAAAACAGTAACGAGACAATACCACAGGAAAAGAAAATAAGAGAGTGAAAGAGATAGCGAAAGACAGGGGGAAATAAAATGTTTTTTCCTCAGTGCAAGTGATTTGAGCGTAATAACATTTTCCTTACTCTGTTCTGAACACTGCAGTAAAAAGTACCAGGGTAGACCCAGACATGTTTTGGAACACCTGCTTTTGCACAGTTCATTCAAACTATGTTAGTATAACTAGCACATGTACCACTTATCCCTCAATACTGTACAAATGATAACTGATGCAAAACTTCTGAAAGGCAATACTTTTTTATTGACAGAAAATGTATGCTGTATAGAGCATGTTGGCCATGCATCACTCAGCACAGCCCTCAAGTAACACTGCATATGCATTAAGTATTATCATGTGCTTTTTTTTCATAAAGTAAATGCCACAGCCAACAGTTTTTGATTAATGCTGTCTTATCAGCTGCATGGCTGTATATTATGCACAAGCTTGATGCAAGGGTTGTACTGTTAGTGCAGTCAGGTGGCTACCATCGCTATTGTTACTGGTGGGAATGACAGACACAGCTGCACTGACATTATCAGTGACTGACTGTGGTAGTTGCCTACCAGACAGATGCATGATTATGCTGTGGAGAATGCAGCAGACAATAAGCATCCTGCATGCAGTAGCAGAGTCCTGCTGACAGTCACCCCAGGAATCATCCAGGTAATTGAAAAGGGCTTTCAGCAAGCCAAACACCTGTAAACACAGATGCCAGAACAGGAATGCCTTGGTAGTTCTCTGGGGGTTATGGACTGGTATCATTAGCCAAAATTTCAGTGAATAGCCTTTGTCACCAACAAAATAAAAGAGGGAGGGGACACATTACAAAAAGGGTGGGGGTTGATTACTTAGTGCTACCTATATCATACTACAGATACTGAAATACTTTATGGTTAGGAACATTAAAATGCTTTGCACTTACCAACTAGGTGACCATGAGGAATCCTACCATGCCAAACGAGGTGGTAGAGTGAGTGTGTGTGACAAATGTGGGAATCATGGGTACTGCTTTAATACTGGGCTGACACTTTGGTGATGCATCCAAATGCATCACATACTACCTGGCAGCTGATGGAATGGTAGCCCTTCCTGTTCCAGAACTACTCCCCTCATATTCTAGGTGGGACCCTAATGGTAACATGGGTGCAATCGTTTGCACCAAACATGTAAGGAAAACATGCCATCTCACAGCAGAAACTTATAATACTGTTCTGGGATGTACTGACCCATATGTGCCAAGAATATATTGAGGAACTGCTAAAGTATCCTTGAGCCAGAAGTCTGAGAGATACCCAACTTGTATGTATAGTTTATCTCTGGAAGTTTGCTGTGACAAATATCCTGATATATATATATATATATATATATATATATATATATATATATATATATATATATATATATATATATTTATACATACGTTGCTATCCACAGGTACAGGAAAGCCATGTATGTCCTCCCACAGTCCCTGACTATAGATCATACACACTCATCAAACCCCATACTATGCCCTGTCCTTTCTAAACCTGTCCAAGATTTCCTGATCAGCAAAGTTCAGATAGTTCAACCTATGCCTATACTTTCAATTTCTTGGCCAGCAAGCGCTGCTTGGTGCACCTGATTTTGGTGCAATCAAAACAAACATCTCATAGCAAGAGACAGCTAAGCTTTTAGTGAAAGCAAGCATCTTTAAGACTTACAAGGTGGATGAAAAAGGCAAAACGTTGCATTTTAAAAGCTTTATGTGAATGGAGCAGATGGGCATCAAAAAGCGTATGTATCATTCAACCCATATTGATTTAATGCACAATAGCAAGTAAACTAGCATCAGAAATACTTGGTCTATGGATCTAAACCCTTTCTGCGACATCAACAGAAATGTTAGGAGTGACAGATATATCTCGTAGGATACCGTTGCTTTAGAACAGACTCCCCACCCACATAAAACAAAGTCCATCCCTGCCTATATTCAATAGCAACATGAATCTATGAATGGGAAACAGAAAACCTATCCCAGGAGTGACCCCTGTACTACTAATGGGTAGATGCAGCTCTTAAATGCATTATTCCATGCACAATGCCCTGAAATTATATGTGGTGTTATTCTCATTAGGAGTAATATATAATTATTGACCATGGGATGGGTGAGGCTAATTTTTTTACCAAATGGGAAAGGTTAATTCAAGCACAAAAGGGAAACTGGGTAGGCTTAAAATGGCCCACAAGGGCAGCTTAACTAGTACTTACTCATAAAGTTATGAACAAAGTTTTTTCAGGAGAAATTCATTGGTAGTGAACAGCACATATCTGAAAAGAATCAGTCAATTACAGATTACAGTAAATCACAAAACATTTGGAAAGTATTTCTTGTTGGCACAGTCAGGGAGCATATACAATGCCAACTTTAAGGCAGGTGAGATGGATGAGTGTTCAGTAGTGGAGAAGCCATGATATGCACAAACTGTACCCTATGGTAGGTGTTCAAGCCACAGTGATGACGATTCTCTGATTCTTGACCTTGGAGATGGGGTGAGCAACTAATTACCTTTTTTTCTCAGACTAGGGGCGTGGCTGTTACTTTAAGGATGTAGATACACGAAGGAGATCAGAAAGTAAGAAGGGAAAAGAGTAGCACAAGCCGGTCTAATACAGTCTGTCAGACAGAGAAATCGTGGGCAGATATCTGTTATTCTAACCCAATTCTTTAAAGCTGATGAGCAAATTCCAATCATACCCATGCCTGCTATAGAATTATTATTAATCTTTTAAGGTATATTAGCCATCCAGGGGATGCTTGTGTGGCAAGGGAAACCCAGGTGCACCCCTGAAGTAGGAGGGATGGCTTTTTGCTGCTTGTACCTCCCAACCTATCAGACCTCCAGCACCTTAGCTACATTTAAGAATTGTCTCAGAAGATAACTGTTTGATATTCTGAGACTCATTACTGTGAGTTCAAGAATATCAAAAGTGACTGAGGAAAAATATGGACTACACATGCTAATTCCAAGATCATTGTGTGCCAGCGTTTTTCTTTTTCTCTGAGATACAGAGATATTGGAGTTGGTATACCTCTCTCTCTCTCTCTCTCTATATATATATATATATATATATATATATTTATGTTTACTATTGAAATTTCAAATCAGCTTCGGTCGACCGTTTAAAATGTTGACCTGAAATGCTGAATTCGAAACTCCAAACAGTAAACCAAAGTGAAAATGAATACATCAACCACCGTGGTTCGATGTATTCGATATAGCAAGAGGTGACGTCACTCACCTCCTGCTATGCACTTTAACGTATCATTGAACTCTACAGTGAATGGTACGTTAATTCTACTATTTTGCAGGGAGGCTATACACCCCTCTGCACCCCTCCCCATGTGGGTAGCTGCACCCCCCCACACCCGCTGCACATTAAATATACCATCTCCAAGATCGCACTTCATTAAGGAATTAGGCTAATTCCCTGTTCTTCACTGAAGCACGACCACCCTTCACAATGTCAGTATGTCACTTGATAAATGGTCGAGTGCACAATTCATCTCAATCATATGTGCTTGACCTATATTGGTTCGATTATATGCCCCTTGAAAACCATGAATATGATCTTCAGAACTTTGACTGGCTGCAATTCATCTAAGTAATAGTCTTCTTCTTCTTTCGGCTTTTCCTGGTTAGGGGTCGCCACAGCGGATCACTGTCTGCTTATGATTGGCAGTGGAGTTTTACGGTGTCAAGTTGCCAGCCTGGCGCCCAACCTTCCACAGAAGGCACACACATGCACGCACTCACGCCTAGGGCCAATTTAGTGTGTCCAATCCACCTACAGCATGTCTTTGGGATGTGGGAGGAAACCGGAGCACCTGGAGGAAACCCACGTGACCACAGAGAGGACATGCAGACTCCACACAGAAGGCACCCCAGCCGAGGATCGAACTGGAGAACCTCTTGCTGTGAGGCACTTTCTGATGGCATTCACATGAACTGGGAATGGTCGAAAGGCTAAATTTCCAGTTCATGGAATGTCAAACCGAAAACGGTTGACTCCACAACAATGAATGCTAGTGTGCATTTGATGTTGTGAGGTCAACATTCGACCTGGAGAATGTGGTACAGTGGGGATCGGGAAATGTACCCATTTCCTCACTGTAGTGCGATCTCGGAGTTTGTATATATAGTTAGGGAGTGTGGATGCAGGTGGGCTTGCGCTCCTGCAAAACATTAATTAGCAGTGACTGGAAGGCAAGATACTCTGCGTGATGTTGACTTTGTCAAACAGGGATGGGTCAACATTACCGGTTTCATTATTTTTGCCTTTCCAATGTTTTTATTTTCAGTAATTTTTTTCGATGACGTGATAGTAAACCTATATATATATATATATATATATATATATATATATATATATATATATATATATAGACACACACATATATATATATATATATATATATATATATATATATATATATATATATATGTGTGTGTGTGTGTGTGTGTGTGTGTGTGTGTGTGTGTGTGTATATATATATATATATAAAATTTCATGAGGGGGGGCTTGCCTCTCACATTGGGGTTTAGAGCTTGCCTCTGCAAAAAATAACTTTAAAAGAGAACAGCAATGTTTGACATTCAGTGCTCTCCCGTATTTTCATTTTCAATATTCCAGGACTCATATTTATGAATCTCAGAATTGCAATAGAAAACCATCTCAGAATAGTGGATGTAGCTGTCAGGAGAAATTTTATGTTATCTCTTACAGTGAGCATTGTTAAGAATGTCGCATTGGGTGAGAAAAAAGAAGGTCTTAGAGGCAGTATGTGCAATGCTAAGTTACTGTCAGAGACCACTAAGATAAGACTACTATGACCTGTGTGTTATACTGATTTGGAGTAGTTGTATGTACATGTCCAATGTATTCTTATTTGTCAGGATATCTTAGGTGATTCTGGGTTTGCATTTTCTAGATGTTATTATCATCCTCCATCTTGCTTCCAGATCTCAATGGCCTATCCATAGCTTTAACAATAATTCTTAAACAATATAGAGGTATTTTCATTTCTGCTCTTATTGCCAAACCTACATTCTTCTCTAATAAAGTACAGTTGTGTAAGTAAACTTACCATAACAGTAGATGTTTGAATAGATCATTGTTTTAGTATCTTCTAGCTATAGAGGATGTATTTTCTCATTCTTTCCCTCAGATAATGGCGCAAGGAGTAACAGAATCAGTCTCCCATTCTAAACAAGGAAGAGAGATTTATTCCTGAATATTTCTAGTACTGAAGAAAGACGGCACTTGTAGACTTTGTGTCCTTTCCTTTCAAAAACTATTTCTAAAAGTGTAAAAATGCAAGAACATTACTCAACAAACGTTTCCTTTAATTCCCCCATACTCTTTTCTTGTGTTGCTGGATCTCAGATATGTTTACTGTTACACTCCAATTCACAAATACTTCAGACCTTGACAGAAATAAAACTTCCAGCTCTCCACGTTACTTAAAAACTTCTTAAATTTATTGAATAAGAGAAACAAGGGTTAGCGCTTTCACGTATATTACTATACGCTTCTTCAGACAAATTAGATATAAAAGCAACTGCTTATTTATAGAGGCATAGCCAGTAGAATTAAACAATTAATCAATTAAACACAGTTGAAGATGATTTAAACATTGTAATTCATTCTAAAAAGGAAATGCTTTTTAAAGGTGTAGCACTGAATACGATGTAAGACATTCATACAGACTAAGTATATGCTTAAAGGCAAATGAGAATTTGTTTAAAATTAGACTTAAAAACAAATTATTAAAACAACACTGTCTTCCTTGTTCTTTCCTTGCAAGATAATATTACAAATTCATAATGCACTTAATTAATGGTTCCTGAGAAACTTTCAGGTAATTATTCTTGAAGCCCATGAAAGTTAAACACAGAATACAAGGAATACTATCAAGGTACATTAATATATGAGTATAAATATATAAATATATATGAATATATAAATATGTAAATATGTAAATATAAATATATAAATAGATAGATAAATTAATCATATAAATATAGCCTTATGGATATATATAAGTATGTGAATACATTCATATGATCAAATATTAAAAGGGGGTGTGGGTAGTTAAACCTTCAAACTAATGAAGATATGCAGAAAACATTTTGTTAATGAAAATAAAAAAGTAAATTATGAACAGTTCCTTAAAAGATAATAAATATATTTTTCTCATGGTAAGCATACAAGAGATACACCCGTATACAATAATAAATTACAAAATGTCAAGCGATATAAATAGCATCTGAAACTATTGACATAAAATCTAAAGCATTGTAAATTCAGTCTTTGGATCAACCATAAATAATAAAATAGTGTGAAGTAGACTGCGGGGACAGTCTATGTGAACACTATTGCAAAAACATATATATGTGAAACGTGGGGCCATAAAAGCACACTGTAATGTCAAGTATTTAATATAAAGAATAAGAAACATTTACACCATGATTTATATAGATGGAATCTAAATCATAAAAAATATATATATCTAAATTTATAAAATCATCTTCGATTATTCAAAACAGATTTTATAGTAACATAATTATTTAAGCCAGGGTGACAGTGTCCCCTAAGTTTGAAAATCCAGCGTAGTTCAGTTAACTCAAGGTGATTCATATAGTCACCTCCCCTGTCAGTAGCTTCCACAATCTGTAACACTCTAAAAACAAACGAATGTGAAGGATTACTTATTATGTGTTTGGCTAGAGCGTTTAGCTCATTTTTCTTGTTTATATCGTAGTGATGGTTATATATCCTGTTCTTAAGTTTCCGTTAGTGAGTCCTATGTAGAATGCTTCGCAGCATTCACATGTAGCCAAATAGATTAATCCTGTGGTGTCACATGTGGCTCTAAACTTTGGTTTAAAACTGTAGTCAAACTCTGGATGTAAAAAAATTTGCTGTTTGCTAATAAACTTGCAATAATTGCAATGTTTACAGGGGTAGGTCCCAAATGTATCATTCAAGGGCTGTTGGCTTGATGTTAACTTAGATGTTCTGTCACATAATAGGGATTTTAAATTCCTGTTACTCCTGTACACAATGTGTGGATTATGGCCTACTATCTTTTTGGTAGCTTCATCAAGTAATAGCACCTTCCAATTATTAGATAGTATTTTCTTTATGTTCAAAAAATCATTGGTGTAAGTTGTAATGAAAGATATTTGGTCTTGGTAGTTAAACCTGTTTCTTTTAAAAGAAGATGGAACGAAATGGTAATTTGTTTCAATATGTGTCAAACTTTTTGATGGTAGAATTTCACTTTTAACTTCCAATATTAAGTCTCGATCATACCCTCTCTCTAAAAACATCTCTACCATTTTGATAACTTCTATTTCCAAATCTTCCTTGTTCATACAGATCTTACTTAACCTGGTGAATTGACTTTTTAGTATGCCTTTAAAAATGTGGCGCGGGTGCATACTATCGTACTTGAGGATAGTATTCCTCCAGCATTCTTTTTTAAAAAGAGTCGTTATTAGTTTGCCTTTCCTAATATTAATGCTAACATCCAAAAAGTTAACAGAGCTATATGAGGTTTCAGCAGAAAACTTCAAGAAAGTAGTGGTAGTTTCTAAATAATCTTTAAAGGAACCAAATTCCTCTGCTGAGCCATCCCACACAATTAATATGTCATCTACAAAGCGTTTGTAGATCAAGACTTTTTGAAATAGAGGATGTTTAAAGACAAAATTCGTCTCCCAATGATACACAACCAAGTTGGCGTATGTGTTTGCACAGGGGGTCCCCATGGCAACACCACAGGTCTGTAGGAAAAGGTGGCCCCCATATGCAAACACATTGTTGTTGAGTACTAAATCCAATAGTTGACAAATTAAAATATTAGTATTGACACTTATATTCTCATCATGTTGCAATAATTCACGTATGGCCTCTACCCCTGTGTCATTTGGGATTGATGTAAAAAGATTTTTAACATCCATTGTAACTAAGAGATGTTCATTATTTTTAAAATCTGTATTCAAGGTTTGTAGATATTCAATAAGTTGGTATGTATCTTTAAGAATTGAGGGGATGGCATCCACTATTGGTCTTAAAGTTTTTTCCAGGTAGTTTGATACATTCTCTGTGACCCATTTTGCCCCCGACACTATTGGTCTCATTGGTGGGGGTAAAACTCCTTTGTGTAATTTCGGCAGTCCTTTAATTACAGGAATTAATGGATTATCTATAGAAAAATACTCATAGAGACTATTTGATATTTGATAGCACATGAGCATATCATATAAATCAGCTTGAACAGTTTTAATAATATGAATCAATCTGGTATTGTCAATAGAAATATAAGTAGTATCAGCGTTCAACATGTCATGCATTAATATGTCATAATTAGCTGTATCAAAAATGGCTATGCCTCCACCTTTATCTACTGGTCTAAAGGTTAATGAATCATTAGTACTAAAATTAGATAACGATTTCATCGTATCACTTGTCATATTATAAAACATACACTTCTTCTTGCCATTATAAAAATATTCATAAAACTCAGTTTCACATAGCTTAATAAAAGAGTCTATATGTGCTGGCATAACTGGTGTAAATGAACTCTTCTTCTTGAAGGCAGGGACATTAGATACACTTTTAGCAGCATTAATATCATCTTTAGAAAAGAGCAGTTTCAAACACACTGAGCGTGCAAAAGAACGCAAGTCAATTAGAATGTCTGATAGCTTGCTTCCCTTTGAGGGAATAAATGAAAGACCTTTGTTTAATAAATCAATGTCACTAGGATTCAAGACTTGGCTAGATAAATTGAAATAAAGTGGTCTTACTGCCTCATTCTCCTGGTTTGGTAGGAGTTCCCGTCGCCTGATAGCTTCCGTTTTCTGCTCTCCCAGCTGTTTCTTCTCCCTTTCACAAAAGACGGTTTTCGTATGGGAAAAGGTAAAAAAGTATGGTCATCACGCCTTTTACTAATCGCCCCTGTGCTGTGCTGGAGCAATTTGGCTGCTTTGTTGGCTTCCTGGTTAGGGAGCGGTGTGGACATAGCTCCTGTAGCAGTTACTGAAGAAAAAGTTTCAGGTGGCGTGGTGAATGTTTCTGCTGATGTGTCTCTATCGGAAACACTTACTTGGGTTTGTGAACCAATGGGACGAGGTGCTGTAGAAGCAGGTAAAGTACAGTCTAGTGGCGGTTGAATTGAGCTGGAATGCTCTCCTGCATATTGGTTCTCTGATCGCCTTGGCCAAACGAAAACACAGTTAGTAGAGAAATCTTTGAAATCTCTTTGAAGCTTCTTAAGCTTAATTTGTTGTAGCTTCATTGCATAGTTATTGACTTGTTCATACAAATTTTTAAGTTTGGTGACGCAAAAGGGGTCAGGAAAGTCTTTTTTCAGCTCAGAGTTAATGTCATTCACTCTGGAAATTAGGTCTCTCTCAAGCGGCTCAAAATAATCTATTAAAAGCTGCATGTGTTTGTAGCTGGCATCTATATTAATGTCTTGCCATTTTTTCAGGAGTATAGGGTGCGTTTCACCATAGGTGGGCATTACTAAAATACGCATCCCTCTTGGAATCAATTTATAGTGTAAACACGCCTCTAGGTGTTTACGCTGCCAGATCAATCTTTGTAGCTTATACAGTTCATTTTCAAGCAGTTTCATATTGGAGTTAAAGAGCTCAACATTGCCAATATTAGTCTCTGTTATATTAGCGGCTGGAACATTTAAATCCAGAGCCAATAAAGGGTTTGACTTACAAGATGTAATTGCAGTCCATTGTTGTTCGTTAGTAGGACACCTCGGTTCCGGATTGTAGTCCAGTTCAAGTTCCATTTCAATTTGAACGTGTGCAGTAGAGATCCCAACTGATGCCAAACAAGGAAAAAACAAAGCACGGATCTCTGAAGCCGCTAAAGAGCCAGTAGTTAGAATTAGGAAAATAATGACAGAAATAAAACTTCCAGCTCTCCACGTTACTTAAAAACTTCTTAAATTTATTGAATAAGAGAAACAAGGGTTAGCGCTTTCACGTATATTACTATACGCTTCTTCAGACAAATTAGATATAAAAGCAACTGCTTATTTATAGAGGCATAGCCAGTAGAATTAAACAATTAATCAATTAAACACAGTTGAAGATGATTTAAACATTGTAATTCATTCTAAAGAAGAAATGCTTTTTAAAGGTGTAGCACTGAATACGATGTAAGACATTCATACAGCCTAAGTATATGCTTAAAGGCAAATGAGAATTTGTTTAAAATTAGACTTAAAAACAAATTATTAAAACAACACTGTCTTCCTTGTTCTTTCCTTGCAAGATAATATTACAAATTCATAATGCACTTAATTAATGATTCCTGAGAAACTTTCAGGTAATTATTCTTGAAACCCATGAAAGTTAAACACAGAATACAAGGAATACTATCAAGGTACATTAATATATGAGTATAAATATATAAATATATATAAATATATAAATATGTAAATATATAAATATAAATATATAAATAGATAGATAAATTAATCATATAAATATAGCCTTATGGAGATACTTCAGACCTTATTTAAGACATTCTGTATGTGGATCACATTTACTATTTACTTCCTTAGCCTTTGGTCTTTCAACAGCTCTAAGGGTATTCACAAAGAATCTGGCACCAATAATTGCCTTTTGCAGACAGCAAGGTATCCACATATGTCCCTATTTAGATGATTGCCTCATTTTGGCAGAATCCTTTCAAAATTCCCAAACATCCATTTTCTTTGTAAGAAATCTGTTGCAAAGCCTAGGATTCAAACTCAAGATGAAAGGATCTTCTATAATGCCTTTTCACAGGTTGACTTTTTGGGATATCTGCTGGACACATCTCTCATGATTGTATATCTTCCAATGGAAAAGGTATACCATTGCTTTGTTCAGATCTTGGAGCTAGTACTTCAGTTACAGCAAGGGATTACCTCAAATGTTCTTGAGGTCCCCCTATCTAGACCACATGTGAAGGAAAATTCAGTGGTTCTTCAGAGCAGTTTGCACCCAGGAGCAGCAGCCATTCTCCTTTCTAGTATTAGTAGTGGCTTTTGTCAAAAGGGAACTGCAGTGGTGGGCAAACTAGTTTCAGATCAATCCAGGTCTTTCCCTTTCACCTCCACCCCAACCCAATCTTTGACAACAGACACATCTTATTTTACTTGGGGGGGGGGTTCAAAGGAAATCAAGATTCAGGGAAATTAGTATCCACATTTCAAAAACAAAAATATAAACCTTAAGGAGCTGATGTCTTTGATATATGCATTAAGAGCCTTGCATCAATTTTGGACTTGAGGACTATGTCTGGTGATTACAAGCACCACCACTGTGATGTGGTACCTAATCAGACAAAGGGGAGTCAGGTCTCACTCCTTATGAAGACTACTCACGATTGCCTGGGAAATAGCAACCCAGCATAATCTCTCCCTTCAAGTGACCTATTTTCATTCAGAGCAGAACATGTAGCAGACACTCTGAACAGACCCGGGACAGACCTTCTTGAATGGATGCCACTCACAGTTGTCTTCCAGGGGACTGACCAACTGTGTGAAACTGCCCAAGTAGATCTATTTGCATTCATTTGCAACAGAGCTAAATAAATTCTGAGCCAGATAGGTCTTGTAAACAGAAGTTTTTCCTTTCCCATGGATGGGAATGTACCTTTATGCCTTCCCCTTTTTCCACTGATAACTAGAAAGCTTCGAAAAACTACTGAAGGACCCTCCAAACATTCTCCTAGTAACTCCCTTTTGGCTCAGCCAGCATTGTTTCTCCCTTCTCATGAAACTGGTCAAAGGCGATTATAACAAACTTTTTTCACAGAGTAGACCTATTCACACAGGACAGGGGTTCACTGATCTACCTAAATCTATAAAATCTACATCAGCCTGTATAGATGATAGGTTTTTGATCTCATTTAGGCACATTTTTTTCCCTGAGGACATACAACAGGTGTTACAGGAAGCTAGAAAACCAGTTTTTATTTGGTAAAGTGGTGGATATTTTCTAATTAGTGCCACAAAAGTGTCCAGGACTCATCCAGAGTGCAGGCCCCTCTGGTTCTCCAGTACCTGTGTGAATTGCTTAAATCAGGCTTATTTTACACTTCTATCAAGGTGCATCTCAGGGCTATTTCTACTTGTCTGCCATTAGATAATACCTTCCTTCCCTGTTCCAGGTATAGCAGTTTCTGAAAGGGTGTTATATTCATCCACCTAGTAAACAGGTGACTCCATCATGGGATCCTGACTTTGTTCAAGACAAGCTAACTATTTCACCCCTTAAGCCAGCTTTGCAGGCTGACTTGAAATTCTTAATGTGAAGACTGTTTTGGTCACTGCTCTGAGTTTGGCTAAAAGAGTATCTGATTTGCAAGCTGTTTTGTCTGTTCAGCTCTTCCCCACCTTTCACAAGGTTATGGTAACCTTAACAGCAAAATCTTCATCTATATCCAGAGTATTTCTGAATTTATTATACTTAAAACCATGGTTAAACCAGAAGACAAGCCTTAAAGCAACTCTTTAGTGTTAATATAGCTTTCTTTCATGCATTCATCAACAGCAAAAGCCTTCTTCAGAAATTTCTTTTTAAGTATTTTTTTAAGTATCATTTCTTCATGTTTTACCATTGTTTGGAGACTGTTCCAGTTTTCATTTTGTATTTCTGAATTTACATTAAATGCATCTCAACATCCCCGTCCTCTTTCCTGAACATAAAAATAGGATAGAATGATTCTGCATACTCAGACACTAGGTGGACAAGACAAAGGACTTCAGAAATTCTGGCTAGCTCTTTATCTCCTTTGAGGGAAAGAAAAAGGGACTTCCAGTTTCTAAATAGACACTTTCAAAATTATTTTCCAATTCTGTTTGGTTTTGTTACTCCCATCATGGAGAGACTTCCACTCAAGAGACTCAGGGCTCATTCCAGCAGCAATGAGGCTATTTCTGTGGCCTTTTGAAAAGTGGTAGACTCTATAGCTATTCTAGAGGCAACAACTTGATCATCTGTACACACTTTAAACATTATGAAACTGACTCTTTTTCAAGATCAAAACTGCTTTTGCCAGATCACTTCTTCTTGGCCTCCTGGATTCTGGTCTGCCTCATCTGTCCTTCCTGTCTAAGCTTTGGTAATGATCTCATATAACTAGAAGCTCTTGCAACAGTGATCTTATGTCAAACATTGTACAGCTGTGTAAATAAACTTAACATAAAAGTAGATGACCAAATAAATCACTGTTGTAGTACTAATACCCTCCCACCACTCTGCATATATTTTTATTTATTTATCATGTTTCTAATACATATCCTTCTTCACCCTTTTTCCACTGTGATATAGGTGTACAGATGTAGATGGGGACAAGAAAGCTCTGAAATTTTGCACCTGTATGTCTCCTTCTATACTAGCACTCTCATGGTACCAAGAAATGTTCGGGAAGAGGAAGGCCCCCACATAAGCTTTTGTATACTGGCCAGACATCCAGTCATTGTCAGGATACTTCCCCTGAAGCCAGACATTGATCTAATTATAAACATCTTAACATTTCTTCCATTCCTCCTATGTGACCAACCTGGACCCATTGTTAAAACATTTTTTTGTGGTAATTACTACATATATATCTACCTGATATTATTATATAACATGGTTAGTCTGTGTTATTTTAAGGGTCTGTGGATCATGAAGGTATCTGATTACTCTGCTTTGTTTCATTCTCAGTCAACCACACATATTGCTTGTGAAGTGTTACATTGAACTGTAGAGCAGAGTTCTTTGTGTAAGCATCCCATCTATAAACCCCTGCCCTGTACTAACATTACACAGATAAAACTCAAGATGTGTAAGTTGTTTCTAAAAATCATCCTTTGTCTTCACTTCTCAGTTTGATGGCCTTGATATTTGTATTAAGAGCCTTGTATCATTTGTGGACTTGAGGAATACTCCTGGTGATTACAGGCACCACCACTGTGACAAATTACACACCTGATGTTATTAGAATAGAAAATGGCTACTCTACCTACGCCTCTGTGCTTTGGTCATTCTGGAGGATGCTATAATCTGGTTGTGTGAATTTTTGAGTCAGGAAAATCTGGCTTAAGTCATGACTAATAATGTTAAGTAGTAGCCCAATTATATATATATAAGGATGATCTTGTTATAAATGCTATGGCACAGAGCTGTATGACTTTCAGGTCATTTGAATTATTCCAATATGATATGCTTGAGTCATACAGGACTGCAAAATTCTCCGACATGCCCAGATACAAGAAGAGATCTTCTGGGTATGTTGTGTTGTCTTTAACATGTTAACACTACCATGGACGAAATAAGGTAATTATGCCTAACCAACCAGAGTTCAAATGTAATCAGACTGTGTTTGTTACATGATGTAGTTCCTTGTTTTAATAACAGAGTGTGACAAGTAGTAGGAAGAAATAATATTCATAAGTGAAGGCTGCTGCTGGGGGAATCATATAGCTTGAGCACCAGGCACTAACACTAAAACAGAAGAGGAGCAGGATACTGTAGGATCCTATTATTCAATGAAAATAAGATTTAGGAAAAGGCATAACAATCACATAATCTGTGTTACACAGCAGATGGAGTTACTGAGGATACAGAATGCTACCAGTCTTTGGGATGGTGGATAGCTAAGGCAGTTGAGTGGGCTAAAACATCCACACCTCATCATCTTGGCACTGCTTTAACTAGGACATTTTTTGTAATGTTTAAAACTTTCCTTCTGTCAAAAGAAAAAAAAATGTGTTAATTCTCCTTAGCCTAGTGGCTTTGTTATATGCTAAACAATGCTCAAATGCATCTGTATTTTGTTATGGCCCCAAATAAAACAATGACTACGGAAATCTTTAGATGCTGTTTGTCTACAATAAGCACACTTATTTATGACTCTGAAAGAAGACATACCCTCAGATGAAATCATTTACATGGATATACTAATAAATACTTTAAACTTATTGTTATGAAACAAACATAGTTATGTCAATGTCCTATCAACTGAATAATTAATTCACAAATCAAAACACAACCAAGAAAAGGTTTTGAACTGATAACAGGTGAATGCTTCTTCTGTAAGCACCTTATGCTGTATACTTCAGTAACAATATCAGAATGAGACCAGTACTGATCTATGCAGGGAACCAGAAAAATGAAGACAAAAGTGGTCAAGCTAACAAATACTTGTTAGTAAATAAACTGAAATGTTATGATTTACTGATACAGCAGACTTCTCCAAAGTACAATCTACAAACAACTAGACTTGATTATAAGGATAGGTGAAACAGAAACAGTATAAAAGATGGGAAAGACTTAGGAATTTTAGGTTCTAAACAACATGCTTTCAAACAGAGATGGGCCAAATGCTTCTCAGAGTAGTTCACTGGTAAAATTGTCCTCTAAAACCCTCTCGTGAAAACAAGGAAGGGCATCTCATTGTAACTCCAAATGTATTTCCTTTCTTATCTATGACTATATCTTTTTACACTCTATTTGCTCGATTGTAGACGTGTCCAACCTGCGGCCCACGGGCCGCATGTGGCCCTCAGAGCTCTTCCATGCGGCCCTCAACCTCTAACTGCAACATCGATGTATGCATGCCCCAAAACACATTTTTTTGTTTTGTGTTTTTCGTTCCCATGACCTGTAACGATAATGTCGATGTGCGCATGTGCCAAAGCACCTTCTAGTTTTGTTTTTGAGCCAAAAAAGGGTCAGTGTGTTTACGCCATTATTTTGCGCCGAACAATCAGTGTGTGTGTGTGTGTGTGTGTGTGTGTGTGTGTGTGTGTGTGTGTGTGTTCTCGCTGAAGAGGGACTCATGTATGGATTTGCCGCTGTTCCCTTTGAAAGGGACAGCAATTACCTGTGTTAATAGGTAAGTATGGAGTGAGTGCATGCATGAAAGCAGAATTGTGTACATGAAAGTAGAAGAAGAGTGTGTGTGTGTGTGTGTGTGTGTGTGTGTGTGTGTGTGTGTGTGTGTGTGTGTGTGTGTGTGTTCTCGCTGAAGAGGGACTCGTGTATGGATTTGCCGCTGTTCCCTTTGACAGGGACAGCAATTACCTGTGTTAACAGGTAAGTACGGAGTGAGTGAGTGCATGCATGAAAGCAGAATTGTGTGCGTGAAAGTAGAAGTGTGTGTGTGTGTGTGTGTGTGTGTGTGTGTGTGTGTGTGTGTGTGTGTATGTGTGCATGAGAGAGAGAGAGAGACGCATGCACAAAGAGGCTAACAATGATCATTCTACCTACTGAACACAAACAAGTTAGCTCACAAATATATCATACATTAAGAGTACACTTTCATTAAATTGCAGCTTTCCTGACAGGGAGAGTGTTGTATTGAACATGAACTCATACCTCTTAACTGTATGGATTTTCAAAGAATGTCTGGATTTTTGCCTTATCTTCCAATTTGTGTCTTTTGCTTAGGAAAATAAAGTAGTCATCCAAGGTAATGCAGTTCCAGGGAGTAAGAATGAGACAGCAGCCTAGGGTTAATGGGTCAGTAGTGGACTGACTATGTGGGACTGTAGCATATAAAGTTAGTTGTATTGTTTTTTCAGACAAACAAAAAAGCACCTAGTACTGTTTTTCATTGGTGGGTTCTAAGCAGTGGTAGATTGGACAACAGTAAGCTTAGCTTTGGCAGATCATCAATACTGGCAAATCAAGTGGGCACAATGTCATTTTTTAAATGTTGGGGATTTTAGTGTGTATGTGTGTGCTTATGTGTTGGGAGTGCTGCAACAGTAGATGATTATTAAAGACAGAGACTTACGGACTATGGAGAATATGTTTCTTTGTTTCAAAACCTAATACTTGGGTACGCATGCCAGAAGTAGATTTTTTAAGACATAGCTTCTTGCCATTTACAGTGGATGGATATTTACATTTAATGGACAATGTATTAGTGTGGGCCTATGGGGTTTTGAAAGATGCCAAGTCTACCACTGCCAATGTCTTGTAAAGTGACCTGGAAATGGATATTGGGATGTTACTGAAAAAATATAGTAAGTGGGCTTAGAAATATAGTTTAATTAAACAAAGTGTACTTTCAATTTACAGGCCATAATTTAATTTATTTCAGGTAGTCCAGATACTGGTAGATTGTATACCATTAGACTTAATTAGGGAGAGCTGTCATTCTGGGAAACAAGCAGCCCTAGTTTCAGTGAAAGCTCTGTGGTTGCTTGCAGGTAGGAAGTTGCAGGATGTTGATGCAATGTGTTTTATGTATTATTTTTAATGCATTTGTCATTTCAAAGCATAGTTTTCTTTGATGCAAAAGAAGGCAGGACTGAATGAGCCATATAATGTTTAATTGACAATAATGGGATAGAAAGATTATAAGTGATGTATAATGTTTGCAGCTACAGTTGTTTCAATGGTGTCTGTGATGCATAACTATTTTTGAGCCTGTGTCCCACTTTTATTTTTCGCTTTGTCCAGATTTCTTGCTCTAAGGTTGAGAGGTATGGTTCCATACTAAATCAGAAGTTGTATTTTTTACCTTGGAAGACTTTTCGGCATAATTATGAAAAACAAAGCCTTTTTAATATCTCTGCTTATTTCCAATATAAACTGCCATGCAACCTTGCAAATAACCTTCTTATAAAGCTAGAAAAAAGAAAAGAATTTCCACCGAAACAATGAGGCCAATAACGGTTTAATGCTCAATAATCCACAAAAGTTACACTTGGATGTCCACGAAAAACTAAGCGCTTTTGCCAAGGTTAAAAAACCATAGGCATCTTCAGAGTTGTTCATTTACAATGCATTCTCCCCTTTTGTATAATGTCAATTTCATTAATTAACCAATCATTCAATAAAAATTGACAATCATTAAAGACACAGTAAAATATTAACTTGCACCTAACTAATATTTAAAAATACTTATCAATTGTCAAATGTAATAAACCAACATATATAAACACAAATAAAACACTTTGAAATGTGCTTTGAACTTCAGTATTCGCTAATACTTGTGTTGTATATTATTCTCACTAAACAATCATACTACTAATATATGAAAAAATATATATATATAAAAATGTATATATATATAAAAAATTCAAATTGTACTTTCATTGCCTGTTAGTAAATAACATATAAAAATAAAACATATGAAATTAACACACATTCTCCTATCCTGAAATAACACATAATTCTTTTTATAAACTACCCAATATAATGTTTTATTTGTGTTTATATATGTTGGTTTATTACATTTGACAATTGATAAGTATTTTTAAATATTAGTTAGGTGCAAGTTAATATTTTACTGTGTCTTTAATGATTGTCAATTTTTATTGAATGATTGGTTAATTAATGAAATTGACATTATACAAAAGGGGAGAATGCATTGTAAACGAACAACTCTGAAGATGCCTATGGTATTTTAACCTTGGCGAAAGCGCTTAGTTGTTCGTGGACATCCAAGTGTAACTTTTGTGGATTATTGAGCATTAAACCGTTATTGGCCTCATTGTTTCGGTGGAAATTCTTTTCTTTTTTTCTGTTGTTATTGGTCATTGACCAATTGCACCATTCTTATAAAGCTACTTTACTTCTTTTGGAATTGACAGGTATGATTCATCTGTTCGGACATAAGCACAGAGTGCTAATGTGACTTTGATTTCTTGCAGCAGTCTGTGGTTTACATAATCACAATAACTTTTCTGTGTTTCTGGGTGTGTAATCAATTTAACAGTTTTAAAGATGTTTTCCAAAAATAAATAAATAATCCTCTCTACACTTTGAGCTATTGACAAAGTCTGGGAATTTGTTTTTTTCTAAAGTGAAGGTCAGCATTACAGCTCAGTAAACTGTCAGTCTGTGAGTAACTTCTGCTCAATCCTTTAGATTGGAGGAAGTTTATTTTATTTTTATTTTATTTTACATTTGTTTACCAGGAAAGTCCGACTGGGCACAGGTCCATTTTCAGCGGAGGCCCGGGGAGAAAAGCTCCAAAAATAACACAAAACAATATAATACATGAGAGAGAGACAGCACATTATGGATGTAGTACTCATACAATATGGCAGAGATTACATCTTGTAACAGTGAGAATCATTGCAGTACAGAATAAACTTAAAAACATTTTTTTTTTACAGTTATAATTACAGCAAGGCAAATATCAATGAGTTAAGTTTTTAGGAGAAAGTTGTTTGTACATAGCTGAAGCTCTAAAACAATCTTTTGGTATGGATTAACCTGAGGATTGACACAAGTTATATGTTTACACCAGTATGTAGCATTATAGTTTATGGTTTTGTTATTGATTTACTTTTTGCCGAGCAGTTGTTTGTTGATTTATTGATGGTCCTTTTGGTGGTGGGAAATTACATGGATGAATCCATCTCTATTATGATTTATTTTTCAAATATTTTGACTTCCAGACAATTTTCATTCAGTGAGTGGGTGTCATGTGATTACTGAGGTTGCCTATTTTACATGTAGGGGCTTTGTGTGTGTGTGTGTGTGTGTGTGTGTGTGTGTGTGTGTGTGTGTGTGTGTGTAAGAGAGAGAGATTTAATATGTATACTGAATATAATTTTGCAAATGGAATTTTTAGTTAAACATGCCCCTCTTCTTGGGCAACTACACTTGAGTAACCAATATTAGATCTTAGCCATCCAGCTGGGAAAGGTTAGTATGTGGATTTTCCATCTGGTTTGATGAAGGCTATGCTACTTACCCAAAGACTACATTTATGGCTATCCATCCAGCCATCATGTTGCTGAACTACATTGTTTGATAATGAGAGGAGCTTTTTACAGAAGTTGAAGGTTTTTGTGTCAAGAACCTGTCCATAAAAAGTGGCTTGTTTATGTTGCAGTGAAGGCTGTGGTCTTTGTAGTGAGCATTTTAAGTATAACCAGTATTTCTGAGGTAGAGGAAGTCTCTTAAGGCAGGATCTTTCTTAGCCTGGAAAGCAAGCCAATGGTGAAATTTATAGGGGCCAGTGAGAGACAGAGGAAAGCAAGAAGCCTTTTAGTCTGTTTAGATAACTAAGTGAACTTAGTCCTTTGACCTTTTTTGGCAGAAATGGTTGTAGTCTTTCTTTTGGCAGGGTGTTTTGCTGAAGCACATGTCAAAAGGGGCATTGCACTCAATAATGGCTAAAGGAAGAATACAGGGATGTTATGACCTCTTTGTCCCTGGATGAGATACCCTTACTAATGAATTGGGCCATGTAAAAATCTTTCCTTACAACGGAGACAACGTGGTGGTCAAAAGTCAGGTTTCTATCAACCTGGGAGCCCAAGTACCATACGACTTATTGCATGCTTACAACATTGTTATTAATGTGATCATTTGTGGGGACATCACTCTCTTCAAAGGGGATAATGATGTATTTTTTGGCATTTAGCATGAGGCCATATTTCTGTCACCAGTTATTTGTTTGGGTGAGACCCTCTTGTAGCTTATTAAGACTTGTTTTATTAAGTCAGTAATGTGAATTATTTACTTCAATGCAAATTTGTTGGGTTATTTTTGTGGATTATAGTATTGTAGGACTGCTAATGGTGACATTTTACGTAGTTGGACTGCTGGAATGGTTTCCCCAGTGAGAAATGCTAGTGCTGTAGTGAATATCTGTTTATTTGTAATATATATATATATATATATATATATATATATATATATAGATAGATAGATAGATATATTAACTAAGATGTTAGCGTTAACTGTTAGATTAGAGAATTAGAATGAGAATTTGAATTTTAAGGCAAATATTAGGCATTTATTACATTTATTCATTGTTCAAATGCACCTACAGTACAGTCAGGAGATCGACTGTGGTCTTCCGGAGCAACAAAAGAGTTAACTATATGATATATTTTATATACAGCCCCAAGACCATTTCTGTTCACTCAATGCGGCCCCAGCAAGCCAACAGGTTGGACACCCCTGCTCTATTGCTTAATTCTCTGGAGACTTTGATCACTCCTAGTCTCAACTTTTTTTCTGCTGGCTGCTAGAAAGAAACTACTGGCTGTGTGACTTAAAACCATTTCACCAACAACCCAGTTCAGTACATTTGTTCTTCTTCTCCATTTTGGTGTGACATCAAAATTAAGCAGGGGGGGCTTTGCTACAAAGGATCTTGTTCCCTACAACAAACATTACTGCCTGTTTTGGACTTATTATTTTATTAAATTAACCAAAATGAGTGTTTAATTACATGGTTTTCAATCACTCAGCTAACCATTTTCTAGCTTTATTACTTATCATAGGAGTTACTGTTATTCAGTAAACCATGGCTCCATAAATCACAATTAATCAAAGAAAAAAAGGTGCTCCAGACACACATCTCCCAAAACATTCAACCAAAAAAACCCCTAAAAACACATTACACTATAAACAGTTAACAGCAACAAACCTAAAATTTTAAGCAATGTACTCCAACCAAAACCCTCTATCTTAACAGTCCACTAAGAAGTAAAACCTTTTTTTGTGGAATGCTTTGCCCCCTACCTCCTGCACTTATAAATACTCACTCAACAATTATGCCAACATCTAAGAAAAGCATTCAGTCCTACCATATATATACTTGTGACTGACAGTTTACAATATTCATTTAGTGTCATGTTCAGCCACACATGCTCAGCTGCTTGTATTCTGATCAAACACAACTTGTTTCAGATATATTATCAATGCTTAAATCAGTTGGTGTTCTTCACTTTGTACATATGAAGCAATTAAACAGTTTATGTTAGTTGGTTAGCCCCTTGAAACAATGTTAACGCTTGTCAATAATCAGCTAGCTTAACACTACTGGCTTTCAGCAGAATATCTGGTACACTCTATTGTTTTCATCAAATCAGAATGTAAAAACTAAGTGAAAAAAATTAATAAAATTCAGTTCACTAATCACTGAATGAAAATATAGTACATACAGAATAAATTACTTGGGAAATACAAATAGCAAAAAGAATCCTTAATGGCTGCTGTTTAGTCAAAGACTGTTTTCTAGTCAATGTGATATGGATTCATTTCAAACACACTGACATTTATAGTTTGACAATTTTTTGGACATGCAGTGTAGTGTATCTAACACACTTCAAAGTTTTAGAACCTCTGACTTAGTTATATAATATTAGGTGGTGGGAAGGTAAAATCTTCCACATGGATGGTGAGATCAGAGGGCTTACTTTCTGCTTGCACAGAATGTAAAACATTTTTACTCTAAGCTGTTTTTTTTTCAAGTAGCAGTTCAGCCATCTTCTGCATCTCTGAAAACACTCTTCCCCACTGGGAAAAAGTGTCCAGATTACCCTTCTGGACTGGGACTGTTCCTGGTAGGGGACAATCCCAGAATGTGTATTTGTCTAATAAAGCTGATTGTGGGTAAGACAGGTTAGCGTCTGACTGCAATATCATCCTAAGTTATTCACTAAGTACTTTTCTCTAAATACCTATCCCCTCATCATAGCAGCCTATCATATATGCCACCAAGTTGGAGATCACCAATTTGAGCCTTGGATACAAATGTTTCCACTCATGCATCATTCCCACCTATACAGCAGAGCACTGCATGGTAATCTGAACATGTGGCTTCACACTATATTCTTTGAATATCCTCCCCCACAGTCTCTGATAAGAGTCACCAGTGAGGTAGAGTATGTTGACTCCCTTTCCACAGTATGGAGGAGCCAATTCAAATCATTAGCATCCACCCTCACTGGCTGGCTTTTCCTGCAACCAGATGGCTAAGCTGATCCAAGGTTATCTGGCTCTCATTTAGGACTCTATTATCTCTCTGTGTCACAAAGACACTGGATAATGCTGATGTACTGACCTTTTATAAAAGGAAACAGATGAGTAAAAATGTGGTTTCATTAAAGTATAAGAGGCACCTTAATCTGTTGTACCACGCAAAACTAACATACCTGTTGGTTTGAAGTTGACATCTTCATCCATTTTGATCAAGCCGATAAAAGACAGTGCATTCAGATTCTTTAAACACAATTCTGTAAATTAGTAAATTATATATTTTAGTTGCAGCATTAGTGAAAATAATTAAAATTTAAAGTGAATTTTGTAGAAAAGAAAATGGTAAATAACTGAAGTAAAAGATATTTTTAATGTTACTATATATACTTTATACCAGATCATAAAATACATAAAAATGTATTATTTATACACAGATTGAGTCAATGACTGAAAAAGGTTGGATACATTGTACATACAGCAAATAACTTTATGTATTTTTACAGTATCATTCAATATATGAGTGGACCCTACTTGATGGGTCAACAATTGGGTTCATCCTCTCCACCAATAAGAATTTAGCATTTTGTTTCTCAGAAGTTCTCCCACTAAGGGGCATACATATGCCCAGTGCCAGTACACCATGTCATGATATCACACACTATGCCAGCAAGCTTAGCCCCTGAGCCCACAAATTCTTCCTGACCACTAGCAAGCACACTTCCTACAGACAAATAACACTGAAGATTTGGCGCCTATACTGCTAATAGGTAACACACAATGATATACTTGTCTGGCATATAGGCACCACAATGGGTAAGGCTAGATGAAGGGGCCATCTGAGCAAAGGGGAAAGCAAGAAGTTTTTTAGGATATATCAAGGGGGATCTTCTCATAGATTACCTGACAAAGTAAGAATGTGCATGTTATCTCTAACATCAGCAATTTTCTCTGATGGCTCAATGACCGGGCCAAATTCTAAGTAGTAATTCCACCATGGAGGAAGCAGCCAGAAAACATTCCAAGGACAAGATTCAGAAGGCTAGATTCTCTATTCAGGCATACCAAAGGAACCATGACTTCTTGCAGACAAGGCTAAGAAAATAATTCTTGGTTAAGATGTGCATCGATGACAACATATCCATGGTACAGATGTCTGCAGGAGAGACATCCTGTTTTTTTTCTGAAATATTTTATTAAGATGTTTAAAAAAGAGCTAACATTACAAAAAAAAAGAACTTTCAAACACAATACAATGCCGAATACGGTGAATCATAGTTGTAAGAAACATATAAATTGCAACTATGTACAATATTTACAAAGGCCTGAGACCAGCAAAGTATAATTAAAACAAAGCAAACTTAATAGTAGTCCAAATATTTTTTTCTTCTTGTCAAACAAGAAACATCCTTACTGAATTATCATTTACAACAAAGGCAATCAAAGGTTTATATAAATGCAAACAAACCAAATTGACATATTTTCAGTTGCAAACATTATACATCAATTATACGTAATCTATATAGTCATTGTGAGTCAAAATTACATAGCTCATTCAATTCCTACCTTCCCTTAAACCTCATTCCTTCTCCAAAACATTATTCTGCAGGTATTGTTCCCATAATTCCTATGTTTTTCTGTGTAATTTGCTCATACCCATTTTGACAGATCCCACATTCAGTTCTTTTTTCTCTGTTAGTATCTTCACTACTTCAAGTACAGTTGGTTTACACTTTGATTTCCATTTTCTAGTAACTGGGTTTTTTTGGCAGCCACTGGAATTAAACTCAGCAACACCTTACTATGTCTAGGCATATCAAATTCTGTAGCACAACTCAAAAAATAATTTCCTTAGTTACACAAATTTGCTCACCCAGTATTTCTGACAGAGTAGTTTACAGGGAATTTTTAAAGTCTACCAATTCACTGCACTCCTACAAATATGATCTAAATTACCTCTTTATTCCTCATCATACCTCCAACATTTGCAATCCACATGAGGAAAAATTCTTTGGAGTCTGCTTGGGGTATAAAATACTTATGCAAACACTTCCGAGCAAAAATCCTAAATATTCTAGACTTTGCTGCACATTTGGGAGCAATGCATATATCCACCTATTGTTTCTTAGTGAATTGCTTATCCAAGCTCTCTTCCCAATTCTTTCTGATTGATTCCTATAGCTACAATGCAATATTTTATATACTATACTAATTATCCATTTTTAGCAGCAGCTTCTATTCTAGACTCTACTAAAAATTCTACCAGTACTGGTTCTTTACTAAGTATCCTCATATTCCTCTCTCTGTCTGACTATACTCCAATATCAATCCTTGATAGAAAATGTAATCTCTAGGCTACAGTCCAAATAAATTCTTGTCCTCTTCCCATTCAATTACCTTTCCCTTTCTAATTATTTGCTCCCAGTACCTTGGTTTCTTTGTCAGATTTCTTCAGTAAATTCAAGCCCCCACTTGCCTATTCACCCCTTTCTACTTTGAATTATAGCTTTCTGCATGTGTTATGTATAGGAGCCTTAAATATGTAGCTATGAAATACCATTTCAAATCAAGTAATCCCAGACTACCATGACCTAGTGGAAGGATCAATTTATCCCACTTGACTCTTGCCTTCTTCCCCTCTGAGATAAAATCCTTCAACTCTTTATTAACTGCTATCCATAACTTTTCTTCTGGTTGATAAAAATATGCCCAACCTTTGCATAAAACAAAAGGGACTAAAAACATTTTAACTACTTGTATCGTGATATCCATATCTATAGGTAAGAGCTTCCAGTTTTTCAGTTTCTGTATTATCTTTTGTTTAGCCTCTTCCCACATACCCTTAGCTGCTATAACAGAATCCTTTGCAATCTATACTCCTACATACTTAATTTTATCATGTCCCTATAAATATGGGTATTGCTGAACCAGTTCATGTCTGGGTAAACACTTTATAGCTATTATTTTTATCTTCATTAATTCTGTAACACAAAAAGATTTGAAACTGTCTAAGAATGTTCCACAAAACTGAAATATCCTTTTTCTGGTTTCATCAGGTACAAAATAATATAATTTATAAATAAAGACAAATTTTCTTCATTACCATATCGATTATATCCTTGAATTTCTGAGTCCCTTATTTTCTTTGCCAATGGTTTTAAATATAATGGACATAACAAAGGAGAAAGAGGACATCACTGCATTGTTCCTCTGCTGAAACAGAACATATCAGAGAGGATGCCCCCATCTTAATTTTTACCTCTGATCCCTCATATGTTATCAGGGAATGTAAATACTTCGATTGCCCTACTCATAAAATCCCAGCTTACTCTGTTGAATACTTTCTCTGCATCAAGACCCACAAAAACAGTGGTCATTTCTTATATCCTGCTTCCCTGTGGATCATCATTGTTTTGTTAATGTTGACAAATGTTTGCCTCCTCTCCATAAAACCACAATTATCCATTTCTATCAATTTTGGCATGACCATTGCTATTCTTTAGCCATTAAATGTATAAACACTTTCTAATCATGGTTTAGAATCAAAATGGGCCTATATGAAGCTGGGCCTGATAGGTACTTACCATCATTAGGTATTACAGCCATCACAGATTTCTTCCAGTATGTTGGTGCATCTCCTCCTTTTAAAATACTGTTAAACAAAACCTTCCAGATCTTTATTTCTCTCTTCCACCCTAGCTTCCAAACTTCCACAGCAATACCATCTATTCCTGGAGACTTTCCTGTAGATTGGTTATACATTATCATTTTTATCTTATCTCCCCCTATGCTATTTGTAATTGAGCCTCATCTGCTTCTAACCTTGGCATATTTCCATAAACATTTCATTTGTACTTTTCCTTGGTTTCCACATTTCTATACTTTATACAGATTTTCATAAATTTTCCAAAATATTTCAAATACATTTACAGGATCTCTGGTTATTTTCTTTGTTATAGGTTCCCCAACCCTGGCAACAACCCTTCCTACTTTTTGTTGCCTGAGCTGTTATGCTAAAAGATTTTGTGTTCTGGAATTATGATAAAAAAAAAAACAGTTGTTTGACAGCAATCTTTCTAAACTTATGCATATTATCTGGGAAGTCCATTATTTTCTCTTTAGCATTCTGCAATTGCTCCTCTTCTTGTTCTGTGGGATTCCTCCTATTTTGCAATACTTTAATATTTGTCAGCTCCTCTAAATAATTCTTGTTACTTCTTAACAATATCTCTTTTTCTTTTATTTAGACTCTATTTTTTAAACTCCGCTTTCATTTATTCCACTTTCTAGCTATATTTTCTGAAGAAATTTCTGTCTTCCCTAATAACTCCTAAATAATTTTAACTGTCCATTTCTTAAATTCCTCATTGTTTAACAGATAGGTGGGGAAGCGCGACTGTCACATTTTTATTTCATTACCCTGCATTTTTATTTCAGTTATTATTGATGCGTGAGCTGGAATAGTTATTGGATGAGTATCAAACTTTCATTTAAATGCACATGTTCCTGTGAAATATAATTTCTGTCTTGCCTAGTTGTTGTACCTTGAGGAATAATATGTAAATTCTCTCCGAACTCATATTATTGAATTCACGTCTTCCATACCAAATATTTTCTTAAATTTCTTCAAGAAATCTACCCTCATTTGTTATACTTTCCCTTCTAGTCCCCCGATGCATCCTCACTGCTGCAAATCAAATTCCATTCCCCACTTGTAAATAATATTCCCTGATGAAAGCTGAGTATTAGGTGGAATTTAAATTCATGCCAGCATAATCCTCCTCCCTTGCCAGTAGTCCCTTACTACTACAAATCTGCCGTTATTTTCTTTTTTCTTCTTCTATCACTATTGGAGCTCCTATCACAATTAGTATAAGTACTCCCCTTTTCATTTGTCCCAGATATTCCACTGAATAACCATTATGAAATCCTTTCTTTATCAAATTCACATGCTCAGTTCTTTCTAAATGTGTCTTCTGTAGCATAGTTAGTTGCATTCTGCATGTTTAAATATAGTTCACTACTTTTTCTTTTTTATATGCATCTGTGAGACCATTCACATTTAAAAGTATGAAAAGTACTGTTGTTATGATAAGAAGTTTTTATTCCCATCTGTTATGTATAATATTTTTTTTTAATATCTAGTTTCAACTTTTTAGTTGCATGCATACGCTAATGTTTGGCGTCAGGTTGATCTTTCATACAGTTATTTCTTGTCATGTGCATTTGAACCTGTGTCACATCTTACAGACTTTTGTTTTAATGAAAACCCTCAAACAAACAACACCCCAGAACATATTAACTTAATGCAATCACACAAAACTATGTACATCTTCAAATAATGAAGTTTAACCCTCCTAATAGGAGCACTTGTCCCACACTAACAGCTCTTGTACTGACCTATAATGAAGGCTATCCATGCTAAGATGCATGGTCCAGCATGTACTTCTACTTACACTAGGTGCTGTCTGTTTTTCTCTTATCTTTATTCCTCTCCCAGATGTAGAAAAAAACTTCAATGCTTTTAGAAAACATTATCTCCTTGTCACTGAAAGAAAGAAATATTCTGTTTTGGTTGCCCTTATCAGCTTGTCTCCATGGAAACACGAGAACCAGACACACAGTTGCCTTCAGCTACAAGCTTCTCATGTTACACTGTGAACATTCATTTGTTACAGGAAAACTTTTCATTACATTCAGTGTTCTTTTATTTACTTTGTTTTCCTTAAAACTTGTTATTAGGTTAAGCCAAGGGATTTAATTCAGTCATTTCCCCATGCAAAAGTAAGAAAAAGTGTATCAGTTTTACTTATATCTTGCTCTTTTGTCCGGGTTTTCTTCTCATTTTACATTGTGGTGCCTACATTTCTTAAAAATGAACAAGAAAAAAGAAAGAAGAAGGGACAAAGGGGGCACCTGTTTACTTTCATAGCCTTATTATACAAAAGTAACTTAAAAAACTTTACTTTATAACATGCAGTATATGTCACGTTTTATATAAATACTGTTAAGACAAAAACTGTTTTATTTACAGTTACCTCTTTCTCTCCTCTTCCCCTCTCCTTAATGTTATTCCAAACATTAATGGCATGAAGTAGGGCATATGCTTGGTGTCACCCACATGTTTAACAAATTCAGAAAAGTCTAATATTTCCAGGTTTTCTTGTCCCAACATATCTCACAAATGTAACCGATACTTTGTAATCCCACATCTATTCATTAATTCCCTGCTGCTGGTTTTCTTTCTGTTGATCACCATATCCCAATGTTCTCCTGGTTCTTTTAGTCAACATCAGTGTTTTTTTTCCTGTCTCTCTCTCTCTCTCTCTCTCACAAGTATTTTCCTTTGGAACATTTGAAAAGGTTTCACTAGCATAATCTCTCGATGAGCTTTATTATCAGAAGAATAAGAAGTAGAATCCCCTTCTGTTTAATAGCTCGTGTACTGTTAAACAAACTTTTGTATTTCCTCCGTTGCATGTTCTGCATTAAGAAAATGATTTTGACCTTCCAAGAAAGAACATTCTAAAGATAGCAGGATACAGCAGCTTGAACATCACATCTGCTTCTTAACATTCCCTGATTGATGGAATAAATGGACCCCTCTTCTGTCTGGTATACACTGAGTAATCATTTCCCACAAACATTCTGCTGTTTCTAACTTCTAGTGCTTTGTCCTTCTGCCACAGTTTTTAGAATCATCTCTTTCTGCTAGCAGAACTGCATCTTTACTATTAGAGCTCTTGGCTGTTTTCGCATGGCCAGGTTTGGAGCATACACACAATGTGCCCTTTCAGTTAACAACTCCTGCTGTGGAATATCATTCCAGTTGTTTATTTATGCTTTCCTAAAATTAATGAAGTTTGTCCCTTTCCAGTTTTTCTGGTACAGCAAAAAAATCTCAGGTTTTCCCTATGTGTTCTGTCCTCTAATTCTACCATTTTTTGAAACATCTTTTCTTGAGCAGTCTCATACTTGGTCAGCCTTTTTTTCATTTTGAACTCTGATTTTTGCATTTTTATCAGCTAATCTGAATATCTATGTATAGCTTCTTCCACTTTTTCCAGCCTTTTGTTATTTGCGTTGGTATACCCCTTTAGTATTTCATTTATTTCAAGCAGCTCTGAGCACAATTGACTTATTTTTTCCTCTAGAATATTGGAAGTCATGTCTTGCACCAAAGCTGTAGCTTGAACTTTTTTTTTTTTGCTAAACAGCTGCAGGATTCTTCCCAGCCGGTGTTTTCTCCTCACATTCGTGATCGATTTTCTTTCAGATTCTCTATTTTTTTTTCTTTGCTGGCTTCCAGACAGTGCACTTACTAGCCAATAAATAAAGACAAATTCACTGGCTGACTTTTCTGTGTATCTGTTTTCACACTGGGAGAGTTGAAATTAAGCTTTTTCTCACTGTGCAGCCATCTTGGAAGTTCCCCAAGAGAGACATTCTTAAGACAACAACAATTGGAAGCATCTGTATCTCTAGGACAGTAGCCTTTGAGTACAGCATCTTTCAATGGGCAATGTACTTTCAAAAATAACACAGCTTGCCTTTAAAAGGCTTTGTTTAAAAACTATGAGTCCTACCCTTGTTGTAGTGAAAAATGAACAGCTGTTTAATTTTCTTCCACTCCTGTGCATATTTCAAATAAAATCTAACAAATTATGTACATCCAGGATGTGAAAGGCACTCTCTCATATATTTTGTGGCCCAGCAAAGAAAACATTGAGAGGAATGGAATGTTCAAGTATAATTCTGTCTTTGCTGGCATCGCAGCAATGAGGGCATTTGCTATAGCACAAACCCCACCCCTAGTGACTAGCATGAATACATGCATTACAGCAGGGATGTACTATACTCTTTGCCTACATGCACCCCATGCCTATGAAGACTACTGTAACTGGCTCTAGGTCATCATGCTCATATCCTCTGGTACTTAGTCAATGGTGTTGTGCCAGTTACCACCTGCAGATGAGAAGTCAGCCAACCAGAAGCCATCATCTTCCTCTCTCCAGGATGGGCAAGTTGGTGTAAGCTTCTCACTCACACACTCCTTTTTTCAGCTCTTATAGCACATGAGCCACTATTCAAACTCATGTTTTCTGTGCCACTGTCAGAGCTTTATCTCTTTATGTTGCAGAGTTAGGATAAAATTATCATACCTCAGACCATCAAAAATATTAATAGTCCCTGGTGACTTTAACTGTACTTGGCCAGGACTGAAGCAATCACATTTAGTCAAATTACTCTCAAAAAATCCTCTACCAATTTGATATGGATCCAACAAGGTATATATTTTAACCAAGTTTATGTGTACTTTATATGCTGTCATAATCTACATACTCCCAAAATGTTATATAATATTAATACCGATTAATTATTTAGGTGACCACTGGCCATTTCCAGCACAATGGTATATCTCCTAAGAGGCCACAATAACCCTATCCTTATTACAAGTAAACGCCTTTCAGAAACAAAGGAAACAATTTCACTTACTGTACTAGAAAATATAGACAGGAGTCTACAGCATACAGCAAAATAAAACTTGGTAGCTTTTTAAAACTTTATTGATGCGTTGCTTCCATTTCAGGATAAATTATTCCCTACCACACTAAGAAGCCTTAGGAAATGATCATGGCTGATTAAGGCTCAGGTAAGAGGAACAGACACAGCCAGGATGGAATGGAAAAATAAACTCCCTGGCAAGCAAAAATACCAAACTTTTGAGAAATTAAGGATAGCTGTTAGAATATCTACTGGTACATATAAAGCTACTTACACAAGGAAAAAATACAGAAAACCTGTTCAGTCAGCCCTGAGTTATTCTGGAGAGCAAAACACAATTAACTGTGGATCAGCTGAATAGATAAGACAACTTCAGCAATAGCAATACTCTATTTCTGAATTAATTTAAATACCACATTAGAAACAGACAGCCACAAAGCTTACACTCTGTCTCAGCTTCTCTGTTACATGGATGAAATAATCATTATTCTTATACTATTTCCTTCCAATTCAAGGAAATATTTCAAGAAACTCTTAGAAAATCATATTTCTGGTTCATCAGGTATGAGTTCACAACTTTCATTTTCTGGACTAGGTACACTTTTTTTAGCCAGAGACCTGACAAATATATATCTATATATATATATATATATATATATATATATTTGACTTTGTTTTCACTCCAAATATACTGCTACCGCCTTTCAAACATGCCATAATTATTCCACTCCCAAAAAGTTCAAACACACATCTTGTTTAGAATTATGGAGTAATTGCCAACCTTTATCCATTCAGTGAAATATATGAAAAAAAAAACAGTAATTGTTACACAACAACAACAATAATAATAGAGGATTAATTGTTCTTGCTCAGTAAGGCTTTAGAAATAAATTAAATAAACTTGCAGCTGTCTCTACATTTAGATACATTTCCTTACTGGCTCAGTGTTTATAGACATACAGTAAGCAATCCATTGTTAACACAAGAATTAGGAATTAGGAGGCATAGACTTTAGCAAAAAAAAAAAAAACATTGATTTTTTTAGAAACTACTCAGACAATAAAACATTTCAAGTCACAATAGGTGAGGTTTTCCTCAAACGAGGGTTAATTTAAAATAGGTGTCCTTCAACAATTCATTCCAGGTCCCACATTGTTTCCCCTTTTTATTCACTGATCTCCTTCATATAAATTTAACCCTATACAATCATTATTCAAATAAGATGCAGTAAAAACATATTAGAAAACGCACTCTATAACTTACAACTATGCTACTGGCTTCAAAGCAATGTATTTGTTCTGAATGCATAAAAACAGCAGCTATGCTCCTAGGCACTAAGTACCAGCTTAAGAGTACCAGTCATAATACACCTATTGCCCAGTACCAACTCTACAATATGTGTGTGTGTGTGTGTGTGTGTGTGTGTGTGTGTGTGTGTGTGTGTGTGTGTGTGTGTGTGTGTGTGTGTGTGTGTGTGTGTGTATATATATATATATATATATATATATATATATATATATATATATATGTGTGTGTGTGTGTGTGTGTGTGTGTGTGTGTGTAGACTAAGCCTTGTCTTTCAGCCATCAAACTAGTACCACTAGTGACAAAACATAAGATTTTTAGTCTGTTACAAAATAACTGATTTACTCACTTTTCCATACAAGGAAAGAAACTGAAATTAACTTTCTGACACTCACATGGGGGTATTCCTTTCTATTAGCCGCCTATAATTCAGCTCAGACTACAACACATTTCCTCTCACAGTTGACATTTGTTCATTTATTTCTCTGTCTCCTCACAATAAACATCACTAACTTCAGAAAAGCTGAATGTTTACCCTTAACAGCATGCACTATATTGTTCCTTGGAACCCTCATTGTGAAGCTACTTTATAGGTAAAATACTAGGCAATTAGTCTTCAGACTATCACATGCCTAGCCAATAACCGGTCAGTAACCAAAGATGAAAAATCAGACCCTGTACCTTGTGTATTGGAGGTAAACATCTTAACCATTATGCAAACCCCAACTCATTTCTACTACTGACCAACTGTTACCCAAAAGTTATTCATCAGGACCCATCATTTTCACTATACAAAACCCAAAGCAGGAGTCACTTAGCTTCAACAGCTAATCTTTTAAATTAGAGACTTGTGAAAAAGCATTTTCTAAAATTTCCTCAGCCATATAGAATTCTCTTCCTCATTTTATTCATAATGAACAACCATTTAGACATTTAATTTGAAATTTATTCTCTACCTTACTACTACTTACCAATGTAAGTTTGTTTGTTTGTTTGTGTCTTTTGGCTTCTCCCGGTAAGGGGTCGCCAGAGCGGAACTCCGGTCCGCTAATGATTGATAGTGGATTTTTACATACCAGGTTACCAGCCCTGACGCACAACCTTCAACGAAGGCATGCCCCATTCACGTATGCCTCCACACAGAAGACGCTCTAGCTGAGAATCGAATGGGACAACGTCTTGCTATGAGGGGACAACGCTACTGCAGCACCACCACCGCAGATATGTGTTTAACTAAAATGCCAAGATTCCCAAAATAATTGAACTGCTTGTGTCTGATAACACCCAGAAAAATACAAACTCTGAAGAATGATTATCAGTTTTAATAAAACTGTCTTTGGTCTGTTAGGCATGTTCTACCTGATCCCCTTCTCTTTTCTCTTCCTTGCTTTCCACTGCCTCCTTCCCCTAAGTTGTCATATTATGTCTTTTTCTATATTTGTATACACCTGAACTATGTAGACTCTTGCTGAATGGTGAGGTAAAGTGGAATGTAGAGGTTAAATCTGTTTATTTGCTCCTTAAAACTATTATGCTATTATGATATGATATGATATATCATGTCTTATCATATTTTATCATATGCATCTTACTGTAAACTTTAACAACTCAAATATATCTAATTTATTTATTTATTTGACATTTGTTTACCGGGGTAGTCCAGCTGGGTCTACAGAACCTATTTGCAGTGGAGGCCCAAGAAGAAAAGCTCCATATACAGTGCAATACAAATACATTATAGTCCAAAAACAATACAAGTGACATGAGGAATACTATACAAAAATAAGTTGATAGAATGTAAACTAAGATACAAGATATACTACACATCTGGACAAGTCTATAGAGTTATATCATTATAGACAATTTTAGTCATTCTAACAACATATACATAGCCTATGAGTAGATAAAGTGTACAAAAGTAGTATGTAGGTAGTACAATGTATGACAATGGCTGTTATAGTACATGAAAAATAAAAAAAGAAGTTATGTACTCACCATAATGTTCCATGTGAGTTGTTCATCCCACCTTCACTTCTTACAGATGGGTTCAGAGCCGATCCTTAGCTCTGAGTCGGCCTACTACAAAGCTTGAGGTCTTCAGACAGCTAGAGGCCTAGTCCCTATCCCATGATGCATCTTGAGTTACCTCAGATCTTGTTTGCTGTGTCTAATAATACCATGTGCCATTCTATCACTGTTTAGGAGAAAACCCATAGAAAGACTGAGCAACCAGGATAAAAACTAGTATCGCAGTCCTTGAAAAACCCTGGAGGGGGTAGGAGGGTGGGAAGTAAGAATGAAGGCGAGATGAACAACTCACATGGAACGTTATGGTGAGTACATAACTTCTTTATGTGAAGTTGTTCTATCTCGCCGTTCATTCTTACAGATGGGTAGTATCCCAAGCATCATCTTTCTCGAGTGGCTCACAGGAATATGTTTTTCAGGACATTAGAACCAAAGGAGGTCCTGCCCCTGGAGGCCTTGTCAACTTTGTAATGAGTGATAAAGGTATAAGGTCTTGACCAAGTGGCTGCTGCACAAATGTTGTCTATAGGAAGCCTAAAAGAAAAGGCAGAAGATGTGGACATTGCCCTGGTAAAAGGAACCTTAATTTTGTGCTGTAAGGGTAAGTTGGCAGTTGAATAAGTGAAGGTGATACAATCAGATAACCATCTAGACAGTGTTGTTTTTGCTACTGGCATACCTTTCCTAGAATCTGAAAAGGAAATTAAAAGTTGTTCTGCTTTTCTGAACTCTTGTTCTATCCAGGTAAAATCTGAGCTGTCTATGAACATATAGTTTGTGCAGCATATACTCTAAGTTGTTGGTGTTTTTGGGGAAGAACACTGGTAACTCTATGATCTGGTTGAGGTTAGCTTCAGTACAAACTTTAGGTAAAAATGATGGATTTGTTAACAGGGACACTGTCAGCATGGAAAATCAAATAAGGAGGCTTTATGGCCAAGGCTTGTAGCTCTGATACTCTATGGGCAGATGTGATGGCTACTAAAAAGATAGTCTTCCAAGAAAAATATTTCAAATCACATGTGGAAGCTGGCTCGAAAGGTGGGAGGATAATGTGAGAAAGCATAAAATTTAGGTTCCATGGGGTATAAGGGGATTTCACAGGTGGTCTGAGATGGAAGGTCCCTTTGAGAAAAGCTTTAGATAGCTTGTGTGACATTATGTTCAATCCTTCAAAGCCAAGGTGAAAATTAGAGATGGCGGCCAGCTGTACCCAAACTGTAGCTGCTGCAGCTCCTTTATTGAAAAGCATAGTCAAAAATTCTAATATTGAGGAAATGGGGGCTTGATAGGGATCAATGTTATTTTGAGAAGCCCATATAGAAAATCTTCTTCATTTGCTAAGGTACAATTTTCTAGTAGAGGACTTATGAGAGGATATCAAAATATGCTGGGTTTCATTTGAGAGGTTATGGAACCTGGCTATGATGAGAATTGGAGCAGCCAAACTGTCAATTTCAGGGACTGAAGAGAGGGATGAAGAGCCCTCGATGAATGCGTCAGAAGGTCTGGAACTGGGTCCAGGTTCCAAGGCTCTTCCAACAGATGAAGTCGAAGGAAGGGGAACCAAATCTGATGAGGCCAATGAGGGGCTATTAGAATGATGGTCCTTCCCAGGGCTTTTGCTTTCTGCAGTACTTTGGGTATCAAGGGAATTGGTGGGAATGCATACAGGAGACCTGGGGCCAATTGTGTATGAGTGCGTCCCTTGGGGCTTCTCCCGGAGCTGGAATCAGGGCAAAGTAGCTTCTGTATTTTGTGTTCATGTGGGAGGCAAAAAGGTTGCAGCAAGGTTGGCCCCACCTGTGGAATATTCTCTCCGTTATCTCTTTTTTGAGGGACCACTCGTGAGGCAACAAAATTGCTCTGCTCAGTTTATCTGCAATCACGTTGGATTTCCCCTGGGATGTGCTTTGTTATCAGAAAGTGCTGTGTGGATGTAGCCCACTGCCATTCTCTTAGAGCCTCGTGACAAAGGGGATAAGGACCTGGTTCCTCCCTGTTTGTTCAAGTACCAGACCACTGACATGTTGTCAGTCAGAATCACAATTGTCCCCAGAGGGAGAGAGTCCTGAAAGTACTGCAACACCAAAAGTACCACTCTCATCTCCAGGACATTGATATGCAGATGTGTCTCCTGTTCGGTCCATGTGCCTTGGGCTGTTCTTCCCTGACAATGTCCCTCCCCACCCTATCGGGGAAGCATCTGTGGTCACTGTGGCCGCTGGTGAGGGTAGGATAAAAGGATGACCTATCGTTACATGAAGAGAGGTCAACCACCACCGAAGATCCTTTTTGCAAATGTTTATGATAATTATGAGTTGAGACATTGGGAGCTCTTGGTAAGACCATTGAGTGAACAGCAGCCATTGTAGAATCCGCATGTGCATGCGACCTAGCGGTATTGCTAATATTGCAGCTGCCATTATGCCTAACAACTTTAGCACTTCTGATGCTGGAGCCTTGTTTCTGGATATGATGTTGTGGACCTGCTGACGAAGTAGTAAAACTCTTTCTGCTGGAAGTTCTAAAGTTGTGGTGGTGGTGTCCAATTCTGCTCTGATAAAAACGGTATGTTGCGATGGTGACAAGGCAGATTTTTCTGAATTTATGGTAATGCCCAGATGATTGCAGAGAGAAAGAGTGGTGTCCCTGGCTTGTATTAGCTGATACCTGGTGGTGGCGGAGAGGAGCCAATCATATAAGTAAGGAAACACCGGGAATACTAAATGCCTCAGGTGAGCCGTGACCACTGCCATACATTTGGTGAGCACTCTGGGGGCTGTAGTGACACCAAAGGGCAGGGCTTGAAACTGGTAATGACTGGCTCCCAGCCAGAAGTGCAGATGCTTCCTGGATGGTTTCAACATTTTTATATGGTAGTACGCACCCTGTAGATCTATCAAGCACATCCAATTGTCTTTCCCCCAAAAGGGAAGTATCGACTGAAGCATGACCATCTGGAACTTCTCTTTCTTGACAGATATGTTTAGTTTGCTGATTTCCAAAATAGGTCTCCAGTCCCCTGTCTTTTTTTTGGAACTAAAAAGAATCTTGAGTAAGTTCCAGATCCTGTCCGGTCTGCTGGGACTGGTTGGATGACTCTTTTTCTTAGCAATGTTTGGACCTCTACTGTTGCTTGTTCCCTGTAACTGGGTGGAATGTCTGGGATTTTGGTTGCCAATAGAGGGGGAGTGGCAAAAGGAATGAAATACCCTCTGGAAACTATATTTTGTACCCAGTTGTTGTTTGTTATTTTGAGCCAGGCATCTGGATACAAAGATAAGCGACCCCCGACTGCCTCCAGAGCAGGACAGTTGGGCCTCCTTTCAGGAGCGCTGGTATGGCTTCCCAAAGAACTGGTCTCTGTCGCTCTGGTTTTGTGGACCCCCTCTGCCACGAGGGCGTCATCTTCCATTATTGCCCCCTCCTCTGCCCCTGGAGGGGGGTTCACCACTTGTGTCCAGAAAGGCTTCTTGGGCTTTTTGGAATCACATCTTTCCTCCCTTTTGACCCTTGGGGTAGGGACTGGGAGGGGTGGATGACTCCGACGGTAGACAAAGTCTTTCCTTCCTGCTCATACCTGGTCAAAGTTTCCTTAACTTTGGGCCTGAAAAGGGACGAGCCATCAAAAGGGGTGTTGACAAAGGATGACTTAAAGAGCTCTGCAAAGAAACAGAAGCACATCCAGGAATGTCTCCTGAGAGCAATTCCTGTACCCGCTGCCCTACTCTCCCATCAGCTGCATATCAAATGAGATGCATGGACAAGTTCACTATGGAATTGAGGGTAGCAAGCTGGGAGGCGATTTTGTCTGAAGCTCCTGCAGTTACTGTACCCTGAAGAGTATTTCTAAGCTCTTTTAGGAGCTCTCTTTGTAGCCTCGTAAAATGTGTGAGATAGTTCAGTGAACGCATGGCAAAAGTCGCTGAAGTGTATGTACGCTTCCTGTACTTATCCATGATCCTAGAGTCTCTGTTAGGAAGATGGTTAGAGGAAGATGTTTCTGACATCTCCTTTTAAGTGGCCGCCGCCACCACCATGGCATCAACCGACACTCCCTTGGTGAGGAAAGACTTATTCTGAGGGGCAGAAATACATTTATTAGGCTTCCTAGGAACAGGCTCCATGGTGTCCAGAGACTCCCATGCACTTCATGAGACCAGCTCCATGACCTCATCGAAGGGCAGAGACACCCAAGAGGTGGAGGGTTGAGACCCGAAAGCCTTCAGGAGAATCGACTTATCTTCAGTAGGGTTGGTGGACTTCCAGCCGCCAATCTGCCTAAGGATTTCTAATATCTCAGCAAATGAGATATCTTCAGAGGGGGACCTTTCTGATTCATCTAAGTTGTTGTTGGACATGAGAGACTCCTGTGGGGAGTGTAGGTGCTTCCTCTTGCAAATTCTCTTCCTAGGAACCTCATCAGTGGGAACTTCTGGTGAAGTCTCGGAAGAGCAGAGGCCACCCAGTGGGGTTCCTGAGGCTCAGGGTCTCTACACTTCGACAGGATCTGTCAGGCAGAAGTGGACACAGGCACTTTTGGGGAGGAAGTAGTTGGACCTGAAGTTGTAGATGTTTTGGGAGACATCACTCTTCTCATGGCTTCAAAGGCACCACTGCTCCGATGAGAAGGGACTGCTGGATCCGAAGAAACCACCGATCCCCTCGGCACCAGAACAGTGGGCTCTGAACCAGAGGTAGGAGCCAATCTCATCCAAGCCAAGGCCCTGAGAGGCAAAGTCGGAACCGACAAGTCAGTCTGACTATCCTCCCTAGATCCGACCGGAGAGTGTCGGCTCCTAGGCTCCTTGATCGAGGAGTCAGAGTAAATGGAACCGATGGCACTGGAACAGGCATCGGCTCTGAAGGCTCAACAATCATCAGGTCCAACTCCTCTGGCTCTGAAGGCCCGGTATGGCTTGGAGGAGGAAAAGAAGTCGATGGCATTACAGTCTTCGGCTCTGAAACCACTTGTATTGGAGCCGATAAAAATTTAGCAAACCCCGGTGCCTGTAGCAACGTCTGCACCACACAATACACATCCAAATCAGACAGGCTGATCAAGGACTGAGATGAATGAATGGATGGAGGCACTGACTGGAGAATCCAAAAAGACAGGATGCTCAGCTCTGAGGGCTGTGGAGCCAACGTCAATGGTTTCTTTGATTTTTTTTTTACTTCAGAAGAAAAGCTTCCTGAAAAGAAGATTTCAGAAGTCCTCTATCTATGAGTTTTCTTTTTCTCTCTTGAAGAACTCTGGAGGAAAAAGAATGGCATATGGAGCAGCTTTCTTGTAAGTGCAAGGCTCCAAGACAATATACACAATTAACGTGACTATCACAGACATCTTTTGTCCACATTTTGGACACTTTTTAAAGCCTGACTTAGGATGCTTGTCTTTCTCCTGGTCAGCCATAATCAAATATATAGCATCAAGAAAAAAATCTACTGTAGTTTTAAAGAGACTAGACACACCCAACAATTAGTAATGTTAAACTAATAAAGCTAAACTAGTGAAATAAGCCTAAACAACAAATGGGCTGAATAAGAATATACTGTGAATTAACTATCACTATTCAAAAACACTCACACACTAACTACTTATTTAAACTAAAAGCTATATAATATTATAAAGGCACACCAAAGGGAAAGGCAATATTCAAGGCCTATAAGAAAAAAACAAAGGCCAAAAAGAGAAGAAATATAGCTACTAATAAGCTATAAAAGTTATAACTATTAAAGACTATCTAAATACTTTCAGAAATAATAATTTAGCTAGATATTATGAGAAAAAAAACTATACTGGCCCGAGCTGTGCAAGGAAACCTCTGATCTATTGCAGCTGCAAACTAGATCTGGGGTAACTCAAGGTGCATCATGGGATAGGGACTTGGCCTTAAGCTGTCTGAAGACCTCGAGCTTTGTAATAGGCCGACTCGGAGCAGAGTATCGGCTCCAAACCCATCTGTAAGAATGAACGGCGAGATAGAACAACTTCACATTGTTGGTTTTCGTTAGGAAAATAATAGCACAATAGTTAGTGATACAGAACGATAATGAGAGAATTAAGAAGAATAGAGGCATTACAGACTGAGCAGTAGTTTAAGAATATGGTATAGAAACAGAGAAGGAGTTACAAGAAACATTAGGATCTTGTAGACTGTGTAGGAGTGAGATGTGACAGAAGAAGAAAATGAAGCTAGTGTGGAAGAAGAGAAAGAGCTTAGCATTAGGCTAGATTTATACAGGAGCAGAGCCAAATATTTTCTAGATGAATTTTTAAAGAGGCTTTAAAGCGGGTTAGACAAGGCATAGACCTGGCAGCAAGAGGTAGTGAATTCCATAGTTTAGAGACAGAATATAAATACAGAGAGTGACCTGTTTTTTGTGGGTTTTGAGATAGCTAAGAGATTTTTGTCTTCTGATAGTAGGGATCTACTTGGTGTATAAGGTGTGACTAAGTTGGCCAGCACAGGGCAGGCAGTAGGCTTGAAAATAAGGTTATGTAAAGTGGATAGCTGAATAAAAGCAAGTTGGTTGGGAAGTTCAAGCCAATTTAGTTCTAGTAGCACTTTACAGTAATGTCTGTGATATTTAGAGTTGTCAGATGCAAAGATGTTGAAATGATCTGAGACAAGGGAGGTGTTTTGGGGTGGAAGAGTACTGATTTAGTCTTCTTGGGATTAAGAAAGAGTTGGGCATTTTTAGCCAGGATTCAACTGCAGTAAAGGATTGTTGAGTTTTTGAAAGCAGTTTTGGTACTGATTGAGCTGTACAGATTATGGTGGAATCATCAGCATACTGAATGAGTGTTCCAGGGTGGGAGGAAGTGTGAAGGTTGTTAGTGAAAATGTTGAAGAGTAGGGGTCTGAGGATGGAGCTTTGAGGAACTCCAGTACGGTTGTGGAGAAAGGGTGAGAGTTTGTTGGACCATTTCACTGCTTGTTTATGATCCTTGAGGTAGCTCTGAAACATTTTACTGTGTTATGTGAGAAGCCTAAGTTAGACAGCATGTTCAGTAGTAGGGGGTGAGAGACCATGTTAAAGGTCTTAGAGAGATCAAGGAATACTGAGGCTGTATAGCATCCTGGATCTCTGGCCTTGTTAACAGTCTCTGTAAAGGATAATAGGGGTGTAGATGTGCTGTGGTTGGGTCGGAAACCATGTTGGGTTTGGGTTAAAAGATTATTTTGCAATAGGTATTGCATTATCTGCTGATGGATACCTCTCTCAAGAATTTTGGATATGGGTGACAAGATGGACATAGGATGGAAATTGGTTAGTTCAGTAGAGTTGCCACCTTTGTGGATGGAGGTGATGTGAGACTGTTTCCATGTGGTTGGTACTTCTGATTTGGATAAAGACATATTTATAAACAACCATTCTCCTATGTTTCATAGTATTTTAAATTTATAAAAGGTTTTTATTAAGGTAATTTTTGTGGAATATTGTTGAAAAGTATTTATATGATTTGTATTTAATAAAGGTTTTACACATATATTTTAATAATGATAAAATTCATGAGTGGAAAACAAAGTATACATGTTTAATATTTATGAGCCCAAATGTATGTTTATTTGTCTGTTTAAACAAAATGAGGGAATTCATTGGTTCAATGGTTTTAGAATTAGTATAAATACAATTAAAGAATTTAGATAGAGCATCTGATGAAGTCCAATGAATGAGGATGAAAACGCAAGGTGAAATATAAGGCGTTAATGGTGGATTTGTATTTGGTGTTTGGAATAAAAACTTTTTATCTGGTTATTGTGGCAAGTTCGTGTTTTAACTCTCCAAGCTACCCGCACTCCTGCATTTTGGTTCTAGTAATTTTGGAGGGCTTCCGTTTTTTTTGGTTTACTAGTAACGTTTGCGGACTGGCTATGGAGAGAGATTCCCCGATGAACAGCAAGGGGTCAGACGAACTGGGCCAATCGCGTAAGCTGATTGGACAGCTTACCGAGCTTATTGACCTTTTAACGCCGCTTTGTAAATCCTTGGTGGGGATGAACGTTAATGCGTCCCAGGCATCAGGAAGTGGAACCAAAGGGTTTTTAGCACATAAAAACAAGAGAAAAAGGGAGCTTATTGGCGGTGATTTGGATGCCGGCGACCTGGAGGAACCGAATGGTGGAACATTTAACCCTGAAGCTACACCAAAGGTTTTTTGTCACAAAAGTCCTAAGGAATTGGTTAAAGGAGACAATGGCAATAAAGTTAACATCAAATCGCCGACCCTGGGTTAGGCAAATTCAGGTACTTTTTCTAATAAAAGACTGAAAGAGACTGCTGAATGGCTAAAAGTTAATTATTGCTTTAAAATGGAAAATGGAGGTCCTCAGGGGCCGCATAATTCTGATTCCTATAATGAGAAGGTGGATAAGATTTCAAAATTAATGCTTAAATATAGAATGTTGTGCATAGAAAATGCATATCTTGCAGAATGCATTAATAGGAACATTGTTCCAAAAAGTTTAAGGGTGTATAAATACCCTAATAATGTTCAGATGGGCTCAGTTTTCCATAAAGAATTATTGGAAGTATTTAACAAATGTGGTCTTGATGTTTTAAAATTAGTTATTAAGGAGAATGGTAGAACACAAGAAATATTGCAAAAAGAAATTGATGAACTGGATGGGTATATTAAGGAAGATCTCATTTTTGGGATTAAGGAAGAAAAAGAAAAATATTTTGAGAAGTGAAATTGATGGTAAATGTGATGAGTTAATGAATAGAAAAATGAAAAAGTTAAAGAGGGATTTGCAAGATTATGAGAATAATGTTAGTTATCAGCCAACAATCCACTCCTTGAGCCAATAACCTACAACCACCAGTTGAAAAAACACCTTTATTCGATCCACATAAAAAGTTCCACTGTACAAAAGTTAATCCACAAAACAGGTCAAGCGCTTCCGTCGATAGACTTCATCAGAACAGTTAACAATGGATACTATCACCATTTTTATATGTACCTAATACCATCAATTAAAGGTAGGTTAGACCTTTAGGGGGGATGATTGGGGTAATCAGTTGCGCCGGGCTGAAGTTAGATGGCAGTTGAGGTTAAATGCCACAGTTCCACCAGGCTTAAATGAACACATTAGTTTAAAGCCCGAACTTAGGTACCGAGCAACACAATTTTGACAACTGTTCTTAACACACTAGTATATATGTTTTTATTATTTTTTTTTATATATCTTGACAACTTCAATTTTAAAACTTATTTTTAAAAAATACATGTTATAAAACCTTTACAATTGAATGTGTATTTGTAAGATATGCAGTTTTATAAGTGGAATTTCAAGTTTTTATGGTTGAAAACACACTGTCACTTTAATTCTGAATTGTTTTTTTAATTGATGGTATTAGGTACATATAAAAATGGTGATAGTATCCATTGCTAACTGTTCTGATGAAGTCTGTCGACGAAAGCGCTTGACCTGTTTTGTGGATTAAATTTTGTACAGTGGAACTTTTTATGTGGAACGAATAACAGTGTTTTTTCAACTGGTGGTTGTAGGTTATTGGCTCAAGGAGTGGATTGTTGGCTGTTACTTGTGGTTGTTTCCACTCTTTTACACACCTTTACGTGTTACAAATAATGTTAGTTATCCTAAACCACCATATATGAATAGGAAAATTTATGGACATAATGGACAGGAGAAAGATAATAATCAGGAGAATGAACAGATGGTTGATGGATGGGATGAACATTACAACAGAGAATTTCCCCCATTAGTTAGTGAAAGTAGGTTTCCCAATAGGCAAGAGCAATACAATGGAAATTTTCAAATGGGGGGGGGGGGTAGATATTAGATATGGGTCTACTTCATTTCACCTAACTTCCATTTCACTGACTTTCATTTCACTGACCCCATTTCACTGAAATTTCATTTGACTGACACTTAATTTCACTGACAGTTCATTTGACTGACAAGTATTATTAGCAAGAAAATGGAATATGCCCCCTTCCCCACTGTAGTGCGACCCTGGAGTTAGAATATATAGTTGGGGGTGTGTGGGGGGCGCATCCCCCCACTTCATTTCATATGATATTGTTAAGTTTTGATATAATATTGCTTAGTAAAAGAAAAGTAAGTGGGGGGCTTTGCCCCCCACACCCCCCGTTGTGGGGGGCTGTGCCCCCCACACCCCCCAACTATATATTCTAACTCCAGGGTCGCACTACAGTGGGGAAGGGGGCATATTCCATTTTCTTGCTAATAATACTTGTCAGTCAAATGAACTGTCAGTGAAATGAAGTGTCAGTGAAATGAAATTTCAGTCATTTGGTCTCAGTCAAATGGGAGTCAGTGAATTGGAAGTTAGGTGAAATGAAGTAGACCCATTAGATATATATACCCCTGTCCCAAATGAAGAAAATTTTGATCAGAAAATGGAGGTAGAAGGATTTAGAAATACCTATAATGGCTTTTCAATTTACAATTTCAGTAATGTCCCCTTAGTTACGGAACATTTTAACCTTCTGGGGAAAGGACTTAAATTTATCCCTTACGTTAAAGGGGATATAACAAAAACATTGCTGGACATCAAACTGTTTTTGAGAAAAGTAAATTTAGAAATGCTATTTTCAAAAAATAACACAAAAAATATAGTTAATACTAATCAAGTTTTAGTAAGGAAAACTACTTTTAACCCTCCCATGCATCCACAATTAAAACATTTGGAATATGTTTTGGAAAAAGAAATTAGGGACTCACAAAAGTGAACCAAATATAAGAATGAACCTTAGTAGAGAAGAGAACGAAATTTTGGATGAATTGAAATCTAACTCTAACGTGAGAATTATGAAACCAGATAAGGGTGAGGGGATTGTAATTATGGACATCATACAGTATGAAGGGAAAATTAACCAAATAGAAGGGAAAATTAACCAAATACTTAGGGACGAAATTAAATACACTTGTGTTTCCAAGAATTAAGTGAATTTGGCCTATAATAGGATACATATGGAACTAGAAGATATGGTCCATGAGGGTACCACTGATAAAAAAATGTACACATATTTGAAGGTTGAAAAACCAAAAATCCCTATAATATTTGGAATCCCCAAGATCCATAAAAATTCTGAGGACCCCCCACGTAGACCGATAGTATCTGCTGATGGTTCGAAAACATTGCCTTTAGCAAAATATGTAGATACTAAAACAAAGCATATTTGGGTCAACAAGAAAGTTATACTCAAGGATTCCTGGGACCTATTAAGAGAAATTACTCCAAATTTATATACTGAAAACTTATTATTTGTCACTATTGACATAGTTGATCTTTTTTCTTCCATACCTTATGTGACAGGAATGAAAATGTTTGAGGACATTGTGTTTCAAGACAAAGGTTTATCCCACAGAGAAAAGGTAGCGAGCACAGGACTTATGGAAATGGTCCTGAAAAATAATTTTCTGATTTTTAATGGAGAATTTTTTCAACAAATTCAAGGGGTAGCCATGGGTGCAGCCTGTGCCCCTACCTTTGCAAATTCAGTTCTGGCTAAGTGGGAGGAAACATATGTCCTGAATTCGAATTTTAGTTCCTGTTGGATTCTGTATCATAGGTTTCTAGACGATATAGTTATTTTTTGGACAGGGGGTAACCAAAAATTTGAGGAATTTATGGAGTATATTGGTAAGACTACAGATTTCCTCAAATTTACTTATAAAACTTCCTATGATAATTTACAATATTTGGACCTAGAAATATATAAAGCAAATAATACATTAGAAACTAGGATCCATAGGAAAACTACTTTCTGTAATTCTTTCCTTCACTATAGTAGTGCGCATCCTGCACATTGTAATAGGAATATAGTGAAAGGACAATTTGTTAGGGGGTCCCGCATGACTAGTACGAATAGTGATTTTGTTAATGAGTGTAATTTGTTGAAGAAAATATTCATGGAAAGGGGGTACCCTAGGGACTTTGTTAAAAATATTAGGTATGAGGTGGAAAATGGTAGGATTAATAAATTTAAGCCAATTAAGGGGATTATAAAACTTAATGAAAATAATGGACTTGAAAATACGGATATAAATAATACCATTGATTATCAACAGGCACTTGTTTTAGAATACAATGCAATAAACTACAATATAAAAGCAATTTTTCAGAAAGAATGGGATAGATTTGTTTCCTTCACAGATTTAGAGGACCTATGTAGGGTAACATCTAAAGTGGTATATAAAAACTCAAGTAGTATAAAGGACATTTTAGAAAATAAGAATAAAAATAATAAAAGAAATCTGTGTAGAGGAAATGGAAAGAAATTAGGTACCTACAAATGGGGATGGTGCAACCAATGTGAATATATTATAAATAAGGGTGAAGTCTTTTTAGAAAGTAGGGAAAGATGGGTAATAAGCAAAGGGTATTATAATTGTGAGTCTAAGGGGTTAGTGTATCTCGCCATTTGTCAGAAATGTAATTCCTTTTACGTGGGAAAAACAGAGAGAACCTTAAAGAGAAGAATATACGAACATATTTATGATATATCAAAATGGAAAGAAACTAACACACTATTTAAACATTCTAAAGTGTGTGAGGGTCATAAATTCCTCTTTTTGGTCCTGGAACAAATTAAAAATGATATCAGGGGTGGCCCATGGGAAGAGAAAATAGGGTATAAGGAGTTATGGTGGCAAGTAACTTTCGAATCAGGTAAAACCCCAGGTTTAAATGATTACCTGTCCATATTACCACTTTTAAAATTAAGGTCTGCTAAACTGTGAAAGAAAATAAGACACATGCAATATTTTTGTAGGACTGAAGGTGGCACTGTTCCCTAAGAAAATGCAGGTTTTAAAAGGAATTGAATAAATATCTTTTTTTTTTTTTTTTTATAAAAAATTAAAAGTTATGTACCTACCATAACGTTCCATGTCAGTTGTCTTCTTCTCACCTTCTTTCTTGCTGGATGGGTTCGGAGCCGATCCTCGGTTCCGACTCGGCCACTCTAAAAGCTCGAGAGCTAGTTCCACCGGCTCGAGGCTCCCCTATATCCCACAATGCTAGGCGGTAACTCCTCAGATCTCGTTTGAAAGCTAAGGCCAGCAATAAAATTCCATAAGGAACAAAGAAGAAAACTCTTCTAGGTCTGTTCTGGCTAGGGGGAAGGAGGGTGGGACGCAAGAAAGAAGGCGAGAAGAAGACAACTAACATGGAACGTTATGGTAGGTACATAACTTCTAAATGTTAAGTTGTCAATCTCGCCTTCATTCTTGCTGGATGGGACCGCGTCCCTAGCACCTTGTCCCGGGTGGCCTATTGGAACAGACTCTTGAGTACAGTGGAACCAAAGTTGGCTCGGTCTCTAGAGGCCAAATCCAACGTAGCTGCCGAACAAATCGAATCAATAGGCAGCCTGTCTTGGAAAGCTACAGAAGTGGCTAAAGCTCTAGTTGAATGAGCCCTGGGTTTGGACGGCAACCGTTGATGTCTTGTCTCATACACTAGGGTAATCAATGAAGTAAGCCATCTAGAGAGAGAGACTTTAGAGACTGGAAGGCCCATTCTACCTTCTGCATAAGAAACAAACAGTTGGTCAGATTTCCTGTATTGTTTGGTCCTGTCTAAATAGTACCTAAGTTGGCGATGAATATCTAAACAGTGTAACTTTTGTTATGACCTATTAGAATAATTTGGGAAGAAAACAGGAAGCTCAATGGTTTGATTCAAATTTGCCAGTGAAGCTACTTTGGGCAAAAAGGACGGGTTAGTACGCAAGGACACCCTGTCTTTATGAAATACTAGATAAGGGGGTCGACTACACAGAGCATGAAGTTCAGAGACTCTTCTAGCTGAGGTGAAAGCTACTAAAAAGAGTGTCTTCCACGAAAGTAATTTTATAGAACATGAAGCCGCAGGTTCAAAGGGGGGAAGAATTAAGGATGCCAGAACCAAGTTGAGATCCCATTGAGGAGGAGGATCTCTGATGGGTGGTTTGAGTAGAAAGACTCCCTTTAAAAAGGCCTTGCAGAGTTTGTGAGACATGATAGAGGACTCTGAGATTCCAACATGAAAGTTCGAAATTGCAGCCAATTGAACTCTAATGGTAGATGGGGACGAACCTGCATGGAAAAGTTCGGCTAGAAAGTCTAGAACTGTTTGAATAGAAGCAGTGAAAGGATCTATATTCTTTGACTGCGCCCAATAGGAAAAACGTTTCCACTTGCTATGATAAATCTTCCGAGTGGAAAATTTATGAGAGGCAATCAAGATATCTCTAACTGAGTGAGATATCAAAGGAAGCCTGGCTAAGGTCGGAATTGGAGGAACCAAGCTGTGAGGTTCAGAGAGGGAAGGGAGTGGTGCAACTGACCCGACTGATGGGTCAAGAGGTCTGGAACTGGGTCCAGATGCCAAGGTTGTTCCAACAGATAACGGTGGAGAAAGGGGAACCAAATTTTTTGAGGCCAGTAAGGGGCAATGAGGATCAAAGAAGCTTCCTGAGCGATGGCTTTCTGTATCAGCTGGGATATCAGTGGGAAGAGAGGAAAGGCATATAGAAGTCCCCGGGGCCAAACGTGCACTAGAGCGTCTCTGCTGGGATGGCCTGGTTGGGGAAAGAGGGTGAAAAAATCATCGCACTTGCTGTTTTGGGGAGTAGTGAAAAGGTCGCAGCAAGGCCTGCCCCACTTTCGAAAAACTTTCTCCAACACTGAATTGTTCAGAGACCACTCATGAGGCATGAGAATAGCTCTGCTCAATTTGTCCGCAATCACATTGGACTTCCCGGGGATGTGCGTTGCTAACAGAAATCGCTGAGAAGAAATCGCCCATTGCCATAGTCTGAGTGCCTCTCGACATAGGGGGTAAGACCTGGTTCCGCCTTGTTTGTTGATGTACCACACTACAGACATGTTGTCTGTTTGTATTGCTACAGTTTCCTTGGGAAGAGAGTCTTGTAGGGCTTGCAATGCTAGAAGCACTGCTCTCATCTCTAGGACGTTTATGTGCAAGTGGCACTCGAACGGTTGCCACATGCCCTGGACTGTCCTGTCCTGGAAATGCCCCCCCCCCCACCTGATCAGGGAGGCGTCCGTTGTCACTGTAGCAACCGGAGGGGGAGGGACAAAAGGTCTCCCTAGGTGGAGCTGAGGAGATGTGATCCACCAAGAGAGATGACTCTTGCACGACTGAGTTATCCGAATAGGATGGGACATTGGAAGGCTTTGGTAAGACCATTGTGTGAAGAGCATCCATTGCAAAATCCTCATGTGGAAGCGAGCTAATGGTAGGAGAGGGATGGCCGCCACCATAATCCCCAAGACTATCAGGATCTGTCTGGCTTTGACTTTGTTGTTCTGCAAAAGAAGAAAGACCTGTTTGTGTATGTCTGCTATCCTCTGCTCTGTGAGTCTGGCTGACATCCTGACTGTGTCTAGATTTGCGCCTATGAAAGTAATAACATGACAAGGCGACAAGACAGACTTTTCGTAGTTTATTGAAATGCCTAATGCCTCACATGTGCGAAAGGTGTAGTCTCTGGCGAGGAGTAAAAGATGCTTGGTGGGGGCTGTAAGGAGCCAGTCGTCTAAATAAGGAAACACCTGGAATCCTTGACGTCTCAGATGAGAGGCTACCACTGCCATGCATTTGGTAAACACTGGTGGGGCTGTAGTGAGACCAAAGGGCAGGGCTCTGAATTGAAAATGACTGGTTCCCAGCCTGAAGCGGAGAAACCTCCTGGAGCGTCGATTCATCTTGATGTGATAGTACGCGTCCTGGAGATCTATAGAGCACATCCAGCTGTCCCGTTCCAAAAGAGGAAGAATGGACTGCAGCGTAACCATCTGGAACTTTGTTTTCTTGATAAACTTGTTCAAGTTGCTGAGATCCAAAATGGGTCTCCAGTCCCCTGTTTTCTTTGGAACCAAAAAGAATTTGGAGTAGGTTCCGGATCCTACTTGGTCTGCTGGCACTGGTTGAATAGCTCTTTTTGCGAGCAGCTTTGAAATTTCTAATGCTGCTTGCTCCCTTTGACTGGGTGGAACATCTGGAAGGGATTTTTTGGACAGCTTTGGAATGAAAAGGAAAGGGATTCTGTAGCCTTCGGAAATGATAGACTGTACCCACTTGTCTTGAGCTAAAGATAGCCAGACTTTTGGGTACAGTGACAACCTTCCCCCGACTGCCTCCAAAGGTGGACAGTCGGGCAACACCTCAGGGATGCTGAAAGGGCTTGTCGGAAAAGGATTCTCGACTGCCCTGATTCTGCGGGCCCCCTCTGCCTCTGGGACAGCGTCTACCATTGTTGTTCCCCCCTCTGCCTCTAGAGGGGAATCGACTCTGTGCGTCAGGCAAGTCTCCTTGAGATTGTTTACGGAACCACATCTTTCCCCCCTTCTGACCTTTGGGGTAAGGTCTAGAAGGAGTAGAAAAACGGACTCCGATGGCAGAAAGAGTTTTGCCATCAGTCTCGCACCTAGTCAGGGTTTCCTTCACTTGAGGACCAAAGAGGGATGATCCATCAAAGGGGGAATTAGTGAAGGACGCCTTAAAGGGGTCCGCAAAATTACAAAGCTGCATCCAGGTGTGCCTATGCAAGGCTACACCTGTACCTGCCGCTCTACTTGCTCCATCAGCCGCATATGAAAGAAGGCGCATGGAGGAGTTGGTTATAGAATTAAGGGTAGCCAGCTGAGAGTTCATCCTGTCCTGAAAACCTGCAGCTGTTGGGTCCTTCAACATTTCACTCGCTTCCTTGAGTAAATCCCTCTGAAGTCGAGTAAAATGACACAGGTAATTCAGCGATCTCATAGTAAAGGTCGCTGACGAGAACATCCGCTTCCCGTACCTGTCCATCGACCTAGACTCCTTGTTAGGAGGATGAACAGGCACCGAAGGATCAGCTAACTCCTTCTTGGTAGCTGCAGCCACCACCATAGCATCAACAGAGATGCCTTTGGTCAGAAACTCTTTATCCTTGGGGGCCGTGATGAACTTAGATGGTCTCCTGGGGGTGGGTTCCACTGAGTCAGGAGCCGCCCAAGCCTTCTTTGCCACCACTTGCATAAGGGGGTCAAAGGGAGGGGACACCCAGGAGGTGGAAGGGCGAACCAAACGCCTCAAGGTACACTGATTCATCCTCTGAAGGGTTGAGGGCTGGCCAATTCCCCCTCTGTTTTAAGGTTTCAAGGATGTCTGCAAAAGAGACATCTTCAGAGGGGGAACGAGGGGAACCTTCAGAATCCTCTAAATCAGTGTCAGAGGTGACAGACTCAGGGGAGTCAATGTGCTTCCTCTTACACTGCCTCCTCCTAGGGGGTTCTCCTGCAGGGTCAGGAGAGGCCTCGGAAGAGGAGGAGATCCCCACAGGGGAAACTTGAGGAGCTGGCTCTCTACGGTCGGGGATGAGAGAGTGAGTCGAAATCACCAGAGGCACCATAGGGGGAGGGGCAGAAAGAACCGACTGGGGAGTAGAACCTGGTTCTAACACGCTCCTCATGACCTCAAAGGCATCCCTGTCAAGCAGAGCCGAAGGTCTCCGTTCCGAAAAACTGAAAATCTCCCCCGGCACCGACAGTGATGGCTCCGAGGCCAATGTCGGAGCCGAACTCACCAGCGCCGAAGCACCGAGAGGGAGAGTGGGGTCGGACAAGGGTCCGATGCCACTCGCCCCCTCGGAGCCAACGAGGGAAGTCCGGCGCCGAGATTCTTCCAAAGAAGACATCGGAGCCGACGACGGAACTGAAGACAAAGGTATCGGTTCCGACGCCACCCCAGTATCGGGTCCGAGCCGCCCCGGCTCCAAACTCAAAAGAGTCAGAGGAGGAATAGATTGAGTGGTAGGAATAGGTCTCGACTGTTGAGTCGGACTTTGAAGCATCTGGGCTAATGCCTTGGACTTAAGAAGTCGACTCACTACTCTCTGAAGGTCATGGTCCGATAACCTGGAAGACCTAGAAGAGTGGGATCTATGGCTCCGTTCAGACAGCAAGGGTGATGCTGGAGCCGAATGAACGGAGCCGATAGATGGAGATCGGGACCTCTTTCTGGATGTCGGTTCCGATAATAAAATCGGAGCCGACAGAGTAATGTCTTCCTCGGCTCCGGCCGGAGCCGAGGACACCGTAGGGGCTTGTATTCGAGTTTCATCGGCTCCGGCCGGAGCCGATGTTTGAATAGCTTTAGGGCCTCCAGAAGACGGCTCAGAAGCTGGAGCCGAAGGTCTAGAAGGCTTCGAGGGTTTCCCCGATGACTGAGTCGAGGGACCCTCAGGCTTAAGTAAACCCCGTAAAATAAGTTTATTTTTTCACTCCTGCAGGACTCTAGGGCTGAAGCCATGGCAAACAGCACATGAGTCCTGCAGGTGCAAAGGTCCCAGGCAGTACACACAAGAAGTGTGACCGTCTGTCAGAGACATCTTCTGACAGCACAAGTCACACTTCTTAAAGCCTGAGACCTTTGATTCCTTAGACATATCTAAGGGAAAGTGTAACACACAAGCACACACACACACCGATTACACTTAGGGTTAAATTAACACTAATTTAAACAAATTATAGTAATAAAATTAGAAGTTATGTACCTACCATAACGTTCCATGTTAGTTGTCTTCTCTCGCCTTCTTTCTTGCTGGATGGGTTCGGAGCCGATCCTCGGCTCCGACTCGGCACTTGCTTAGCTTGAGAACTCCTTTTACCAGCTCGAGGCAACCCTATATCCCATGATGCAAGGCGGGACTACCTCAGATCTCGTTTGGTAGCTAACATACCCTGCTAAGGACTAACCTAATATAACTAGGAAAACCAAGTTCATAATAAAGGACTCCGCTAATGAAGGCTCAGGAGGAAACAACCTAAGAAGAAGAAACTCTTCAAGATCTGTCCAGGCCAGGGGGAAGGAGGGAGGGACGCAAGAAAGAAGGCGAGAAGACAACTAACATGGAACGTTATGGTAGGTACATAACTTCTAAATGTTAAGTTGTCAATCTCGCCTTCATTCTTGCTGGATGGGACCGCGTCCCTAGCACCTGTATCCCGGGTGGCTCAATGGAACAGACTCTTGAGAACTGTGGAACCAAAACTGGCCCTGTCCCTAGAGGCTAAATCCAATTTGTAATGAGAGACAAAGGTATGAGGAGTGGCCCAAGTAGCTGCTGCACAAATGGTATCAATGGGTAGTCTATCCTGAAAAGCTGCAGAAGTGGATAGACTCCTGGTTGAGTGTGCTTTCGGTTTAGAAGGTAGTTGCTTGCCTCTGAGTGAATACACGTAAGAAATGGTGGAAGACAACCATCTGGATAAGGTCACTTTTGATACCAGAAGACCTTTCCTGTTTTCTGCATAGGAGACAAATAATTGGTCTGATTTCCTGAATTGTTTAGTTCTATGCAAATAGTACCTGAGCTGACGATGGACATCCAAAAATGAAGCTTTTGCTCCGCTTTGTCAGAATAATTAGGAAAAGACTGGTAAATCGATAGATTGATTAATATTAGTTTGAGAAACAACTTTGGGAAGAAAGGACGGATTTGTTCTCAAGGATACCCTGTCCTTGTGAAAGACCAAGTAAGGGAACGGATGCAGAGAGCTTGAATCTCGAAACCCTTCTTGCTGAAGTGACAGCCAGTAAAAATATAGTTTTCCAGGTCAATAATTTCAATGAACATGAAGCAGACGGTTCAAGGGTGGTAACATCAAGGATGCTAACATTAAATTCAGATCCCATTGTGGAGGAGGATGTTTTATTGGCGGCTTCAGGAGAAACACTCCTCTCAGAAAGGCCTTGCATAGTCTATGTGACATAATGTTATGATCTTGCAAGCCAACATGATACTTGGAAATAGCAGCCAGTTGAACTTTTACTGTAGATGAAGAAGATCCTGACTGAAAAACTTCAGCCAGGAAATCTAAAACAGAATGCACAGGAGCAGTAAAGGGATCAATATTTCTGGAATTTGCCCAAATGGAAAAACGTCGCCACTTGCTAGCATAAACGGTTCTGGTGGACGACTTCAAAGAAGCCACTAAGATATCTCTGACCGGATCAGAGATCATAGGAAGCCTGGCTAGGGAAGGAAGTGGAGCAACCAAGCAGTGAGGTTGAGAGAATGAATGGCTCGGTGCTGTTGACCCGACTGGTGGATCAAAAGATCCGGAACTGGGTCCAGATGCCAGGGCTGCACCAGGAGGTGACGATGCAGAGACGGAAATCAAATTTGTCGAGGCCAGTAAGGGGCAATGAGAATCAACTTGGCCCTCAAAACGGTGGCTTTCTGAATGACTTGTGGAATCAAGGGAAAAGGAGGAAAAGTGTACAGAAGTCCCCGGGGCCAATCCTGGGTTAGAGAGTCTCTCAGGGGTTGGCCTGGTAGGGGAAAGAGGGTGAAAAAGTCGGGGCACTTGTTGTTTTGGGGTGTAGCAAAAAGATCGCAACAAGGTGTGCCCCACTTCAGAAAAATCTGATCCACTATAGATTGATTGAGAGACCACTCGTGAGGCATGAGAATGGCTCTGCTCAGCCTGTCCACCAAGAGGTTGGACCTGCCGGGGATGTGCGTTGCTATCAGAAACCGATGAGAGGAGATTGCCCATTGCCAAAGTCTGAGAGCTTCTCGACACAACGGATAGGACCTGGTCCCAGCCTGCTTGTTGATCTACCAGACCACGGACATGTTGTCCGCTTGCACTGCAATAGTCCCCATGGGAAGAAAGTCGTTGAGGGCTTGCAACGTTAAAAGCACCGCTCTCATCTCCAGGACATTTATGTGCAGATGGTATTCTATGGGTTGCCACGTCCCGTGGACCATCCTGCCCTGATAATGCCCCCCCCACCCGATCAGAGAGGCATCCGTAGTAACTGTGGCAACCGGAGGAGGGGGAACAAATGGTCGGCCCTGATGAAGAAGAGGGGAAGATATCCACCAGTTCAGATGAGTCCTGCACGATTGTGTGACTAAGATTTCGTGACTCATCGGAAGACTGTGGAACGACCACTGAGTGAATAACATCCACTGCAGAAGACGCATGTGGAAGCGGGCCAGTGGTAGAAGAACAATGGCTGCAGCCATAATACCTAGAACCTTTAGTATCAATCTGGATTTGACTTTGCTGCTCTGCAATAAAATCCGAACGTATTTTTGGATGTCCAGAATTCTCTGATCTGTTAGTCTGGCTAACATTTTGACGGTGTTTAATTCTGCGCCTATAAAGGTGATAGATTGGCAAGGCCGCAGAGAAGATTTTTCGAAATTCACTGAAATTCCCAAACTCTTGCATAGCTGCAGAGTGTAGTCTCTGGTCTGAAGAAGCTGACACCTGGTGGTGGCGGAGAGGAGCCAGTCGTCTAAATAAGGAAACACCTGGAATCCTTGACGTCTCAGATGAGCTGTGACCACTGCCATGCATTTGGTAAACACTCTGGGGGCTGAAGTGAGGCCAAAGGGCAGGGCTCTGAATTGATAATGACTGGTCCCTAGCCGAAAGCGGAGAAACCTTCTGGAGCGCCTGTGAATCTTTATGTGATAGTACGCGTCCTGAAGGTCTATCGAGCACATCCAGTTGTCCTTGCCCAGAAAGGGCAGAATGGACTGAAGCATGACCATCCGGAATCTTGCCTTCTTGACAAATCTGTTTAGATTGCTCAGGTCTAATATTGGTCTCCAATCTCCCGTCCTTTTGGGGACCAAAAAGAATCTCAAGTAGACGCCGGATCCTACTTGGTCTGCCGGAACAGTCTGGACGGCTCTTTTTTCTAGGAGCTTTGAAACCTCCTTGTCTGCCAAATCCCTTTGACCGGGTGAGATGTCTGGAAGGGATTGTTGAGGTACGGGATACCTTTCGAAGGGGATTTTGTAACCCTCGGATATGATCGACTGTACCCACATATCTTGTGAAAGGGAACGCCAGGCTACTGGGTACAGTGAAATCCTTCCCCCGACTGCCTCCAAGGGTGGACAGTCAGGCAACACCTCAGGGGTGCTGAAAGGGCTTCTCAGGAAGAGACTCCCTGTTGCCCTGGTTCTGAGGACCCCCTCTGCCCCTAGGGCGGCGTCTATTATTGTTACCCCCTCTGCCTCTGGGGGTAAACTGACCACGTGTGTCCGGCGCAGCTCTTTGGGCTTTGCGGAACCACATCTTCCCTCCCTTCTGACCCTTGGGATAGGGTCTAGAAGGGGTGGAAAAATGGACTCCAATGGCAGAAAGAGTTTTGCCGTCCTGCTCACACCTGGTCAAGGTTTCCTTCACCTGAGGTCCGAACAAAGCCAAACCGTCAAAGGGGGTATTGGTGAAGGACGCCTTAAAGGGGTCCGCAAAATTACAAAGCCGCATCCAGGCCTGACGTCTAAGAGCCACTCCTGTGCCTGCGGCCCTGCTCGCTCAATCGGCTGCATAGGATATGAGCCACATGGAGGAGTTGGTTAAGGAATTCAGGATTGCTAGCTGTGAGGCAATCTTTTCTTGAGCCCCAGCAGCAGAAGGATCCTGGACCACTTCACCTAGTTCCTTGAGAATATCTCTTTGAAGCCTGGTGAAGTGACAAAGGTAGTTCAGCGAACGCATAGCAAAGGTCACTGAAGAAAACATCCGCTTTCCATACCTGTCCATGGTCCTAGAATCTTTGTTAGGAGGATGGACAGGTACTGAAGGATCCGCAAGTTCCTTCTTGGTGGCCGCCGCCACCACCATAACATCTACAGAGACGCCCTTGGAAAGAAACTGCTTGTCTCTAGGGGCCGTAATAAATTTGGATGGTCTCCTGGGGACAGGTTCCACAGAATCTGGAGCTGCCCACGCCTTCCAAGCCACTACCTGCATAAGTGGGTCGAAAGGCGGAGACACCCAGGAGGTGGAGGGTCAGGATCCAAAAGCCTCCAGGTATACCGACTCATCCTCGGAGGGGTCAATGGAGGGCCAATTCCCCCTCTGTTTGAGGAGCTCAAGGATGTCTGAAAAGGAGACATCCTCAGAGGGGGATTGTGGGGAACCCTCCGACTCATCTAAGTCGGTATCAGATGTAGTAGACTCAGGGGAGTCTGTGTGTTTCCTCTTACACGTCCTCTTCCGAGGGGGTTCCCCTGCAGGGTCAGGAGAAACCTCAAAAGAGGAAGATATTCCCAATGGGGAAACCTGGGGCGATGGATCCCTGGGCCTGAGAGCAAGAGGCTGGCAAGAGGCGTCTACAGGCACCGAAGAGGGAGGAGCTAAAGGGATGGACCATTGACCTGGCTCAGGTGCCAGGACACTCCTCATCACCTCAAAGGCTCCCCTCCCCGGGAGGCCGGAATATTCCCGTTCTGAGGAAATAGGAATTCCCGGCTCCACTGAGAGGGAAGGCTCCGAGGCCGATGTCGGTGCCGAGCTTACCAAAGCCGAAGCCCGAGAGGGAGAGCGGGTCGGACAAGGGTCCGATGCCACTAGCCCCTCGGAGCCGACAAGGAAACTTCGACGACCGGATCCCTCCAAGGAAGGTCTCATGGAGGAGATCGGAGCCAAGACGACAGAGCCGAAAAGGATGTATCGGCTCGCGCCGCCACAGTCGCTGTCCCGAAGCTCCGGCTCCAACTCTGGTGTGGAGTCGGAGGAGGAAGTTCAAGGGTGAAGCAATAGCCGAAGTCTGCTGAGACGGGCTATGGAGCATTTGGGCCAGTGCCTGCGACTTCAACAGCCTGCTTACCACCCTCTCTAAATCGTGGTCAGACAGCCTGGAAGATCTCGAAGATCGGCTCCGATGACTCCGCTCCGACAAAAGAGGAGACCCCGGAGCCGAGTGGATAGATTCCAAAGAAGGGGACCGAGATCTCTTCTTGGATGAAGTCATCGGAGCCGACGTCCTCTGGGTTCCAGATGGAGCCGAAGGCTTCTCGGCTCCGATACTGGATAATATGTCGGCTCCAGCCGGAGCCGACAAGGCAACAGCAGATTGGGTGTCGGAACCGATCGGAACCGACCCTACCACCTGAGAAGAAGAAAGATCGGCTCCGGCCGGAGCCGATCTCGACTCCGAAGGAGTCGGAGCCACCGGGGAAGGCTTGGAAGTTGTAGCCTGACCTTTAGATGGCTTGGAAGGTTTACTGGACCCAGGTTTAGTGGGTGAACCTTCCGGCTTTAGTAAGCCATGGAGGATTAATTTATTCCTCCTTTCCTGCAGGACTCACTGGCTAAAAGAGTGACACAAAGCACAGGAGTCCTGCAGGTGTAAAGGCCCCAGGCAGTAAACACAAGAAGTGTGACCGTCTGTCAGAGACATTTTCTGACAGCACGAGTCACACTTCTTGAAGCCTGAGACCTTTACTTCCTTAGACATAGTCCAAGAAAAAGAGTAACAAAAATACTCACACACACACCCCAAAACAGTCACACAATTAATCCCACAAACACAGACACACAGATAGGGATTAATAAAGGAGGCCTAGGCCTAACTGAAAATTTTTAAACTTTTATAAAAAGTAAAAGTTTTTAACTATATGAGGAATAGGGTGGATTGTATGAACACTACACACTATAAAAAAGGAAAAGGGAAAGATAAACCCTGACTAAGCTGTTTGAAAAACTCAAACTTACCTCAGCTGGCAAAAAGGAGACCTCTTCGCAAAGTGGCAAACGAGATCTGAGGTAGTCCCGCCTTGCATCATGGGATATAGGGTTGCCTCGAGCTGGTAAAAGGAGTTCTCAAGGCTCCGAACCCATCCAGCAAGAATGAAGGTGAGATTGACAACTTAACATTTCCCTATAAAACACAGTCACTCACTAGGAAGGGAGGGACTGGGCCTAGGGCCCGAGGGAAATTTTCTAAGATTTTGTGGAAAAAAGGGGGTGGAAAGTTAACGGGAATGGGATAAACTAATTTAACACTAACTATTTATAAGAAAAAATTAACTTTAAGGGGAGAGAAGGCCAAGAAACTAGTTCTTTACCAAAAAACTAACCTGAGCCCGTAGGAACACACCTCGATAGCTGTAGCGGCAAATGAGATCTGAGGAGTTACCGCCTAGCATTGTGGGATATAGGGGAGCCTCGAGCCGGTGGAACTAGCTCTCGAGCTTTTAGAGTGGCCGAGTCGGAGCTGAGGATCAGCTCCGAACCCATCCAGCAAGAATGAAGGTGAGATTGACAACTTAACATCAACCATTCTCCTATGTTTCATAGTATTTTAAATTTATAAAAGGTTTGTATTAAGTTAATTTTTGTGGACTATTGTTGAAAAGTATTCATATGATTTGTATTTAATAAAGGTTTTACACATATATTTTAATAATGGTAAAATTCATGAGTGGAAAACAAAGTATACATGTTTAATATTTATGAGCCCAAATGTATGTTTATTTGTCTGTTTAAACAAAATGAGGGAATTCATTGGTTCAATGGTTTTAGAATTAGTATAAATACAATTAAAGAATTTAGATAGAGCATCTGATGAAGTCCAATGAATGAGGACGAAAACGCAAGTTGAAATATAAGGCGTTAATGGTGGATTTGTATTGGCGTTTGGAATAAAAACTTTTTATCTGTTTATTGTGGCAAGTTCGTGTTTTAACTCTCCAAGCTACCTGCACTCCTGCTTTTTGGTTCACATATTTATAAGGATACTGATTGGGTAGGCGATTGAGTTGGCAGCCAGTTTGAGGCAGTGTGTTGGAAGATTATCAGCTCAGGTGGCTTAAATTAAATTGGTCATATGATTTTAAATGTTCATTTAAGTCTTTTTGAAATGCTAACAACTTGGCCTGATGAAGTTCTAAGCATGGGATGAAAGTACTTACCAGTTTTTACATGGATTGTATGTTATTAAAGTTTTAAGTCATTTTACCATTTCTTTTTTGTTTTCATTTATTGTCACAATATGCTGAGACCAAGGAGCAGAAAATTATGCATTACTAATGAAAGGTTCAGGGGATGAAATTAGACCACCAATGCAGGTGTGGGAGAACCAAAAAGGTCACACAAAGACACTGTCTTGCAGGTAACTGTGCTTGCTCAAGTAATATGATAGGGTGGGTCATAACCTTTGTATGTTTGAGAATGCTGGAATGGCAGCTGACATTTGGTGCAGTATCTGCAAAACTGCCACGTAGGAAGCTACTGGAAAATGGTGAATACTTTGCAGTGATGCACTAAAATTCACATCCTGTCTTGAATGATCATTCTCCAGAAGACACCAACTGTTCTGCCATAGGTCAAATGACAGCTGGTCATTAAATTGTGGGAATAAAGTAAATTCCATACCCTCAAAGGTAGCTCTGATGGAAGTCACACATTTAAGGATGATACAAAGCACAGAAACATTAGAAATGGGCAAGATCTTGATCTGAAAGTTCTAACCATGTACTTGAAATATGAGGAAGTTACTGTGCAACAGAAAACTGATATGTAAATATAGACAGCTTACATGTCTGTTAAGAATAGCCAGTCCACTTTCTGCAGAAAAATCAGAAAACTGGGGAAGGACATTACAAACCTTTAGCACTGAATAAACCTATGAGGCCCTTGTGTCTATTATGGTTCCACAGTGCCCTTGGGAAAAAAGTTTAAGACTACTTGTTACACTAAGGAGATGTACACAAGATTTCCTTATAGTAGGGTGAGCTCTTGCTCAAGACGTTAAATAACCAAGGTATCTATGATCACTATGCTATCACATGGTAACCATATCTGCCCAACCCACTTCCCAGATGCAGGAAATTGTTTAGAAAAGTATTACACAGTTTGGCTTGCTCTTTTGCTGCCTAATTAACCATCTTGGTAGTTTCTCTTTACACCAGAAAGATTTCTTAAGCTCCTGCAGTCTCAGCTTGTTAGGTTTTAAATTAACTGTTAAACAGATTAGGCTTCCTAATCTGTCTCGAGATTTTCTGGCATGTTTATAAACCTACTTTCTGAACAGGTTATTGCAGGCAGTGGGGACTTTCTGAAGCTCCTGCAAATTATCTGCAGGTAATTCTGAGACAAGTAACAAGGGACACCACATCAGTGGCACCACAGCTGCTGTTCCACTAGCTGGAGATAATGAGCACTGACTTCAGGGCTTATTGACATGCCTCAACACAATTCTCCACGTTCTGCAAATCTTTACTTTTTTAAACACCTTTTTTAAACTATCAGTTAAGACATAGGCACACATACATTAACAGAAAACAAACCATTTCAACATTTTTTCACTTACTTATATTATACATTACATATGTGTTATCTTTCTTAAGTAAATCTCATTTATTCCGACATTATGCAAACTGCTCAATTCCTGCCTTCCCTTAAACCTCGCTTCCTCCTGAACAATATTTTGCATGTATTGTTCCCACAAATTTACTATATTTCTATATAATGTGCTCCTTCCATTTCCTAAAGATTCCATTTCAAGTTCTTTTATCTCTTTTACAAATGTAGTACTTCAAATACAGTTGGTCTAGATTTTGATTTCCATTTTCTAGTAATTGCTTTTTTAGCATTCAATAGAATTAAACTTAATAAGGCCTTACTATGTCTAGGTAATTCAGATCCTGTGTATCAGCTCTAAAGAATCATTTTCTTAGTTATAGCCATCTGATCCCCCCAATGTTTCTGACAGAGTATTATGTAGGCAATTTTTAAAATCTGCCACCTCATTACACCCCAAAAAACATGTTCCCATTTATCCCTTTCTTCTCCATCATACCACCAACATTTGCTATCTACCAGAGGAAAAATATCTGAAGTCTGCTTGGAGTATAAAATAACTATGCAAACACTTCCATGTAAAAATCTTTAACCTTCTGGACTTTGTTGGGTACTTGGGAACAATACATATGGCCTCCCCATTGAATCCTTGTAAATTGTTTTTCCAATCTCTCTTTCCAATCATTTCTAACATCCTCTGATATTTATAGCTGCCATCAATATTTTATAAGCCCTACTAATTATCCAATTTTTCACAGCAGCTTCTGTTTTAGATTCAACTAAAACTTCTACCAGAGCAGGTCTTTCACAAAAGATTACTTTATCCCTTTCTCTTTACCTATTGTGTAATATCAATCCCTGGCAGGGAAGACAGTCTCTAACCTGCAGTCCATCTTCTTCTTGGCGTCATCCAACTCTATTACCTTTCTCTCTCTAGTTATTTTCTCCAAATCCCTTGGTTCCTTAACAAGCTTTATCCAGTAAATTTCAATCCCCTCTTGCTGTTCTCTTAAACCCTACTTGCAGTCATCCCTACTGGAAACATTTCCTGTCTCCATTCTTGTGTTGGCTTAGTTCTTAAACTACCTTCTACATCTTCATGAAAATAATATTTTGTATGGTTGTTGTTATTCTTCTCAGGGGTCTGCATCCAAAATCCCACCATCTGTCTATTTCTTGAACTCCTCCATGTTTCATCATAATCCCTTTCCACTTTGAATTACAATTTCTGCTTGCATTATGTATATGAGCTTTAACTGAGTAGCTCTAAAATATCCCTTCAAATAAGGTAATTCTAATCCACCTAGCTCTATTGGGATGAACAGCGTATCCCACTTAACTGTTGTCCTCTTCCCCTCTCAGATACATTCCTTCATTCTATTATCCACAACTTCTCCTCTGGTTGATAAAAGTATGTTAGTTCTACTATGAAACTCAAACTTTCTAAAGTTTATTTATTTATTTATTTGACATTTGTTTATTATTTATTTGACATTTGTTTATAGAGGTGGTCTGACTGGGTCTACAGAACCCATTTTCAGCAGAAGCCCAGGGAGAAAAGCTCCACATATAGCACAATAAAAATACAGTAACATCCAATACAGTCCAAATCACATTAGAAATACTATACAAAATAAGTTGAAAGAACAAACTATCTTACAAGATGTTACAATATATACTACACATCCAGACTATTCTATAGAGTTAAAAACATTATATACAATAATAGTCATTCTCACTATACATGATGTAGTGTCCAAAAAATAGTATAATAGTATAATATAGTACATGAAACATAAATAAATAGAATATTAGTTTCCATTAGGAAAATAACAGCCAGAAAGTTAGTGATGCAGAAAGTTAGTGAGAGAGTTAAAAAGAATAGAAGCAATATAGCCAGAGTTAATGTTCTAAAACAATGAATAAATGCCCAAAATCCACAAGGGAAAAATCACTTGTTCTTTTTTGCAGGGGACAAAGCCCCCTGCACCCCACACTCCCTGAACGTATATATACCAATTTCACAGTTGCACCAACACAAAGAAGGGAGAAATCTCCCTAAAGAAGTGAATCATTGCCAGTGTGCTATTAGAGATTGCACCAACAAATATTTCATATGGGAAAAAGCATTCAGTGCCATTTATCTTTTTTTTTCTGCAGGCTACTGAAGCTTGAGCATAAGTATGGAAACTATGTTTGCCTGACCTACATATAAAGCAAAGGAGACAAAGCATTTTCACTGCTTTTATCTTATTCTCAATGTCCATAAACAAGACCTTCCAGTTTCTCAGTTTTTGTATAATTTTTTGTTTAGTCTCTTCCCATATACCCTTAGTTACCATAACAGAAGCCTTTTTAATCCATACTCCTAAATAGTTCCCCATATATATGGCTATTGCTAAACCAATTCACATGTGAGTACATAATTTATGGCTATAGTCTTTTTTTTAACTTTATTAATTTAATATCCTGAAAAGAAACTAAACTGTCTCAAAATGTTCCACAACACTGAAATATCCTTTTCTGGATTTATCACGTACAAAATAATATCATTTTCAAATAAAGCCAACTTTTCCTGATTGCCATACTGATTATATCCTTGAATTGCTGAGCACCTTATTTTCTTTGCAAGTGGCTCTAAATATAAAGCTCTTCTCCATGTAAAAGTAGTTAGCAATGAGGGGAAAAAGCAACAATTCAGCAGATGCATGAAGGAATCTTTGTAAATGTCACAGAGAACACAATGTACAAAATTCCTTTGGTTAACTGCCAATGAGAATGCTTGCTACTAGAACCAACAACATGCTAATATCTTTGCAGATGCAAGAAATGTAGCGTTTCATGTCTTTCACCATTTTGTCTTATTTTCCAACCTTATTTGCTAATAAAAAACTTGTTTATAGCTTAAGTCAAGGACATTAACCTAGATATCTACCTTCTGAAAATAAGGGAAACACTATTTTAATTCTATATATGATACAATCATTAAACTTTTAGACACTACCCCAGCAGCACAAGATCACAACATTTTATTAACTTAAACTTGCAAGTGTCTTGCCTTTCTTATCTTGTTATAGTGTAACGCCTATATTTCTTACAACTAAGAAAAAGAAGTTGTTTACTTTAATGTGTTTAATACATGCAACAATCACTGAAAAGACCTTTCCATTTAAAATCCATATGACTGCATCCTATACAAAACTACTTTAAAATATAACATGCAGTTTATATAAGATGCAGTCATTTATACAAATACTAATAAGAACAAAAATTATTTTAATTAGTTACTTCTTTTTTTCCCTTTAATGATATAAGCATTAATGACAAAGTGAGGCATATGCGTTATAGAACACCCAGAAGTTTAACAAAATTATAGTCTGTTAGAGTCACTTTGGGTTGCAAAGCCATATTTCGCAAATATGATCAATGGTTTATAGTCTTCTATTCACATATTAATTCAGTGTTGCTGGTCTTCTTCCTGATCATCTTAATCTCCCAACACTAGACTCTGGTTCAAGTCCAACTGATTCCTATGCCTTTTTGTGTCTCAATCATTTTCTTTGGAACAATGTAAATGTTTCAATGGCAAAGTCTCTCTATGAGCTTTATTGTCAGAAGAATGAGAAACAGAAACCAGTTATGCCTGCTGGCTCACTTTTTGTTGGACAAACTTTTTTTTTTATTTCCACCTTATCCTGTTCTGCATCCAACAATATCTTTGATCCTCCAGGGAAAATATATTGTGGAGACAGATGGATAAAACAGCAGCTTGAACGTCATACCTGCCTCACAACATTCCCTGATTTGCTGGGATAAATTAGTTTTTTTTTTCTGCCTGGTGTACAGTGAATAATCATTTTCCATACTCTGCTGTCTCAAATTTCTAATATATTCCCTTTCTGCCACAGTTTTGTCAGGATCAACTCGTTCTGCTTGTATGATTACATCTTTACTTATGTAGGTCTTCTGCTTTCTCATGACAAGATTTGGGGCATCCACTCATTGTGCCCTGTCGATTAACAAACCTTGCTGTTGAACTCCAGTGTAGTCACTTGTTTGTGCTTTCATAAAATTAATTCAGTCTGTTTCTTCCAGTTTCTCTGGTACAGCAGAAAATCCCAGGTTTTCTCTGTGCACTATGTCTTCTAAATGTACTATTTTTTTTTAAATAACTCTTGAGAAGAATCAAACTGTTCCAGCATTTTCTTAATTTCAAACCCAGATTTTTGCAGTTTTATAAGTTTATCTGAATAGCTAGTTGAAGTGTCTTTTATTTTTTCAAGCTTTTTGTTGTTTGAGTTGATACACTCCTTCAGTGTTTCATTTATATTAATCATGTCAGGACGTTTGATTTACTCATTTTTCTAAATTACTGGAAACCATCTCTTGTACCAAAGCTGTAGCTTGACCAGCTTTTTGCTGAACAACTCCAGAATTCTTCCCAGACAATAGATCATGCTTATTAAAGAGTAGATCATGCTTATTAAAACTGATAGACTTCTTTGAAAAGGTCACCAAAGCCATGGATGAAGGTAAGACAGTGCACACAGCCTATCTCAACATTGCCATGACTTCTGACACAATTCCTCACTCTGACGTCATTAAAACTCTCCCAGATAGGGATTACTTTTACGTTACTAATCCAATTAACTCACCAACAGAACACACCAGCAGACCTGTCACCACCTGAGTACAACAGGCGACCATGCTGGGACCCTCACTCTTTGGCATCTATTTCTCAGAAGTCCAGGCCAAAGTAGACAGCCTTTGGATCACCATGTTAACTGATGATTGCAAACTGGGAGCAATCACTGAGCCCCCCAATGATGTCAACGTATTACAAGAAGGGCTAACACAAACAAATGACTGGTGCCAAAGCCACTATGTAAAACTAAATGCAAAATAATTCATTATTATTCCCTTTGGCAAAACAGAATTCCCTACAAATTATAATATTGACCCCCCCCCACCCTGAGCTCCATAGGTTCATAGGTTCATACTAGGCTATCTGCCCTAGGGCATTTATAAGCCTAGCCAGAGTGTATTTGGCTTTCGCCACCCATTTTAAATTAATTTTGCAATAACCTTTTTTGAGGTTAGTATACTGTGCCTCTGTCTAACAGTGACACAGAAGTGATACCCGGGGTAAACCTACGATCTCCCATCCACTCATCAAGATTCCTCTTGAAGAGAGTCAATGAGGGACTCTGCCTAACCTGGACTGGGATTTTATTCCAGAGTGAAGGGAGCCTCTGGGTTATGAATTTGTCCCTCCAGCATGTCCTATTTATTTCAGTGCTGAGGTTCAAGTCTCTCGAGCGCGTAGCTCGATGGGATTTGGATTTTCTGAGGTGCAGCATGTCCATTAATTCCGGGTTAGACATGGCTTTATACGTCAAGCACAGATCGCCTCTGAGCAGGCGGTATGCCACTGAGTAGAGCTGGAGTTTCTTTAACCGGGCAGCATATGGCATCTGTTTGAGCCCTTTGATCCTCTTGGTGAGGTACTTTTGGGGTCTTTCCAGTTACTGCAGGTGTCTGGTAAGGTACATCCCAAGAGGGGCATTGTACTCAATTATGGGCCTGATGAGGGATGAGTAAAGAGGCACGATGACCTCCCCTGATCTAGATGCGAATCCCTTCATGATTAGGTGGGCTATATAAAATGTTCTTCTAACCACTTTGGCCACGTGGTTGTCAAATGAGAGATTGCTATCAACTTGGGTCCCCAGGTCCCTAATTACTTCTTCTGTACTTAATGGATTACCACCTATGTGGTAATTTGTGGGCACTTTGTTTTTGCCAAAGGGGATGACTATACACTTTTTGGCGTTTAGCTTGAGGCCATGGCTCTGGCACCAGTTGTCTGTTTCTATGAGGCCCTTTTAGAGGATGCTTGTGTCGGCTGGAGAATCGATTATGGCGCCCAGTTTGCAGTCATCTGCGAACTTGGTCAGCCACAGTCCTTCCGTGTTGGCCTGTGCCTCCGAAAAATATATAATGAACAACAGAGGTCCCAGGACTGAGCCTTGTGGGACGCCACTGGTAACTGGTTTGGAGTCTGACATGGCTCCAGCAATTCTAACCATGTGGGTTCTATCCTTGAGCCAGTTTGCAACCCATCTAGTGACATAGGGGTTTATATTTAAGCTGGTGAGCTTATCTATAATGCCCGAGTGGGGTATTGTATCAAAGGCTTTTGCGAGGTCCAGGTAGGCTGTGTGGACCACCTTCCCCTCGTCAATGGCCTTGGTGACTGTTTCAAAGAAATCGACCAGATTTAAGAGGCAGGATCTGCCCTTAACAAAGTCGAACTGGGTAGGATCCAGTGTCTGTAGGTCCCCAATATCTTTATTTATGAGGTCCATGATGATCCTTTCCATAGCTTTGCAGACCAAGCTAGTCAGGCTTATGGGGCGATAGTTTCCAGGATCCGTTGAGGCACCACCTTTGTGGAAAAGGACCACTGTTGCTGTACGCCACTCTTTGGGTACATATCCTGTAGTAAGGCTGAGATTGAACAGTAGTTTTATGTTTGGGTTTAGCTCTTCTTGGAGTTCATGTAGGACGCAGCCCGGGACACCGTCTGGTCCCATTGATGCTGTGTTTTTTGCTTTGGAGAGGGCGACTCTTACCTGAGCATCTGAGATGTCAGTGGGGAAGAACTTTGCTTGGGATAGATATTTGCCCTTTTGGTGGGGAGGGGGGGGAGAAGTTTGCGCTGAACCTGTCAGCTAGGATGTTGGCAATGTCTGTGGGTTCGGTGTATTTTTTGTCATTTTGGACTAATTCTGAGCATATCTTGGAACTCCCACCCACGTTCCTAACATAACTAAAGAAAGCCTTGTGATTATCCTTAGTGTCCTGTGCAAATTTTCTCTCGAAGCTGGCCTTAGACGATTTTATGAGTGCCCGTAGTTTTTTGCTAATACTGATCAGAGATGCCTTCCCTTTTTGGGATTTTGCTCTATCATGTAGTAGCTTCCTCCTTCTATTGTATAGTTTGTTTATGGCTGGGGTCCACCAGACAGGACGTCTGCCTTTGGAGGATTGGGTCTTGGTTTTATATGGGATTGCATGATCCATGCATTCCTGAAGGTGTTCATAGAATGCGTTTATAAAGAATTCTGCAGTCTGGGCCGTATTTTCCACAGGCCCGGGGGCTTTGAAGGATTCCACCCCGGTTTTGAGGAGTGTGAAATTTGCTTTAGAGAAGTTTTTCACTGTGGTTTTCTGGGCAGGGGGTGGGGTCGGGATGTGAATATCCAGTGAGATTAGTTTATGGTCTGATCTTACCAGTGAGGGATACACTTCTGGTCTGGAGCATAGAGTCCCCATGTTGGTGATGATCAGGTCCAGTATGCTTTCCCCTCTTGTGGGAGTGGTAACAAGTTGTTCCATAGCATTTGAGTTTATAAATTCTAGGAACCTTTGGGCTAGGGTGTTGGAGCTAGAGTAATGCTCCCAGTCTATGTTTGGGTAGTTGAAGTCGCCCAATATAATGGTGTTTGGAGAGACCTTCATATTTTCCAGTGTTCTCTGGAAGGCCAAATGGGGTTCCTGGGTTTGGGAGGGTGGTCTGTAGCAGGCTATAAACTGGAAGGCAGTTTTACCCACTGTTAGTTGCACATGGATAGTCTCTGATACTTCGTGCTGTGCCACCAACCTGGAGGTGTGGGTAACTTGTGGTTCGGTCCAAGTTTTAGGGCCGAAAAGCATGGTATGAGGTATAACCTGGCAGTGCTGGGGTGCTCTCAGGAACCTTGAACCAGGTTTCTGTTACTGCACAGATATCGATGTTCTCCATGCTAAGGAGAGTTTCGAGTGCGTGCATCTTGAGCTTTAGACTTCTGGCATTGAGTAGCATTACTCTTAGTTTCTTATCCCTTGTGATACCTATGGAGGTGGGTTTGTCTTTTGAGCCTTGCCTAAAAAAAGCACTATGGGGGTAGCAAGAGCCTTTGCCAATATCTGAAAGCCCAGGGGTGACAGGTGCAAGCCATCCCTAGCGAAGCACCGTGGCTTGTCGAGCATGTCATCCCAGGCTGACAGGCATTGGATCCCCTTTGAATGACACCAATACTTAAGCCAATTGTTGAAATTGATCATCTTGTCTTCATATTGTGGCATCATTCTTGGTGAGGGTAAGATGCTACTCAAGGTCAGGGTCATACCGGCCTGGGCTACATGCTCAGAGAGCTCCTCTATGTCTCTTTTCATGTAGTCCAGGGAGGTACGTCTCAGGTTATTCACACCAGCATGGACAATGACTGAGTCATATTTGTACTTGCCTTGGAGTGACCTGAGTGCTTGTGTTATGTGGCGGATCATAGCGCCCGACAGGCAGCTCACCATGACCTTCTCCTTGCTCAGCCTGGTGAGCAGGACGTCAGTGTGCCTGATGATAGAGTCACCTATTACAAGTGTATCAGGTGTGTTGTTTAGCCATAAGGGCTGTGACTGTTCGGCACACTGGCTTTGTGAGCTATGTGTTGCACGTGTTTTGTTTTGGGGTAGCGGTTGCTTGGGTGTCTGCTTTGGAGGTCTCTGCTGCTTAGGCAGATTTTTATTTAGAGCCTCCAAGTATGTTTTTGTGTGTTTATGTGTTGGTTTGCTGTCGTGGTAGGTCTATGTGAAACTGGAATTGTAGTGAGTGTGGTTTCCTTCTCCTCCTGACTGGTTACGCCAGTACTGAGTTGAGAGAGCTTAGCCTCCAGTTTGGCTATATGGTTGCATCTCTCACATGTGTTGGAATTTGTTGGGAGGAGGAGAGGGTTGTCTGTGTACATGAGGCAGTTGTAACATTGCCTCAAGATTCCCAGATTCACCAGCTGGACCGGAGAGTAGACTGACAACTGACCTTTGGACATGCTAGAATAGTATTGGGAATTCCTTTATAATTGAAAAAAGGGCCAATGGGGAACAAGGTACTCAAGGGGAGTTTGTGAGGGTGTAGTGCTTTTAATTTTTTAGTGCTGACTTAGTGAGCAAGTGCCAGGTAACTTAAATGTAATGTGTTACAGGTAACTTAAATGCAAAAATGACAAACAGTAACTTTCTTTCAAGTGAAACAAGGAAATAAGTACAGTAAGCAATGCAGATATCACTAGGGATCCACAGAAGCGCTGAAAAGCCGCGTTTTAGGTGAAATTAGCGTTTCAGGGAAATAACAAGCAAACAAACAACAAGCATACAAACAAAGCTAGATTCAGCAGGCCTGGATCTAGTCTATGCTACAGCAAACAAGGTGTACCAATTTCAGTAAGAAACAGTTCAAATATGCAGGCACTATAAGCCTTTAACCAGAAATTCCCAGCTGAGAAGGGCAGAGTCCAGCCTCTCCTCCCACAAGAGTGCAGAGCACGAACCTTCTTAATGTAAAATAACTGTCCTGAAGCCCAAGTGCTTAAACCAGAACTAATACACTTTTAGAACAACAGACACTGAGCCCTCAATCAGCAGTTCCCAATTTAGAAGGATGTAAGCTACCTGTCCTGCCACCACAGTGCAGGCCACAAACCTTCCTAATGTAAAACAACTGGTCTGAAGCCCAAGTGCTTAATCCAAAAGACTTAGAATGATAGCTACACTTTAATCAAGTTACTACCAAGCAGTAATAAATACAATTAAATACTTTAAAGAATGCCTGGATTAGTGCTCAAGTTATACAAACAAAGCTAGATTCACCAGGCCTGGATCTAGTCTATGCTACAGCAAACAAGGTGTGCCAATTTCAGTAAGAAGCAGTTCAAATATGCAGGCACTATAAGCCTTTAACCAGAAATTCCCAGCTCAGAAGGGCAGAGTCCAGCCTCTCCTCCCACAAGAGTGCCGACCACGAACCCTCTTAATGTAAAATAACTGGCTTGAAGCCCAAGTGCTTAAACCAGAATTTATACACTTTTAGAATAACAGACACTGAGCCCTCAATCAGCAGTTCCCAACTTAGAAGGATGTAAGCTACCTGTTCTGCCACTACAGTGCAGACCACAAACCTTCTTAATGTAAAACAACTGGTCTGAAGCCCAAGTGCTTAAACTAAAAGGCTTAGAATGAGTTACACCAAGCAGTAATAAATACAATTGAGTACTTTTAAGATGACGCAAAAGCAAAATAAAGTAGGAAGAAACACAAATACCGTAAAAGCAGATAAACTCAGTGGTGTGAGACTTAGGAACACAGATTGATAGCAATCTGAACTTTGACCACCAAGTTTCCACAGTGCTAAGGAAAGCCTTCTATGTAGCACACCTCATAAGCAAGGGCATTGCATCCAGGTCAAGGGATGTTATAACACCACTGCACTCGATCCTCATCAGACCACTAATAGAATATAATGCACCCTTTTGCATGTACCTCACCAGACACCTGCAGTAGCTAGGGAGACTGCAGAGGCTTCTCACAAATAAAATACAGGAATTCCAAGCCCTGATCTACATGGACAGGCTGAAAGCCCTGTCACTTTACTCTGTATCTTATAGTCTGGTGAGAAGTGACTTGTGCCTGGCCTATAGTGCAATCTCCAACCCTGCCCTAATGTAAATGCTGTACATCCACAAGTCAAATGGTTCAATAGTCACTTGCTCTAGTGATCTCAACCTAGCTTGTGACATTAACACATCATGCTGGAGAGATGGATACATCTACCTGAGACTGCTGTTTTTCTGGAATAGACTCCCTACTCACGTAAAACAGTGCTCCTCACTGACCCTATTTAAAAGCAGTCCAGATAATTGGATGGGAGACCAAATATTCACACCTGGGGTGGCACCCATGTCCCTCATGGCCAGGGGTAGCTGGTGTTGATCACAGATCCACTCTGTTTATAAAGTCATTCTGCAAAATACCCAAAAAAGAACAAATGGGGATACTTGAGACTAACATGGCTAGGCTTGTGAAGGCACTAGCCTAGTAACCTCCTATGAAACTATGAACATATGAACAGTGTTTTCTCTTCACCTGTTCTCAGGGATTTTCTTTCAGGTTCTCTGTAGTTCTTCTCTAGTGGCATACAGGCAGTATACATAACAGCCAGTAAATGAATTTTAAACAAAATGACAAATTTACTGGCTCCTGCTTCTCACTGGGTGATCTGAAATTAAGCTGTCGCTCAGTGTGCAGCCATCTTGGTAGTCCTGCAAATCATTACTTTTGATCTCCCAATCTTATAAATTCCATTTGGTTCTTCTGCAGCTTTTGACAGTAGTTAATGAGGTGTGTTATGAAATTGGCAATGAAAAGACCTACAGTAGATACCATACCAACTTTCTTATTACACAGATCCAAAATTTTGAAAGCTTATTTCAGTGATGAGAAATTCTTTTTATCTTACCAACGAACCAGGGAAAACAACATATCAGAGCTTTTTATACCAGTTTTATGAAATATGTAATAAAGGGGAGAATCAATTAAATCTGGAAATGTAATCACTTTATTATCACTCTGTGCTATTTGTCCACTACAGTATGGTAAAATCTCATTTCCTATACTACTTTTCAGGAAAGGCTCCCAAAAGTCAAAATCTCTGAGGGGAGAAACTGTGCCCTGTGAAAAGATAAATCTGATGAAAGAAAAGTATTAGGAAAGGGAAAGGCATCCCAATGCTCAAAGACAGAATCCATCCTAGCATCTTAGGTCACTGACTTCATAAAGAAATTCCATAACTCACTATGAACATGTCTCTACTTCCATGTAAGGTGTGATGATGCGAGGTAGTTCCATCTATGCCAGAGACAGTAAGGCAGTGCATGTGTAACATATGCCAGCATAATTAGTTGGAGTTTTGTAACAAATTTTATGTCATTTGTACTGCTTGAGTTAAAAATGTACTTGTAAAGTTGCTTCTGTTAAAAATGTATCAACAGTGGATCCTGCTGGACAGAAAATAAATATACATTTATATCAGACTGTACTGTTGTAACTGAGGAAATGCATATATGTTAACAGAGAATGCTGGAAGGGAAGGGAGTAAGCTTAGCTCAGCTTACTTTAACAAAAATAGCCAAAAATTAAATGACTTGGTTTAGGCCATAAAGATTTTATCTCACAGGCCTGAATGCAGCCAGAATCACAATGTCTGGGAAAGGCCTGGGCTCTTATTGTCCCTAGAGGCGAACTAATTGCTACCCTAGGGTGCTAGAGAATGGCTGGTTAGTCTCACAGGGAAGGATGAAAGTATTGGAATTGCTTTACAGTTTGCAGGTGCTCTATTAAGCCTAGGTGTGTATTGTGACACATTTGTGCTAGATCCCGGTTCACCTTCTAGTCGCGGGGGGTAGTGCAGGAACCACAGTATCAGGTGATCAGATGTGATATCATTCTATAGCCAGCACTGAATTTTTTTTAGATATTAGTGAGAGATGTGATAGAGGTGCTCATCACTCTGTCTTGGACCTGACAACAAAGACACTCATCCACTTCATCTTGCCTTGCTTTTGCAGGCAACTTAACTAGGAACATAAATTCTTCAGTTAGTTAGAAAATATAGTGAGATTAATATAATACTGTTTTCTGTATCTGTCTGAGTCTTTCCATCTGTGTTATTTTTTTTATATTTCCTGTGAATTGAAACTCTGTCATTTATTGCAAATAGATGTTCAGTATTTTCATGGTTTCTATTTTTATTATTTATTATTAAAAATATCTATACCTTTCATTATGGCTGGTCTTTTAGGAAATAGTTTAACCTTTGAGAGTAATTGCATTGATTTGGTGACACTGTGGGCTTTGTGCTCCTGAAGGTCTTGCAGATTGAGTAATACTACCATTTGTATAAGTATTACTTTCACTAAGAGTAATTAGGTACCCTGGTAAGAGCCTTAAAGTAGCTGGTTGGTGGCAGTGAATTTACATTATAGTATGGGTGGAGGTGACACAGCTGGTAAATCTGTACCAGCCTTTCCCAGGTGTGTGTGTGTGTGTGTGTGTGTGTGTGTGTGTGTGTGTGTGTGTGTGTGTGTGTGTGTGTGTGTGTTTGTGTGTATCAGTTACTGGAAACAGGGACACACAACACTGTTTTCTATAGCGAGAAAGGTGACATCTTATTTGGGGCCCGGAGAGGAAAACCCAGCCCCAAGTTTGGAGTGTGTTCCCTGTGTCTTCTTAAGGGAAATTGTACTTGGTTTAGAGAGCTGTATTTGAAAATGCTGTGTGTATCCATTTTTGTCCTAAGTGAACATACCCCACTGGTGTCAGTGGTAAGGAGTGAGGCTCCTTGATCACTGGCCAGAGAAGGGATATCACATATAGTTGAGCAGTGGTGTGGATATTAATTGAATTTCTGTAGCCCGTAAGTGATTGTCAGTAAAGGTGTGTGTACTGTCAGCAGCCACATGGTAAAAATACAGTTTCATTTTTTCATAACAGTTTTATTTATTTTTGTTAGTTTAGTTTAGTCAGAGAAAGCAGGCAGAAATGTTAGCAGAGGATTATGGCGAGCTGACAGTGAACCAGTTGGCTAAGGTGTGCAAATCCAAAGGACTGCTGCATGCCAACCTGACTAAAGAGGAAATTATTTCAGCCTTAATCACTGCTGTAGTACAGACCAGCAGCCAGGAAGACAATCAGTGTAGTGATGGGGATGTGCAGCCCACAGAAATAGGACAGTTCACCTTTTCATCAAAGGATTTAAAAAAAAAACATTTGGAGTTAAAGAGACTTGAACTGGAGGCCAAACATTTGGAATTAGAATTGTCAGATAGACTTCAGCATTTGGAGGCTGAAAAAAATGAGAAGCAGTGTCAACATGACAGGGACATCCTGACTCTTCAACAAGAACATGGAGGGAATGGGAAGGGAATAACTGAATCCCAGAAGCAACAAAGGTTAGTAAATTTCTTCCACAGTATAAAGAAGGTGATAATATTGATAGTTTCATTCATATATTTGAAAGAGTATGCAGACAATATGATGTTGACCAGTTGCTGACCCCCTTACTCCATGGAAAAGCTGTAACTGCTGTTTCTAAATTGTCTGATACTGATTGTTTAAATTATGACAAGGTTAAACAATCTTTATTGGAATGTTTTAAGTTAACACCTGAAGCTTACAGAAAAAAGTTTCATGAGCATAGACATAAGGGAGATGAAACTGTATGTGATTATACTACTGAGCTAAACACTTAATTTCATAGGTGGGTGAGTGGGTGTCAGGTCACCACTTTTGAAAGGGTGGCAATTTTTTGGTGAGGGAGCAAGACCTTAGCACTTTGCCTGAGGACATGAGAATTTGGTTGGCAGACTGACAGTGTAACTCTGCAGATGAGAAGGGGAAAAAGAGATCTCTACTTGGCATGTAGACCACCACTGTACAAAAAGGGGATACTCGGTGCTGCACAAGGATATAAGGAAACCCATAGTGGGCAGCCTAAACCACCACAACAGAGTACACCAGTAACAGGGCTAGGTACTAGTTCAGGTACACAGCCAGGATCAAGGTTTAGAATCGATGTTTTAAATGTAACCAGAGGGGGCATGTAGCATACAAATGTCCACTGAAGCAAGGTGAGGGAGCCAGCAAGTTGGAATAACAGTATACTAGGGGTAAGTTGTCTGGAGACAACAGGGATACCAAACTATCACTAGAGTTTGTATCCTATGTTAGTGGAGGGAAAGCAGGCCACTACTGACAGAGACACAGCCTCTGACATAACCACTGTGAAACCTGTAGTGGTTAAAGATAAGCAGTACTTTCTTGGGCATTCCACTCCAGTCAGAGATTTAGGAGGGACCCCATTCCAAATACCTTTGGCCAGGGTTCACCTTGATTGGGAGGGTGGAAATGGAAGCAAGCAAGTAGGTGTGTTTGTGCAGATGTCTTGATAAGGAATGATTTTGATAATGCAGTACCTTGTGTGCTAGCAGTTACATGCAGTCAGGCTTGGAGAAAGGCATATGGGTCTGGTAGCCTGGGGGAGTCCCAGACAGACCCCACACCTGAAGCCGGGGCTGGTGATGTGGTATTTCAGGGAGGGAGCTACCCTGTAACAGTGAGCCTGAAGGTGAGCCACAGTTGCTGATAAGTACTGATGTTCCCTTGGATAGAGAGACTGTAAGGGCAGAGGTGAGTGGTAGTACCCAGGTTGACAATGAGGCACCACTCTCAGGAGATACCAGACTTCTTCTGGAAAGGGAGTTGGGAAGGGTCACAAAGATAGAGTTGAGACAGGTTCAGCTCTTAGACCCTACACTACAAGGCTTGAGGGAGGTAGCTAATGAGGTATCTGAGTCTCAAGGAAAAGGGGAGTCTGAATACTGGTACAAAGGATTACTGTACAGAGAGTGGACCCCTGAGGGAGGGCTAGAGGGTGAGGTAATATAGCAGCTAGTAGTGCCTAGAGCCTACCATCTTGCACTTCTAGCCATAGCCCATGAGATTCTTTTTGCAGGTCATATGGGCAGAAAGCATACCAAGTGAAGTAGTATACAGAACATGTATTGGCCTGGGATTGCAAGGGATGTAACAAAATACTCCAGGACCTGTTAGCAGGTCCTGGAGTATCTTGAACCTGTGAGCAGTGCCAAAAGGTAGGCAAGGCAGAAGACAAGTTCACAGCTCCTTTCATGACTTTGTCTGTGATTGAGGAGCCATTTCATAGGGTAGCTATAGATATTGTGGGGCCTCTAAATACCCCAATTTCCACAGGGAAGAAATATATCCTAGTGATAGTAGATTATGCTACTAGATACCCTGAGGTGGTGGCTCTGTCCTCAGTTGAGGCAAAAAAGTTGGCAAATGCTTTGTTACATATTTGTAGCAGGGTAGGTTTCCCAAGAGAAATACTAACTGACAATGGCGCCAATTTCATGTCAGAGCTGCTAGCTTGTCTGTGTAAACTCTGTGGTATGAAGCACATAAAGATCACCCCCTGGCACCTCCAGACTAATGGTCTTGTGGAGAGTTTAAACTCTACACTAAAGAGCATGCTAAGGGCATTTGCAGACCAGTTTAAGAGTGAGTGGGAAAACAATCTGCCCCATCTGCTGTTTGCATACAGAGAGGTAGTCCAGGAATCCACAGGTTTTACACCTTTTGAGTTACTGTATGGGCATAGGATGAAAGGGCCCTTGGATTTAATTCTGATGAGTGGGACAGTGAGTGTGAATCCCACAAGGAGTCTGTTGTGGCGTATATCCTAAACTTCAGGACAAGGCCTAGGCAGATCATGGGCTTGGTCCAGGAGAACCTGGCAGGAGCCCAACAGCAGAAAAAGGTCTGGTATGACAGGAATGCTTGAGGCTTAGAGTATGCTGTGGGACAGGAGGTTATGGTGCTCATTCCTGTCAGACACAGTAAGCTGCAGGCAGCTTGGGAAGGATCCTTCAAAGTGGTAAGGACAGTCAGTGAAGTTAACTACATGGTAGAACTGCAAGGCAAGAGGCAGGGGCACAAACTGTACCATGTTATCCTGATGAAGCCTTACCATGATAGGAAGGCTCTTGTGCTAAGTATTTATAGTGGGTGGCAGGAGGAGACAGATCTGCTGAATGATCTCCTCAGTGAGGCTCAGACTGACACCTCAGTGGAAGGGATAGCAGTGTCCCAACGGCTATCACCTACACAGGTTTCAGAGATCTGAGCAGTGTTACAGAAGTCTGGGGATATGTTCACTGGGAAAGCTGGATGTACTCATCTAGTGCAGTACTGTAGTGAGGTCAGCAATACCAATGCAGATGGAATCTCAAGACAGGGTGTGGGTTAATGTAGTCCTAGAGAGGTTCATTTTTCTCAAGCAACATTTCTCCAGGGTAACTTGAGAAACTAGCTTGAGTCTTCAAAGGGGGGGATGTGATGATGTGAGGTAGTGCTAGCTATGCCAGACAGAGTAGGGCAGTGCATGTGTAGCATATGCCAGCATAGCTAGATGGAGTTTTGTAAATAATTGTATGTCATTTGTAAATCAAACTGATTTGTACAGATGCTTATGTTAAAATTGTATTGGTAAAGCTGTTTGTATTAAAAATGTATTAACAGTGGGTCCTGCTGGACAGAAAAGAAATATATATTTATATCAGACTGTACTGTTGTAACTGATGAAATGTGTGTATGTTAACAAAGGATGATGGAAGGGAAGGGGTTACGATCAGCTCAACGTACCCTAAGAAAAACAGCCAGAAATTAAATGACTTAGTTTAGGCCATAAAGATTTTATCTCATAGACCTGAATGTAGCCAGAGATGCAATGTCTGGGAAAGGCCTGGGCTCTTATTGTCCTTAAAAGTGAACTAATTGCTACCATGGGGTACCAGATAATGGCTGGCTAGTCTCTCCAGGAAGGATGAAAGCACCAGAATTGTTTTACAGTTTGCAGATGCTGCATTAAGTCTTGGTATGTATTGTGACACATCTGTGCTAGATGCTGGTTCAGCTTCTAATTAGGGGGCTAGTGTAGGGACCACAAAATCAGATGACCATATGTGATGTCATTCTATAGCCAGCACTAAAATTATTTTAGATATTAGTGAGATATGTGATAGAGACACTCAACACTCTGTCTTGGACCTGATAATAAAGAAACTCATCTACTTCATCTTGCCTTGCTTTTGTAAGTAATATAACTAGGGAACAGTAATTCTTCAGTTAGCTAGAAAATATACTGAGATTAGTTAAATACTGTTTTTCTGTATCTGTCTTGAGTTTTTCCATCTGTGCTATTCTTTATTTTTCCTGTGAATGAAACTCTGGTGTTTATTGTAAAGAGATATTCAGTATTTTCATGGTTTCTATTTTCTCATTTATTATTAAACTATCTATACTTTTCATTGTGGCTGGTCTTGTAGAAAATATTTTAACCTTTGAGAGTAATTGCATTTATTTGCTGATACTGTGGGCTTCATGCTCCTGAAAGTCTTGCTGCTTGGGTAGTACTACCATTTGTATAAATATTAATTTTACTAAGAGTAATTGAATACCCTCGTAAGAGCCTTTAAGTAGCTAGCTGGTGGCAGTGAATCTACCTTATAGTCTGGGTGGAGGTGGCAGAGCGGGTAAATCTGTGCCAGCCTTTCCCAGGTGCATGTGTATGAAAATCAAATCTCAAAGAGTGTGTGTGTTAGCTACTTGGAACAGGTACACAGAGCACTGTTTTCTGCAGAGAGAAAGGAAAACTCTTATTTGGGGACTGAAGAGGAAAACTCAGCCCCAGGTCTGGAGTGTGCCCCCTGTATGCTTTTAAGGGAAATTGTGTTTGGTGCAGGGAGCTGCATCTGAAAATACTGTGTGTATCCATTTTTGTCCTAAGTGAACTTTCCCCACCAGTGTCAGTGGTGAGGATTGAGGCTCCTTACTTTCTGGCCCAGAGGTGGGATGTCACATAAGGAAAGGATTTGCTCAATTAGAATGCCATCTTCTGTATCAAAAAGCTTTAGTGTGATAGCTAACTCTAAGACCTCAGATTCAAAAATGTAAAACTCCAAGGATAAGCCACCAAAGTGGAAGCAACTCTCAAAAACTCTCTGCATGCCTTATTCCATGCTGAACATTCCTCCAAGGGCCCTAAGGAGCTATATGAGGATCAGTCAAATGGGATCCACATGGCTGCTGTACTTGCTCCTTAAAAGTAACAGGCACCAACCTGATATCCAGATGCTGACTCCTCTAAAGTGGATGACTCATCTTAGGAGTAAACATCTACAGTGGCCTAAAAGGCAGCATAAGCCCCAGAACACATGGAAAAAAATGAAGGTTATGTACTTAAAATTATGTTAGACTTTAATGATCCATGTATGTCTAGTTCAAAGGTAGGACTAGTTGCCACAGGCAGCTATGCTCAAACTCCTCCAATCATTTCCATAATGTGCCACAATTCCCTCCCTCTTTCAAGACTGAGTTTTGTTCACAAAGCTGTATGTATGTTTGTAAACCTCATAAAAATAGGTGACTCAAGAACCAATACCCTCTAAAGGCATCAGAGGCGGGTCTATATTAGAAGACCGACTGTTTAGGTGATCGAGCACCTAAACATCGATCTTCTAATATTGAAAGCAAAAAACGGCCGATTTAATGCAGGGAAAGATTTCCCTTGGCTGTTCACTAGAGTTTGCTGTTTCCCTACTGTTGAGCGATCTCAGAGTTGGTATATTTAGTTAGGGGGTGTGGGGGGTGAAGCCCCCCACTTAATTTAGATGTAAAGTAATGTTTTTTGTGTTGTGGCCGAGGGACATGTTTCCCTAGGACATTCGAGATTGTGTGGTTCAAAATTAAAAGATGTGTGTACATGCAAACAATATAGTTTATGTTGACCTTTGTTGGAAAACCCAGGGAAAAAAACAAGAAAGATTGGTGGACTGACTGAGGCTGAAATCTGAAGCAACCATGGGCATAAAGGCAAGAGATCTACACAAGGCAGAATCAGTTTTCATGTAGTCCCTTTATTTGTGAAAAAGTTAGAGCTTGTATTCAGAAACCTTTCTAAATGAGGTAGCTGCTACCAAAAAAAAAAAAAAAAAAACATATTCCAGGACAGAAACAGAGATGGAGCATTAATCTCTCTAACTCAAAATTTAAATTCCATGAGGTAAGACAGTCTCCACAGTGGCTTCAGTAAAAAGCTTTGCATATCTTTAGGATTTTTAGAGATACTAGAGATAAACAGTTGAACCCTGTGGTGAAAATTAAAAATAACTACCTGGCGTATCTTTAGAGTTGAATAGTTAGATCCTTTATCAAATATGTAATCTAACCATTGGTGAATAGTAAGAATAGGAGTCATGAATAGATTTATACTTGCTGAGTAGCCCAGACAGAGAAATGTAAACCTTTTTAGTAGTGGCCTTCTGAGCTGCAATTATGATTTGGATGATTCTAGGTGGGTACACTGGGTCCCTGAGCATCAATGGAACTGAATAAACTATATTGTTTGTCTAAGGGAGCATATGCCTGAATGAGGCTTGCCAGACATGTGGGATAGGGAGACACAGGTTAAGAATTAGAAGAAGAGCTTTCTTTATTAGGTGCAACAATAAAACAGAAACATACTTGAGGCTACAGTGGAGGTATACAAATGGCATTGGTCCTGTACATTCTAGCTTTCTGTATAAACTTCAAAATTAGTAGAAAGCGAGGAATGCATCTATAAGCCCTGAAGGCCAAAGGTGGAAAGAAGTTGCTGTATATGGAGTTTGTTGGAGACACAAACATATTGCAGCAAGGCACTTTCCCATGGCAGAAAATCATTTGTCATCAGACTGAGGGACCACTCATACAGCATCAGTAGACATCTGCTGAATCTGTCCACTAAAAATATGGACTATCCCAGGATGCTACCAGAAAGTAGTGATATGCATTTACTTTTTTGATGAAGATCACGAGGAAGACTGTCTTAGGTAAACCATTTCCTCCCTGCTTTTGCTTGTCAACATAACAAAGATTATTTGAAGATCTCACAAAATGGTATAATGTTTAGATTAGCAATCAGGTCCTAAACAAGAAACACATGAAATATGTTTATTCTGTGTACCCACGTCTGGCCCACCAAGTGGCAGCTGTATTTATAATGTACTAGTAAACAGCCCACAGTGTTTGAGACATAAATTCATGCTTATTATCATATAGCTTTATATGCTTGTATAATGTATTTAACTTACAGCATATTTTAATATATGGATGCTTCTCACATTAACAACTCACGTTTTATAATTTTGATTATATTATAAAAGATTAAAGTCAGTGTAATTAATGTTAAAATATTTAATTTCTCTCAATGGGTGTGAAAATATATCAGTCGTGAAAATACTTAACACATAGTACAATAGTCAAATACAGTTGTGTTGTGAGTTACCATCAGCAGTAGATTTTCAAATTCCTCACTGCTGCAATAGCCATTAGGCTATATGGAATGTTTCCTGCCTAAGAAACAATGGTCAGCTTCAAAAAGCTTCAATCTGACTGCTGATTGGCTAATTCCAATGGGGGAAATTAGCAGTCAGACTGAAGATTTCTTCAGGACTTCCTTGACCATGCAATCAGAGTAGAGCTTAATCTTGAATCAAACAACTAATTAAAACAATAAAATATATAAAGTAGAAACAAACAATCCTACTTTATAGTTAAACTACAACTATATACAAGAGTAGGGAGACGCATGGTAGGTGTGGTTAATGCAGCAGAGAAGAATTCAAACATCTACTGTCATGGGTAAGTGCAAATTATAAAACTGTACTATGTTCATCATTCTCACTGCTGCAGTAGCCTTTAAGCTGTATGGGTTGGTTGTCAAAGATTATCCAGTCTGGGAGGAGGAAGGATATAGTTCCAACAGCTCCTAGGGAATGATCCTAGCAAAGTTAAACGTGGAACTAGAAAAGGAATCCAGTTTGTAATGCTTTGCAAAAGTATGTCCAGAGAACCATGTAGCTGACTAAAATCAATCTCTTTAAAGTATTCCATTTAAAAAGACAAGGCTCAAGTAAATTGTGTCTTGATACTGCCTGGAATGGATTTATTATGGATGGAATAACAAACAACAATAGTTGAAGATACCACCTGAAAATTGCCTGTTTAGACACATTTTGTCTCTTTTTTGCCACATGATAAGAAATAAATAGCTGGTTAGCTTTTCTAAAAGGCTTAGTTCTGTCAGGATAGTACCTCAGCTGCCAAAGTACATCCAGAGTATGCAGAATCTTTTCTCCTTATTTTTAGGCTTTGGGTAGGAAACTGAAAGATTGTTTTTTAAACACCTTTATTGAATTATCACTTACGGCATAGGCACATTTACATTTACATAAAACTAATCAAACTTTATTAACAAATTAAAATTAACAAACATTATGCTTCACATGTATTGCTATATATCATATAACCTAAGCAACATTACATATATTATTCAATTCCTGCCCCCTTTTTAAGCAAGAAGCATCTTTATTAAACCATCACTTATGACATAAGCAGTCATACATTTATATAAATGAAAACAAATGACACTGACGCAATCCTAGTTGCAAGCATTTTACATCACAAATCATACTGGCACACCCCAGTTGCAAACATTATACATCACTTATAATCTACCCAGTAATTTCAGTCAAAAATTACATAGCTCATTTAAGTCCTGCCTTCTTTTAAACCTCATTCCTCCCCGTATGTATGTTTTCCACAATTCTCATTTTTTCCTATGTAGTTTTCTCCTACCTTTTTCTAAAGATCTCAATTTCAGTTGTTTTATCTCTATTACTATATCCACTACTTCTAATATAGTTGGTTTAGATTTTGATTTCCATTTTCTAGTAGTTGCTTTTTTGGCAGCCACCATAATTAGAGACAGCAAGGCCTTCCACGTCATGGCAACTCTGATTCTGTATCACAGCTCAGAAAAATCATCTTCGTCATCACACCAGTCTGCCACCTCCCCAGCATCTCCGACAGTGCATCCCACAGGGAATCCTTAAAATATGCCAGCTCACTGCACTCCCAGAAAATATGTTCACAATTACCTCTTTCTTCTCTGTCACACCTCCAACATTTGCTATCTACCCAAGGAAAAATTCTTTGGGGTATAAAATTATCTATGTAAACATTTCCAAGCAAAAATCCTAAATCTTCTAGATTTTGGTGCATATTTGGGAGACATACATATATCCTCCCATTGTTTCTTTGTGAATTGCTTATCCAGTCTTTTCTAACCTCCTCTGATTGATTCTTATAGTTATTGTGCAATATTTTATATGGTCTACTAATTATTCCTTTTTTAATGGCAGCTTCTGTTTTAGGTTCTACTAAAAATTCTACCAGTGCTGATCTTCCGTTTAGGACCCCCCATTTCTTTCTCTTTGCCTATACTCTGATAACTATACTTGGTAGGGAAGGCAATCTCTAACCTGCAGTCCAAATAAATTCTTGGCATCTTCCCATTCTACCATCTTTCCCTCTCTAGTTATTTGCTCCCAATACCTTGGTTCCTTTGCCAGTTTTCTCCAGTAAATTTCAGCACTCTTTTGCCTATTGTCTATATTCTTAATTGCAGTCATCTCTATCAGCAGAATCTCCTTTCTCCATTCCTGCGTTGGCTTAGTTCTTAGAATACTTTCTGCTACTTTATGGATATAATATTCTGTATGATTACTGTTATTCTCCTTAAAGGCCAGCATCCAAAATCCCATTCTCTCCTAGTTTCTTGAGCTTCCCCCGTGTTTCAACATCATCTCTCAACACTTTGAATTCTGGTTTTCTGTTTGAGCTATGTATAGGAGCCTTAACTGTGTAGCTCCGAAATACCCCTTCAAATTGGGCAATCCCAATCCGCCCTGTTCTACTGGAAGAATCAGCTTATCCTACTTGACTCTTGCCGTCTTCCCCTCCCAGATAAAGTTCTTCATTAATTGCTATCCACAACTGCTCCTCTGGTTGAGAAAAGTATGCCTGACCTGTGCGTAGATCAATATGTGTGTACAGCTTTAAGAAGCTTTCTAGGATCTTGTGCAAGTGTATAAATACTGAGTACCTGTGAGCCTGACTGCCATTTTGCAGTAAGCTGTTAAGACGTAAGCATGTATGTCTGTGTAGTCTGTCTGTTAATCAGTTATTTTATATTTATTATATAATATAATCAGTTTGTTTATATTTTATGTTGCTATCCATCCAGATGTGTTTCTATGTAATAAAACTTTTAGTTATGTACTTACCATAACTTTAGATGTTTGGGATCCATCTCGCCTCCATTCTGTACTGATGGGTTCGACTCGGCACTCTATACTATAGAGCGAAGTCTCTTATTGGCTGAGTTATTCTATATCCCAAGATGCACCACCACCAATTCCCCAGATCTTGTTTGTCCGCACACATGCACACCCACATGCACTGGTGATATAACATTGCCAGAAGTTTCAAGATGAAACGGACGAACTCGAACCGTTCGGTCTCTTCTGATCTCCAAGGCAGGGGGAAGGAGGGTGGGTATTAGGAATGTAGGCGAGATGGATCCCAAACATCGAAAGTTATGGTAAGTACATAACTAAAAGATGTTATGTGATCCTATCTCGCCTACATTCTGTACTGATGGGACAGCGTCCCTAGCACCTGATTCCTGGGTGGCTCACTGGAAAACACTCCTGAGAACTGTGGAACCGAATGAAGCTCGCCCCCGGGATGCCACATCCAATTTGTAATGAGAAATAAAGGTGTGAGGAGAGGACCAAGTAGCCGCAGCACAAATGTCACTAATGGCAAGCTTGGAATGAAAGGCTGTTGAAGTAGCCATAGCCCTAGTAGAATGAGCTTTCACAGTGGTTGTAAGCTATTAGAAAGAAAATAAACATGACTGATACAGTCTCTGATCCATTTGGCAATAGTGACCTTCGTGACGGCTTTGCCCAATTTATTGTCTGAAAAGGATACAAACAACTGATCTGTTTTCCGTGTTTGTTGCGTCCTATCTAAATAGAAACGCAATTGTCTGTGCATATCCAATGAGTGGAAGATATATTCTGCTCTGTCTGAGTAGTTGGGGAAGAAAACTGGAAGTTCCAAAGACTGTTGAAGACAGAAACTAGAGCAAACTTTGGGAACAAAAGATGGATTAGGCCTAAGGGATACTCTGTCCTTGTGAAAAAACAGGTACGGCGGTTTGACACATAGGGCTTGAAGTTCTGAAACTCTTCTGGCTGATGTAATTGCCACCAAAAAAGCAGTCTTCCAGGAAAGAAATTTCAAGTCAGAAGTTGCTGCTGGTTCGAAGGGGGAAGAGGTCAAAGCACCTAATATGAAATTAAGATCCCATGGTGGAGCAGGATGAGAAACTGGAGGACGTAGCAGCCCAGCACCTTTCATGAAGGCTTTACACAACTTATTGCTCATCAAAGGTGGGTCTATATTTTCATGAAAATTAGAAATAGTTGCTAATTGAACCTTAATGGTGGAGACCGAAGCACCTTGATTGAATAAGGAAGCTAAAAATTTTAAAACTTCAGCCACCGGGGTAGTAATGGGATCTAATCCCCGGAGTTGGGCCCAAATAGCGAATCTCTTCCATTTACTATTATACATCTTCTTAGTAGAACTTTTGTGGGCGGAGGACAAGATATGTATAACTTCTGAATCCAAAACCTGGTTCCTGACTATAGTCGGAAGTGGAGGAGCCAAGCTGTTAACTTCAGCGAGTGAAGGGACGGGTGAAGCTGACCCGACTGGTGGATTAAGAGATCTGGAACTTGGTCCAGGAACCATGGACCGTCCAGTGCGTATTTCCGAAGAAATGGCAGCCAGACTTGACGAGGCCAGTATGGGGCAACTAAAATCATCTTGCACTGCAAGTGAATCGCTTTCTGGATCACCCTGGGAAGAAGGGGAACCGGTGGAAAGGCATACAATAAGCCGGTGGTCCAAGTTTGGACTAGGGCGTCCTTGGGAAACCCCCCCGGAACCGGGGTGAGAGAAAAGAACTGTAGACATTTCATGTTGAGTGGAGTTGCAAAGAGGTCGCAGCAAGGAGTTCCCCATCTTCTGAAGATCTGAGACGCTACTCTGTCGTTCAGAGACCACTCGTGCGGGGAGAGAATGGTTCTGCTTAGTCTGTCGGCTATCACATTGGATCTCCCCGGAATGTGTGTTGCTACCAAGAAACGGTTGGTTGCAACGGCCCAATTCCATACTTTCATGGCCTCTCTGCAAAGAGGGTAGGACCTGGTCCCTCCCTGCTTGTTCAGGTACCAGACTACTGACATGTTGTCGGACTGAACGGCAATCATGCCCTGGGGGAGGTAGCTGTGTAGTGCTTGAAGCAATAGAAGCACCGCCCTCATTTCCAGAATGTTGATGTGTAGGGAACTCTCGATGGGGTGCCACTTGCCTTGGACTGACCTGCCCAGGTAATGTCCCCCCCACCCCGTCTGGGAGGCGTCCGTAGTCAAAGTGGCCACTGGAGGAGGAGGAACGAAGGGTCGCCCCTGATCCAGGTTGGAGGAGAGAAGCCACCAATGGAGGTCCTGCTTGCACGTCTCCGTGATTATAATGTGGTGACTGAGAGGAAGTTCCTGATACGACCATTGGGCCGACAGGAGCCACTGGAGAATCCTCATGTGTAATCTTGCTAAGGGGACCAGGAGAACGGTAGCCGACATGGAACCCAAAAGTTGTAGGACCATCCTTGCTGGGGCTCGGCTTTTGGGGAGCAACGCTCTGACTTGAGATTGTAGTGTTTCTATTCTCTCCGTAGGAAGATAGACCCGCATCTGCTTTGAGTCTATCTCTACCCCGATAAACCGTATGTGCTGAGATGGCAGCAACACTGACTTTGCCCAGTTGAAGGTGATTCCTAGGGAGGTGCCTAGAGATATAGTGGCTGCTAGGTTCTGTAATAGTAGATGCCTGGAGGTGACAGTTAGGAGCCAGTCGTCTAGGTATGGAAACACCTGGAATCCTAGACTTCTCAGGTGAGCAGTCACCACCGCCAAACATTTGGTGAACACCCTGGGGGCTGTGGTGAGACCAAAGGGCAGTGCACGGAACTGGAAATGACTGTCTCCCAGGCTGAAGCGCAAGTGTCTCCTGGACGCCTGATCTATCAGGATGTGATAATAGGCGTCCTTGAGATCTATGGAGCACATCCAAACACCTTTCTCCAGCAGCGGGAGAACCATCCGGAACTTGGACTTTTTGACAGATCGGTTTAGTTTGCTGAGATCCAAAATGGGCCTCAAGTCCCCGGTCTTTTTTGGCACCAAAAAGAATTTTGAGTAGTTCTAATCCGGTCTGGTCTACGGGGACCGGTTGGATGACTCCTTTTTGAAGCAGCTTTGAAATTTTGATGGCTGCAATATCCCGTTGACTGGGTGGCAGGTCTGGGATTTTCGTGGACGGCGGGGGGGGGGTGCAAAAAGGGGATGACGTAACCTCCGGCGATGATTCGGAGCACCCATCGGTCCCGAGTGATACTCTCCCAGACATTTAGGTGCCTCGAAAAACGACCCCCGACTGGCTCCGGAGCTGCGCAGTCGGGCAATCCTTCAGGGATGCTGAAAGGTTGAAGAGCCACGAAAGGACTCGCGGTCTCCAGTGTTGCGGGGGCCTCTGCCGCCTCTGGGATGGCGTCTTCCTGAAAAATTTCCCCCTCCTCTGCGTCTAGAAGGAGGATCGTCCTGCTGTGAGGGATAAGCCTTCTGAGATTTACGGAACCACATTTTCCCTCCTCTTTTAGCCTTGGGATAAGGCCGAAAGGGAGAGGAAAACCGTGCCCCTATGGCAGTCAAAGTCTTACCCTCTTGTTCACAGCGGGTCAAGGTGTCCTTTACCTTGGGTCCAAACAAAGAGGACCCATCAAAGGGAGCATCAGCAAAGGAAGACTTGAAGGCCTCCGCAAAATGACACAGGCGGAGCCAGGCTTGTCTCCGTAGAGCAACACCCGTAGCCGCCGCTCTAATCGCACCCTCGGCCGCATATGAAATGAGCCTCATGGACGAGTTCGACATTGACGAAAGAGTAGCCAACTGAGAGCTAACCGTCTGGGCCAACTGCTCAGGTAGGTTACCAGAGAGGGTATCTGAGAGTTCCTTAATCAGATCCCTCTGAAGTCTAGTAAAGTACATCAGGTAATTCAGAGACCTTAAGGTAAAGGCCGCTGAAGTAAGGGTGCACTTCCCGTACCGGTCCATGCTCCTAGACTCCTTATTAGGAGGATGGACGGACGTCGAAGCCTCTGCCACATCTTGCTGGGTAGCAGATGCCACCACCAGAGCATCTACAGCCACACCTTTGGTTAGAAATTCCTTTTCCGGGGGCGCTGACAAAAATTTGTTAGGGCGAGCAGGCACCGGTTCCATAGAATCTGGATGTTCCCATGCCCTTCGAGAGATCAAATCTAGGAGCTCATCGAAGGGCGGAGACACCCAGGAGGCGGAAGGCTGAGCCCCGAAGGCCTTGAGGAACACCGACTCGTCAGAGGAAGGGGGTTTGGTCTGCCAGCCGCCTCGTTGTTTGAGGATTTCCAGGATGTCCACAAAGGAGACATCATCCGAGGACGACTTAGGGGACCCTTCCGCATCATCAAGATCGTTGTCCAAGGTGAGAGACTCGTCAGGGGAGTCGACGTGCTTCCTCTTGCACTGTTTCTTTCTTGGGGGATCCTCCGAAGACTCTTCGGAGGGACCTCCAGGAAGAGGGGGACCCCCAAAGGGGGTGACCTCAGGCCCCAGGGCTCCACTGTCTTGAGACAGGGGGACTACAAAGGAACCAGTCTCTGTGCCTAGGGAAGGTGCCGGGGAGATGGTGGAGGTAGCCAAGGAAGATTTGGCCAAAGCACTCCTCATGGCTCTAAAGGCCGGACCCCCAGACTCCTGGGAAGGTCCGACCTCCAAAGCCATAACAGCAGACGGCACTCCCGCAGCCGACGCACCGAGAGAGAGGCTCGGAACCGAAAACATCGGTCCCGAAGCGTCACCCCCGGGGCCGACGGAAGAGGTCTGTGTACCGAACTCCGACCCGAAGGCCGGGGTAGGAGTAAGGGTCGGAGCCGACCCGGAAACCTCCATCGGCTCCACCAGCACCGACTCCAACGGTGCCGAGGCTGTTGTAGGAGGAACCAAGGCTAAAGGGTGGACTATCGGCTCCGATGCCGACTGGGCTGGAGCGAAAACTAACTTTTTGAAGACTGGAGACTGAAACAACCTTTGGAGCACCCTGTCAATGTCCGAATCCGACATCTTGGAAGACCGGGAGGAGATTGAACGGGTCCGAGAAGACTTCTCCACCAGTTCCGAAGAACTGGGGGACCGGCTCCGAATTGTCTCAATCAAAATCGGTGCCGAAGGAGACTCCATTGTAATTTCCCTCGGTGCCGAAGAGGTCTTCGGCGCCGAAGGGGAAGAGTCTGAGCGGGCAACTCTCATCGGCTCCGAAATCAGTGGAGCCGATGAAGGTGACCCGCCTCTCGAAGCTCCAGCCATCGGCTCCGAAGCCAGAGGAGTCGAGGTTGGAGGCATCGAGGCAGACCGTTCCGCCCTCGGTTCCGAAGTCTGTGGAGCCGATGGAGAAGCCTGCCGAGATTTCTTGATGGTCGGTTCCGACAGACTGGTCGGAGCCGACGATTTCTTTTTCTTAGAGGGAGAAGAAGAGGAAGATAAGGCCTCTTCAAAAGTAGGTTTGATAAGCCCTTTTAGTATCAGTTTGTTTTTCCTCTCTTGGAGGACTCGAGAGGAAAAAGCGTTACACACGCTACAAGACTCCTGAAGGTGTTTGGGACCTAAGCAGTACACGCATAGGGAGTGATCGTCCGTTATGGACATCTTGTAGCCGCATCTAGTACAGTTTTTAAACCCAGAGGGTCTGTGCTTTTTAGACATAATGCCACAGATAGTAGTCACAGAAACAAAAAATATATCTAACCCAGTACAATGGGTTTCGAGAACTCTCACTTAAAGTAAGAAAATCCAACAAATAAAACACACAACAGGAGGGCCAAGAACCCTCTAACTAAAAACGGGTACTTGCCCACCTAACGACACTCACACAAGAAAACTCACTCATGCGTGAGGGGAAGGCCCCTCTAACTTAAACGGAAAACTTTCCCTGAAATTTACCACAAATAAATCAGTAAAAACACAAGCATACACAGCGATAGCTGTTAAAACAGCTTTTGGTTTAAATATAAGAAATTTTCTGACAGAAAATACTCAGAAAAAAAGCACTTAGCTCAGCCAAGTTCGAGACCACGTCTTTGCTTGTAAAGCGGCAAACGAGATCTGGGGAATTGGTGGTGGTGCATCCTGGGATATAGAATAGCTCAGCCAATAAGAGACTTCGCTCTATAGTACAGCGTGCCGAGTCGGAGCCGAGGATCGGCTCCGAACCCATCAGTACAGAATGTAGGCGAGATAGGATCACATAACATCATATGGTTCCCTATTACGAGAGAGAAAGTCTGTTTAAGCGAATCCATAAACGTTGACACATATTGCGCGAACCGGCATTACAGCGAACGTCCAAAACCACAAAGTTGGAAATGTTGAATTACCATGGTTGGCCCGTCTGTGGTATAGCTCCATAAGGTAAGTGTGCGATAGTTACAGACCTTAGGGTTAGGGTGCGGGTTAAGGTAAGTGCATAAATAGTTAATGTATGTAAGATTTAGTGTAGGGTTAGGAGTAGGGTTTTGGTAAATGTATGTATGTGGATTATTTATTTTGTTTGTTTATATTTTCATAGGGGAAGTGTGCGGTAGTTACGGACCTTAGGGTTAGGGAGGGGTTAAGGATAGTGCATAGATAGTTGTGTATGTGGGGTTTAGTGTAGGGTTAGAAGTAGAGTTTTGGTGCTTTACTTTAGGGTTAGAAGTAGGGTTTGGTTAGTGTATGTATGTGGTTTATTTATTTTGTTTGGGTAGGTAGTATGTAGCGGGTGGTGGAGTTGGCCAACTATGACAGTTCGAGATTTAAAATTTTGCGGTTTAGTGCATTCAGTATTCTTGCGGTTCGTGCAATTTGTGTCTGTGTTTTGGTGTTCGCTCAAAAGGAGTTTCGCTCTGGTAATATAGACCCAAAACATATATATGAACTACCCCACCTGTTTGTCATCTATACTAGAGAGGGACGAGAGACACTGTGTATAAGACTAAAGGGACTAAAAACATTTTGACTGCTTCTATCTTAGTATCTATATCCATATAATAAAGCTTTCATTTTCTCAGTTTTTGTATTATCTTTTGTTTAGTCTCTTCCTACATATCCTTAGCTGCCACACCAGAATCATTTTTAATCTATGCTCCTAAATACTTCATTTTATCATGTCCCCATAAATAAGGATATTGATGAACCAATTTGCGTGTGGGTACATAATTTACTGCTACTGCCTTTGTTTTAGCTTCATTAATTTTGTATCCCAAAAAGATATGAAACTGTCTCAAAATGTTCCACACTGTAATGTCTCTTTCTGATTTTGCCAGGTATAAAATAATATCATCTGCAAATAGAGCCAGCTTTTCTTGACTACCATAGCAATTATATCCTTGAATTTCTGAGTTCTTTATTTTCTATGCCAATGGCTTTAAATATAAATATAATGTAAATAGCAAAGGGGAAACAGGAAACTCCTACCTGGTTCCTCAGCTCAAGCAGAAGTTACCAGAAAGGACCCCACACACTTTAATTTTTGCCTCCGATCCCTCATATATCCTTCTAACAAACGTTATATTTTTCAGAGAATGCAAATGCTTCCATTGCCCTGCTCATAAAGTTCCAGCTTACCCTATCAAATGCTTTCTCTGCATCAAGACCCGCCAACAACAATGGCATTTTCTTACATTCTGCTTGCCTCGGGATCACCAATGTTCTGTTAATGCTGCCAAATGTTTGCCTCCCCTCCACAAAACCACACTGATTCATATCTATCAATTTTGGCATTACTTTTGTCATTTTTTTAGCCATTATAGACATGAATACTTTATAATCATGGTTTGGTATTGAAATGGGTCTGTATGAAGCTGGGTCAGATGGATCTTTACCCTCTTTAGGTATTACATCTACCACTGCTCTCTTCCAGGCTGTTGGTACTTCTCTTCCTCTTAAAACTACCATTAAATAAAACCTTTCAGATCTTTATACATTTTTTTCCATCCTAGCTTCCGGAAAACTGAAACATTGTTGGCTTAAGTCAAAGTAAACAATGAAACCACTTTGGGCATGAATGAGGTGTTTGTTCTTAAGAGACCCTACTCCTGTGGAAAATCAGATAGGGCACACCCACCATGACAGCTTGCAACTCATATATTCTTGCAAATGTCAGACCAATGATGATTACAGTTTTCTAAGTCAAGAACCCCAAATCAGCTAGATGAGCATATTTAAAAGATGACTAAACTTAGTACACACTTGATATCCAAAGAGGAGGAGGAGCAACCTGTTTATGAGGAAATCTAAGATATAAAACTCCTTTCAGAAATTTTTTTACAACACAGAAGAAAGAAGAGGATCAGTGGGCAGACATGCTGAAATGACTGCAAGATGAACCTTTATAGAGGAACAAGAGAGGCCAGAGGAAAGTAACTCACACAAACAGTGGTACAAAATCCATGATTGGCCCCTGCTTATTGGTTAGGCATCAACCAGAATATCAGTTCCGCTTTCCCGTGCAGATTTTTCTAGTAGCACGCTTTGTTGCCTCCTTTAGTACCTGCTGAAACTTCTCATGAAATAAGTAGCTAAATGTTATTAGAATTGAATCATCCAGGCAGTTTGCTGAAGTTGACTGATACTGGGATGTATTAAACTCCCCCTGTCTTGTGGGAATAGATCCAGTCTATAAGGAGGCTTGCTGTAATTGCCCTTGGCAAATCTCATAAGAAGGGAGAACCAATGTTGCCTGGGACAAAAAAGGTCACCATAACGATATTTTGGGTATTATTTTGACTCTTCAGAATTATCCTGGATATCAGTGGAAAGAGTAGAAACACATAATGGAACATTCTCTTCCAAGAGAATGAAAATGCATCTGTTTTCCATGCATCTTTGCAAACAGTCCCAGAACAAAATTTGCTTAATTGTCTGGGTTAAAAGGAGGCAAATAGATCTATTTGAGGTGTTCTTCACAAATGGATCAGTTCCTGGAAGAACCCCTCATTCAATTTCCATTTATGAGGGTCTCTTCTGGTCCTGCTCAGTATGACTACCACTATGTTTCGCCTTGACAGAATGTAAGATGCTTGGCAGGTTGATGAATGCTGAGGAACTGACTCCCAAGCCATCATAGACAGCCTACATATGGAGTATAACCTCATACTTTCCTGCTTGTTTATGTATTGTGGTATAGTCTATAATCACTTGAAAAGGTCCTGGGAACCACAGGTGATGGAGAGATTTCAAGACGTATATCTCAGCCAACTTATCATTTAAGTTGATGTTCTTTAGTCTGTCTGAAAAACACTACAGAATTTGTACTTGTACCCACATGGAATCTGCTCTCCAAGCAAAATCGGATGCCTTTGTGGTGTGTGGTGAGAGACTGGTTTGGAGTCTGATGAGAGAAGGGGAGACCTGGGTTCAATACAATTTGTTGTCTCCGCCAGTGCGGTTCCCTTTTCATAAAGCACAAGACTGGAGTTTGATACTGCAGAGAATGGAAATACTGGGTCCATGTGTTTTTTTTTGTTTGTTTTTTAACGACTACACCAACATATTTCAGTTGTGTACTATCACTGCAGGAGTCATCAAAATCATAGAGGTCATGAGCCCTAGAATCCTGAGGCATTCTGTTGCAGAAGTCTGAGACTGAGATGAGAAGCTCAGGACAAAAACTCCAGATAAAAGTCCACCTTTTCTTGAATCAAAAAGACCTTTTGAAGAGAAGTATGTATAAGGCAAGCCAGAAACACAATTACATGAGGCAAAGTCAAGGAGGATTTTGCAGTTATTTTTCTGGAAGCCCAGATTGGTCAAACAAGACAAAAACAAAAGCTATTTACTTACCATAATGATAGATCAGTGTTGTCTCATTTTTGTCCACTTCAGTGTTTGAGCTGTCAGATATGACCTCAGCACCTTCTTCCACAGTATGGATCTGAGACTCTGACTCCTTCTTACCCACAGTTCCTCTCCTTCTGCCTAAATTATCTCAGATCAAGTTTGGTGACTGTTTCTAACCATACAGAAGAATATCGTTATAAGACTAAAATTCCTGTGGAATAAAATAAAAGTTATGTACTCACCATAACTAGGTATCTGTGTTGTTCATTTTCATTCTTTCTCAACAAATGGGTCTTGGATCTGTCCCTTGGATCCGACTCAGCCATTTATCACTAGATTCTAGGATGCGACTCTCGAGCTCCTCCCATTACCCATAATGCCCCTGAACACTGCACCACCTGAGATTGAGTTTGCTGCTATTATATACTAACCAAATACACAGCACAATAATAATAATACAAAGAAATAGTTTAGTAACTGAACAGGGGTTCAAACAGGAATTGTGGTTCCTAACAAAAAACTTCTTCAGGTCACTCTCAAAGGCATGGATAGGGGGAAGGTGGGGAGGGAGTTGAGAAAGAATAAAAATGGACAACACAGATGCATAGCTATGGTGAATCCATTACTTTTATATCTGATGTTGTCATTTTCATTCATTCCTCAATGAATGGGACAAGTCCCCAGATATGGTAATCTTAGGTGGCCCTCATGGAAGGATATTCCGGTGAACACAAGAACCGAATGAAACCCTGTTTCTAGACATAATATCCAACTTGTAATGAGCAATAAAGGTATGGGCATTAGACCCAGTGGCAGCTGCACAACTATAATCAATAGAAGCTCTGGCACAAAAAGAAGCTGAAGTAACCATTGACCTATCTGAGTGTGTTTTTGGCTGTTTGGCGAGTTTAATGCTCTTGAAAAATAAACATAAGAAATACAATCTGTTATCCATTTGGCTAGTGTAGTTTTAGATACTGATTTTTCCAATTTGTTTTTGGCAAAGAAAACAAACAATTGGTCGGATTTTCTAAATTCTTTCATCCTATGAAGATAGAAACAAAGTTGCTTATGCACATCTAAAAGGTGAAGCATGTATTCTCCTTTGTTGGAAAATGTAGGAAAGAAAAGTGGCAAATTGATTACATGGTTGATGTTTGCTTCAAAGGCAATTCTGGACACAAAGGAAGGATTAGTACATAAAGTAACCTGATCTTTATGGAAAATCAAATAAGGCTGATTTGAACAGAATGCTTGGAGTTCAGAGACTTGCCTCACAGAAGTTACAGTCACAAGAAAGCCTGTTTTCCAAGAAAGAAATCTGAGATTTGCCTTAGCTGAGGGTTCAAAAGGGGATTGTATCAAACTGCAAAATAACAATAAGTTCCCATGGTGGAGTGAGATCTTTTATCGGTGACTTCAGTAAAAAGGTACATTTAAGGAATGCTTTACATAACTTGGATGAGGCTAAAGGGGAAGCATTATCTCTGATGTGATAGTTGGAGATGGCTGCCAGATGAACTTTGATTGTGGAGAAACTAGCACCACTTTGAAAAACTGAAGGAAGAAAATCTAAAACAGCAGGTTTTGGACAGGTGAAAGGATCCAACTCTCTCTGCTGTGCCAAAAAAGAAAATCTGTTCCACTTACTCTTATAAATCTTTCTTGAAGAGGATTTCTAATATGGAAATAAAATTTGGCAAACAGAAGAAGAAAGTTAAGAATGTTCAGCCATTATCAGAATTGGAGAAACCATGTGGTCAATCTGAAGCCTGTAATGTCCGAATGAACCATCCCTGACAGATGTGAAAGAAGGTCTGGACTGGAGTCCAGTGTCCATGGCGGATATAGTAGATGAGACCATAGGAAGGGGAACCACACTTGCCAAGGCCAGAAGAGAGCAATGAGGATTACTTTGCTCCTCAACCGGAGTATTTCCTGAAAAAAATTGGGGATTAGAGGTAGGCCAAACATGGACTACAGCATCTCTCACTGACTGTCTCTGATGGGGAATTAGGGCAAAGAACCTGTTGCATTTGTTGTTGAGGGGAGAGGCAAATAGATATTGCAGCAAGGTTGACCCCATTTGTGGAAGATCATATTAGCCACTGATTGACTGACAGACCACTCGTGAGGCATCAGGATAGTCCTGCTGAGCTTGTCTGCTAGAACATTTGATTTTCTCAGTATGTGCATTGCTACAAAAAAGCAATTGGAGGAGATCACCCATTCCCAGACTCTCATGGCTTCTCGGCAAAGGGGATAAGATCATGTTCCCCCTTGTTGATATATATATATATATATATATATATATATATATATATATATATATATATATACATACATACACACACACACACACACACACACACACACACACACACACATATATATATATATATATATATACATATATATATATATATATATGTACACACACACACACACACACACACACACACACACACACACACACACACACACCAACCTACTGACACGTTGTCCGTTTGGATAGCAATAGTCCCTACATGAAAGAGTCCTGAAAGGCTGCAATGCTAAAAGGACTGCTCTCATCTTTAAAACATTTATATACAATTTGGGCTCTTCTGGGGACGTGTGTCTTGAACAGTCTGTCCCTAGAAATGGTCTCCCCACCCTTACTGGAAGTGGGTCTTTGAAAGATTGATTGTGATTCCCAGGGATTGCGATAACTGGAGTAGATAATCCCTGACTTTTACTAGGAGTGATGATGCAGTGATGAAACAGTCATCTAGATAAGGAAATACTTTGAATCCACGCAGTCTTAGATGATCTGTTATCACTGCCATGCATTTGGTGAACACCCTGGGGGCTGTGATGAAACCGAAGGGCAGGACTCTGAACTGATAATGACTGCCTCTCAGCCAGAAGCATAGGTATCTTCAAGATTGACTGTTCATTTTGATGTGATAGTATGCATCCTGAAGATCTACCGAGCGCATCCAGTCATCTTTCTGTAACAGAGGCAGACTGGACTGAACCGTGACCATGCAGAACCTGGAGTTCTTTACAAAATGATTCAAATAGCTGAGATCCAGGATAGGTCTCAGGTCTCCTGTTTTCTTTGGCACTAGAAAAAACCTTAAGTAAAATCCGGATCCTCTTTGGTCTGGTGGGATCTCTTGGATGACTATTTTGTCTAGCAGCTTTTGAATCTCCAGAGCTGCTAACTCTGACTGATTGGGTAGAACATCGGGGAGAATTTTTCTTTTCATAGTGGGAATTTGAAAAAAAAATAAATGAAATATCTTCTGTATACTATTCTTTGCACCCACATATCCTTCGTTATGGCTGCCCAGGCTTTTGGGTGCAAAGACAAACACCCCCCCCCCGACTGTCTCCAAAGAAGAACAGTTGGGCAATCCTTCAGAAGTGCTGAAAAGGTCTATCTGAGAAGAAATCTCAGAAGCCCTGATTTTGCAGACCCCCTCTGCTGCATGGGCAGAGTCTTCCATTATCATTTTCCCCTCTGCCTCTGGGAGAGAAATCTCTATGTGAGTACTGAAAAGGTCCTTGAGACTTCTGGAACCACATCTTCTTACCAGACAAGATCTATAAGATCGTCCGCTGAGGGGGGGTGGGGTAACCTAAGATGTAAATGGGCCAAACCCACAGCCTTTTAGGAACATCAATTCCTCTTTGGAAGGGGTTTTAGAAGACCAAACACTTTTTTGGTGTAGGATTTCTAGAATGTCTCTGAAGGAGATGTCTTCTGGTGGAGAACTTGGGGACCCTTCCCCTTCATCAAAATTGGTGCCTCTGGTCAAAGATACCTAGTGGAATCTAAGTGCCTCCTTTTCCAGAATCTATTCCATGGCTCTTTTCAGTGGGGTGCTCTGGAGAGGTGTTGGAATAGGTGGGAAGATCCCTAACTGCAACTGCCTGGAAGCTCTAACAGGCTGGCTGTCCATGTGGATTAGGATGAAGAGACTCAGAAACAGGATCCGAATGGGGAATGTGGATTGGATCTGAAGAGGTAAGAGTCAAAACAACTGTCAGGTGGGAGGACACCCTCTCTACTACCTCAAAGGCAAAATGGACCAGAAGAAGCCAAGGTCAATCCAACCAGAGCAGATGCTGTTGGAGTAGACAAACCAGGGCCTCTCCCTATTATTCAGCTCCAAGGGAGGAGACGGAACAAGGTTGTCCAGTACCGAGGCTCTGAGGGGAAGAGATGTTTCCGAAAGCTTTGGAGTCTAAGACATTCCCTCAGATCCAATGCCAAGCCAATGCTTCAGCTCCAAGACACTTTCTGCTCAAGGGGAGTCAGAGCCAAACAGACCAGGAAAGTAGTGACAGTCGAAGTGAAAGACATCTTCAGATTCGACAGTTCGACTCTTGGAGATCTCGGATCTGAGGGCTCTGAAATAGAAGGTCAGATCAGAGAAGGAGAAATTATGAATGTGAGGGAGACTTAAGGCTCATGGATCTGTTGGGAGCCGGAGCTGGTAAGACCCCCATCTGGACCAATGTTCTGAGAAATTTTCTCAACATGCTATCCACCTCTGCTTCAGAATGACTTCGTGAGGACCTGACTGAAGATGAAGTGGAAGGAGGATGAGAAGAATTTCTTGGTGTTTCTTGTAAGAAAGAAGCCATCAGTTTTGGAGACAGTGGCTCTGGAGAAAAAAAGAGGGCTTCGGAGCCAAGGGGACTTTGATGTTGAAGGTGTAGGATCCGTGGATTTCAGATCCAAGTGCATGGAGATTTTAGCTGGAGGTTCCAATGTTAGAGCAGATTTGGGAGACCTAACAGGTGAGCACTTTCTATACTCCTTGGGCTCAGCAGACTTAGATTTCTCTAAGGGGGGTTCAGCCCCTAAAGTAGAAACAGCAGAAGAAGGAGCAGAAGCAGGGATAAGACCTTTAAGCACCAACTTGTTGAGTCAGTTACTGATAGCTTTAGCTTTACAAGCTTGCAGAAATTGTACAAGGAGTTTCTAGATGAGAAGGGCCTAAACAATAAATACACTCCCTGTGGGCATCAGAGTTGGGTATCTTGTGCCCAAAGGACATGCAATTTTTTTAAAATCCAGTAGACTTTTTAGCCATTGCTGTAAACATACCAAACAGCAAAACCAGTCAAAAGAGAGACAGCTATAAAGGAAGTTTTTTTTTTCGTTTGTTTTAGTAAAGAAGGTAGAGGAAAGAGAAAGTTATACCAACAATAGTAACTAGATTACCTTAAGGAAAAAGTTAAAGTGACATAGAAAATAACCAGCAATGGTAAAACAGAATCCCAAAGTATGGTAAAAAAAAGTTGGAACAAATATAATTAGCTTAGTGCATAAAGAGAGAACTATATAAGGTTATAAGTAAGGAAAAATTAGTTAAATTAAAAGTTGTGTTCTTACCATAACTAGACATCTGTGTTGTCCATTTTCATTCTTCTTCAACGTATGGGTTTGGATCCGATCTTCGGTTCCGACTCGGCCGCTTATTCCAGACTTAGGATCCAGATCTCAAGCTCCTCCCTCTATCCATAATGCACTATTGCATACCCAAGGCCTCAGATCAAGTTTGTTGCGCTGTCTCTATAGTAAAACAGAGACAGGAATAATTTGATAGAAGACATGGCTCAAACTTATAATTGTAGGTTCCAATACAGTCCAACAGGTCTCTGCAGGAACCTGGATGGGGGATGGATGGGAGGAAAGTTCAGGAAGAATGAAAATGGACAATACATATGTCTAGTTATGGTAACAACATAACTTTTAAATCTGATGTTGTTTTTTTCATTCTTCCTCAATGTATGGGACAGAGTCCCCAGCTACATTGATCTTGGGTGGCCCTCATGGAAGGATACTCTGGAGTACCGCCAAACTAAAGGTGGCTCTGTTTCTAGAAATAATATCCAATTTGTAATGAGTAACAAAGGTATGAGCATTGGATCATGTAGCTGCAGCACAAATGTTGTTAATAGATGTTCTTGACCAGAAAGCAGATGATGTTTTTTTCTTAAAACTTGCATATTTTCTGTCCTTGACCTAGCACTCTTGTGTGGGGTCATTTACTGCACTGTTATAACTTGATATTACTTGTGAACCTCTGCTATCTCTGAAAAAAACAAAAACAAAAAAAAAAATCTTGCTTTTTTCCCACTTTTCTGAGAGTTAAAAAAGTTCAGTTACAGGCTTGCTGTTCCTGAACTATTTGAAAGTTTCTGTGAGGCCATTTTTGCTTGGGCTAAAGGAAAGTCTCTCTGTTGATCAGTGGCAGTGAATAACATTGAGCAGCTTCCCTGCCCCCCGTAGAGGTGGTTACTGACTTGAAACTGTAGTTTTATTGTCCGTTTTGGGTCTATTCCTGCTTCTTTCCAGCCCCTGCTATCAAGCACGCTTTAACGTGCTTTAGCGCAATTTAGCGCGGAGTTGCCACTAGAGCAGCATCGGGCAGTGCCGGTTAAACAAGGTTAAACTCTTTCTGGCTCCAGAAAGTCTGTTCTTCAATTTTTCCCTTAGAACTGCTCTGTTAGGAACCTAAACAGTTTACACCTTCACTAAAAAGTGCAGCACTTGTTCCAAATAGCTTTTTCTTCTCAAAAAGCTCAGCACTTGTCTTATAAGCATATCCCTTGTCTTATAAGCATTCTCTTTGCAGGTCAAGCACTCCTATATTATACAAATCTCTCACTAGCAAAACCCCCAGGAGTGCCCACTTCCCTGCTAAGCCCACTACTTTTCTGTCTCATACCAACTCATAAATCTTTCTAGCATGTCGAAGGGTCAGATGCTGGCGTCCTCTCCTGCCCAGTTGGTGAATCTGGGAATTCTGAGACAATGTTACAATTGCCTCATGTACACGGACAACCCTCTCCTCCTCCCACGTAACACTAACACTTGCGAGAGATGCAGCTATTTAGCCAAGCTGGAGGCTGAGCTCTCTCAACTCAGGACTGGCAAGACCAGGCAGGAGGAGAAGGCAACTACACACACCACAATACCAGTCTCACATAACTCAACCACACCACTGAATCAAACACATAAACACACTAAGACATACTCGGTGGCTCTGAGTAAAAATTTACCTAAACAGCAGAGGCCTCCAAAGCAGACACCCAAGCAACTGCAAACTCAATACACCACACAAACAACACATAAACAACAAAATCAGTGTGCAAAGCAGTCACTGCCCTTAAGGCCAAATACAACACCAAACATACTTGTCATAGGTGACTCCATAGTCAGACACACTGACGTCCCACTCACCAGGCTGAACAAGGAGAAGGTCACGGTAAGCTGCCTATCGGATGCTAGAATCCGCCACATAACACAAGCACTCAGGTCACTCCATGGCAAGTACAAGTATGACACAGTCATTGTCCATGCTGGTGTGAACGACCTGAGACGTACCTCCCTGGACTACATGAAAAGAGACATAGAGAAGCTCTCTGATTATGTAGCCCAGGCAGGTATGACCCTGACCCTGAGCAGTATCCTTCCTTCACCAAGAATGATGCCACAATATAGTGACAAGATGATCAGCTTTAACAATTGGCTTAATTTCTGGTGTCATTCAAAAGGGATCCAGTGCCTGTCTGCCTGGGATGACATGCTCGACAAGCCACGCTGCCAAGGGACAGCTTGCACCTGTCACCCTGGGATTCCGGATATTGGCTAAGGCTCTTGCCACCCCCATAGTGCCTTTTTTAGGCAAGGCTCAAATTCTAAACCTACCACCCTAGAAAACAAAAACGTGAAGAAACTAAGGGTAATGCTGCTCAATGCCAGAAGTCTAAATCTCAAAATGCACGCACTCAAGGCCCTTCTCAGTATGGAGAACATCGATGTCTGTGCTGTGACTGAAACCTGGTTCAATGCTCCTGAGAGCACCCCGGCACTATCAGGTTTCATCTCATATCATGCATTCCGGCCCCAAAACCCGGACCACACCACAAAAGGAGGGGGTGTATCCATATTCATCAAGGATACCCACACCTCCAGGTTGGTGGCTATGCACGAAGCATCGGAAACCATCCAGGTGCAATTAACCATAGGCAAAACTGCTCTACAATTTGTAGCATGCTACAGGCCACCCTCTCAAACTCAGGAAACCCACACAGCCTTCCTGAAGACACTGGAGGGTATAAATGTACCACCAAACACCATCATATTGGGTGACTTCAACTACCCGAATATAGACTGGGAACATTACTCAAGCCCAAACTTTCTAGCCCAAAGGTTCCTGGAGTTCATAAGTTCAAATGCCATGGAACAACTAGTCACCGTCCCCACAAGAGGAGAAAATATACTAGATCTCATCATCACGAACATGGGGACAAAATGCTCCACACCGGAAGTATATCCCTCATTGGTGAGACCAGATCATAAACTAATCTCACTAGAAATCCACATCCCGCCCCCACCCCAAACAAAAAAGACCACAGTGAAGAACTTCTCTAAAGCAAACTTCACACTACTCAAGACAGGTGTGGTATCCTTCAAGGCCCCCGAGCCAATGGAAACCAAAACCCAAGCTGCGGAAGCCCTTACAAATGCCTTCTATGAACACCTTCAGGACTGCATGGATCAGGCAATCCCAAATAAAACTAAGACTCTTTCCACCAAGGGCAAACGTCCAGTCTGGTGGACCCCAGCCATAAACAAACTTTACAATAAGAGGAGAAAGCTATTACATGATAGAGCAAAATCCCAAAAAGGGAAGGCATCTTTGATCAGCACTAGCAAGAAACTACGATCCCTCATAAAATCATCCAAGGCCAACTTTGACAGAAAAATTGCCATAGATTCAAAAGACAATCATAAGGCCTTCTTCAGCTATGTCAGAAACCTGGGTGGAAACTCCCAGATATGCTCAGAATTAGTCCAAAATGATACAAAAATCACTGAACCCACAGACATTGCCAACATACTGGCAGACAGGTTCAGTGCAAACTTCACCCCTCTCCTCCCAAAAGGAGAGATAACTATCCCAACTGAGAGTGGCCTCCCAGACATCTCAAATGCGCAGGTGAAAGCTGCTCTCTAAAGCTAAAAACACAGCATCAATGGGACCGGATGGGGTCCCCGGCTGTGTGCTACATGAACTCAATGTAGAACTAAACCCACACATAAGGCAGCTGTTTAATCTTAGCCTCACCACAGGATATGTGCCCAAGGAGTGGCGTACAGCAACTGTGGTCCCACTCCACAAAGGCAGTGCCTCTACGGACCCTGGTAATTACCGCCCCATAAGCTTAACAAGCCTGGTCTGCAAAGCTATGGACAGGATCATAATGGAACTCATAAACAAGGACATAGGGGACTTGCAGACCTTGGACCCAACCCAGTTTGGCTTTGTCAAGGGAAGATCTTGCCTTTTGAACTTGGTCGACTTCTTCGAAACAGTCACCAAGGCCATTGATGAGGGAAAGGCAGTCCATACAGCCTACCTTGACCTTGCAAAAGCTTTCGACACAATACCCCACTCGGGTATTATAGAGAAACTTACCAGCTTAAATGTAAACCCATATGTCACAAGATGGGTTGCAAACTGGCTAAAGGACAGAACCCACAGGGTTAGAGTTGCTGGAGCCATGTCAGACTCCAAGCCGGTTACAAGTGGAGTCCCACAGGGCTCAGTCCTTGGCCCCCTATTGTTCGGCATCTATTTCTCAGAAGTACAGGCAAACATAGGAGTTCTATGGCTGACAAAGTTTGCGGATGACTGCAAACTGGGTGCCATAGTGGATAGTACATCAGACACAGACATCCTTCAGAGGGGTCTCACGGAAACTGATAGCTGGTGCCAGAGCCATGGCCTGAAGTTAAACGCAAAAAAGTGTATAGTCATACCCTTCGGGAAAAACAAGGTAACCCCAAGCTACCATATAGGTGGCAAACCACTAAGAACAGAAGAGGTTATCAGGGACCTGGGGACCCAGGTTGACAGTGGCCTCTCATTTGACACTCACGTTGCTAAAGTGGTTCGAAAGACCTTCTACATTGCCCACCTGATCATGAAGGGATTCACATCCAGATCAAGTGAGGTCATTGTTCCCCTGTACTCTTCACTTATCAGACCAATGATCGAGTACAATACCCCATTCGGGATGTATCTCACCCGACACCTGCAGCAATTGGAGAGACCCCAAAAGTTCCTCACCAAAAGGATAAAGGGACTCCAAAACCTGTCATATGCTGCCAGACTGAAGAAACTCCAACTCTATTCAGTTGCATACCGTCTGCTCAGAGGTGACCTGTGCCTGACATACAAGGCCATGACCAACCCGAATTAATGGACATGCTCCACCTCAAAAATCCAAATCCACCAAAACCACTAGAGCAAGAGACTTAAACCTTAGCACGGATATAAATAGGACGTGCTGGAGGGATAGATTTATCACCCAGAGACTCCCCATGCTGTCGAATAAAATCCCGGTCCATGTGAGGCAGAGCACCTCGCTGGCTCTGTTCAAGAGAAATCTTGACCGGTGGATGGGAGATCGTAGGTTTACCCCGGGAATCATCTCTGTGTCACTACTGGACAGAGGCACAACAAACTAATGGGCACAGTATTTCTAACATAAGGGGCGGCATAAGCCACATAACTTTGGGCTAGGCTTATAAATGCCCTAGGGCAGTTAGCCTAGTATAAACCTATGAACCTATGTGGTCATAGATCTGGTTGAATGAGCCTTGGGAGGTTTAGATAATGTCATGCCTTTCTGAGAATTAATCCTGGAAATACAATCTGTTATCCATTTTGCTAGAGTAAATTTGAATACTGTATAACCTATTTATTTTGGAGAAAAGAGAACAGAGTTGCTCTGATTTTCTTTGTCCTGTGAAGGTAGAAACCTAATTGTCTGTGCACATTAAGAAGATGCAGCATGTATTCTCCTTTATTGGAAGAATTTGGAAGAAGAACTGGTAAATGAATGGACTGGTTAATGTTATTCTCAGAGACTACTTCTGGCAAAAAGAAAGGGTTAGTCCATAAGGAAACCCTATCCTTATGAAAAATGATGTAATGAGATTTTGAAGACAGAACTTGGAGTTCAGATATTCTCTTTGCAGATGTGATGGCTACTAAAAAAACTATTTTCGATAATAGAAACTTCAGATCAGATTTAGCTGAAGGTTCCAAAGGTTTCTGCGTTAGGCTTTGTAGTGCAATTGTCAGATCCCAAGGTGGTGAGGGATCTTTTATTGTTATTGGTGGCTTTAGAAGAAAAATTCCTTTCATGAAAGCTTTACATAGTTAGGACTAAGCCAGAGAAATATGTCTATTCCCTGTGTGAAAATTAGAAATATCTGCTAGTTGAAGGTTAATTGTAGAGAAACTAGCTCCTTTCTCAAAAAGCATCATCAAGAATTAGAGAATTGTAGAGACTGAGGAAGAAAAGGGATCAATGTCTTTTTTTAAAGCCCAAAGGAACAATATTTTCCATTTGCTTTTGTATACCCTTTTGGTAGATTCTTTTTGAGAAGCCAAAATAATATCAAGAACGGGAAGAAAACCTGGGCTGTCTAACTATTACTGGAAGTGGAGAAACCATGCGGTTAGTCTTAGTTAGTAGTCTTAGAAGTCGAATGTTGTGATTCAGGCTACTTGCTTTCTGTAAAAAATTTGGAATCATGGAAACAGGAGGCTAAGCATAAAGGAGACCGAGGGTCAATCATGAACTAGAGCAGTGGTTCCAAAACTTTTTCGATTCTCGATGCTTGCTGAATCCAGGTTTTCCCAAGGTTGCCCCTCCCCTGGCCTGCATAAAGTGCATATTTCATTTATTTATTTATTTATTTATTTATTTATTTGACATTAATAAGGCTGCCCGACTGGACTAAGAAACCTGGGAAGAAAAGCTCAAAAGTACAATAAAAAGACAATTACCAAAAATGTGTACATTCTGCTTAACAGCATAACACTGATCTACTATGGTTGAGAATTAAGCAAACCTAATGGCAACCTTATTAACTTTAAGTTTGTAAGAGCAATATTTAAAATCTGTCCCTATTATTTGGCTCTGTCCAGCATACCGCTCAACTGTATAGATTTTTGCAGAATGCCCAGATTTTTGCCTCACATTTTTGGTCTTTTTCTCATAAAATTGTTGTTTTCTGGCAAATCACAGGCAGATCACTGAGCCTGAAGTCAGAAAATGACAGACAGTTGAGTTTCATACTTCATACCCTTCAGAAAATTCATGCTAATGCAAAACCTGCATTTCTATCAACTTTCTAAGTTTGTGAGAGCAGTACTTAAAAGTATCCCTATTTTGTGCCTTTGTACCCCTGTTTTTGGCTTTGTCCAGATATCTTGATCTAAGAGGGTGAGAGGTATGTGTCCAGTGGTATGGTCCAGACTTACACAGGCCTCATTGCTGCTGCTGCCAGAGATCACTCTCACTCTTCACTCTCTCCCCCAGTGACACACACACACACACACACACACACACACACACACACACACACACACACACACACACACACACACAGTCTCTTTTGCAGTCATGCACGCATTCACTCACACACATCGCTCTCACTCTTTTCCGATCTCTCACAAAGTCATAGTCACTCCTTCATTCATACCTGCATTCACTCACATATCACTTTTACTCTCCCAATCACACACTCACAGTCACTTCCTCATTCATACCCGCATTCACTCAACCATCACTGTCACTCTATCCCGATCAAACACACACAGTCACTTCCTCATCCATACCTGCATTCATTCATACATCACTCTCACTGTCTGTCACACCCACACACCACACACCCACTTACGCATTCATTCATACATCGCTCTCACTCTCCCGGTCTCACACCCACATGCCACACACCCATTTACGCATTCATTCATACATCCCTCTCACTCTTCCAGTCTCACACATTCACATACACAGTCACTTCCTCATTCATACATCCCTCTCACTCTTCCGATCTCACACATACACACACACACACACAGTCACTTCCTCATTCATACCTGCATTCATTCATACATCCCTCTCACTCTTCTGATCTCACACATACACACACACAGTCACTTCCTCATTCATAACTGCATTCATTCACACATCGCTCTCACTGTCTGTCACACCCACACGCCACACACCCACTTACGCATTCATTCTTACATCGCTCTCACTCTCCCGATCTCACACCTACATGCCACACACCCACTTACGCATTCATTCATACATCCTCCTCACTCTTCCGATCTCACACATACACACACACACACACAGTCACTTCCTCATTCATAACTGCATTCATTCATACATCCCTCTCACTCTCCTGATCTCACACATACACACAGTCACTTCCTCATTCATACCTGCATTCATTCACACATTGCTCTCGCTCTCCTAATCTCACACATACACACACACAGCCACTTCCTCATTCATACCTGCATTCATTCACATATCGCTCTCACTCTTCCGATCTCACACACACACACACACACACACACACACACACACACACACACACACACACACACACACACACACAGCCACCTCTTCATTCATTCCTGCATTCACTCACACATCGCTCTCATTCTCCCAATCTCTCTCACACACACAGACTCTTTTGCTTTCATGCACACATTCACTCACATATGCAGACACACACACACACACACACACACACACACACACACACACACACACACACTCATACAGGCATTCACTTATCTGACAGCCCGGTGCCAAGTGCTCTACGGCCTGGTACTGGTCCGGGGCCCGGTGGTTGGGGACCGTTGCTATACTTGATGCCAGTTCTGATAAAAAGCTACAGTGTAGGTCTAGACTTACTTCGCTGCGAACTAATAAGCTTAGCTGCAAAATAAACCGTGGACTGTTTGCGGTTTATTTTGCAGCTAAGCTAATTAGTCTGCAGCACCCCTGTGAGGAAGCCTTGGCACCCCAGGGAGCCGCAGCGCACACTTTGGGAACCCCTGAACTAGAGTATCTCTTACTAACTCCCCCTTAGGTGGGATCAGAGTGAAGTACCTGCTGCACTTGCTCTTGAGGGGAGTGGCAAATAGTTTATTTAACATCCACTTAAAAACAACTGGTAAGTGCCAGTAAGCACTTTCATTCCATTACAGGAAATTCTTCAATCCAGGTTGCTAACACTTTGAAAAGACCTAAATAAACTCTTAAAATCACATGACCATTTAAAATTTAATGAATTAACCCCTTCCTTTTCAGAACAACTTTGTAGTTCTCCCTGTCATTCATTCCAGGGTCATTACATGCATTCAGTTTAATCTGCCAACAATACTCAAGCCAGTCCAATTCATCCTCTGCATTCCATTTCACGTCATAATTATAAACCTGATCTATAATGGAAAATTTTAAACCAAACTTCTTTAACATATCTAAATGCTTTCATCTAACATGCCTGGCTAGGGCATTACTTAAATTCAATTTTTCCACTGCTCTAAGATGTTCGTAAATTCTCATACGGAATTCTCTCACAGTTCTACCTACATAAAAAGCAGGGCAAAGACCACACAATACTATATAAACTACATATTTGGATTTCAAATTAAAAGTATTATGCATCCTAATTTCATATTTACTTGCGGCAAGATTAATTTTTTCTCCCACTAGTACATATCTGCAATTTCAAAGTGTTAGCAACTTGGTCTGAAGAAGTTCCTGTGATGGAATGAAAGTGCTTACCATTTGTTTGGATGTTAAATAAAGTATAAGCCCATTTTTATCGTATTTTTGTTTTTATTTTATTTATTACAGTAAATATTTGAGTTCTTGGTGACTTTTAGTTTTTATTTTTCCAGAGTGACAAATATTTTGTAGCAAGGTCGGTCCCAATGCCGGAAAAAAATTGCCTCCACAGATAGATTGAGAGATCACTAGTGGGGTATCAAAAAGGGTCTGCTTAGTTTGCCTACTAGCATGTTGATTTTCTCCGGAATGTGCTTTGCCATTAGAAAGCAGTCTGATGATATTGACCATTCCCATACTCTCATGGCCTCTCTGCAAAGGGGGTAAGATTGAGTTCCTCCTTCTTTGTTAATGTACCAGACTAAAGACATGTTGTCAGTCTGAATTGCAATAGTAATCCATAAGCGCTTTAATTTAAACCCTATTAAACTTCCTCAGACAGTTTTAAAACCATGACATCACTTCCTTTTATACCATGTAAATTGCTTCATTAAAACCCTCATTAATCAATTATGCTCACTATCCTGCTTAATATAGCATACTGAACAACATTTTAGCTAAAGAATGCAAGTAACAGTAAAAACAGTAAAAACAGATGCCTACATGTAGTGTGCTTCATGAATAGCTCTCTTATTAAAGGGACATTCAGAAAGTGCATATGATGTACAGTACCATTCATATGCTACCAATTATTAAAATCACATAATTTAAAGATGAATAAATAAATAAATAAATACTACATATGATATTATGAATTAATAAAATGTATAAAATGTAAAAAAATATTCAATAAATATATTTGTGTATAAATAAATGTTTATAAGAAACTATGTAGAAAAACATATAAACTAGTGTTTATGTATATATATATATATATATATATATATATATATATATATATATATATATATATATATATATATAAATATATATATATATATATATATATATATATATATTCGTGTATATATATCTGTGCATAGATTTTTTCAGAATGTATGTGACTGATTCATATTAGATACATATAATGCAGTATACATCACACAATTTTATTTCTATGTAATGTCTTTAGTTTCAATACTGGGGTGATTGAGCTATGCTTATTTATTCTGGGCCACATATCTGCTTGTGTTCTTATTGGCCACTTCAATTCTTTAAGTTCTAAACACAGGCCCCAAGGTCTCCTATCTTCCATTTCCACATGGCCAATCATAATAAAAGAAAATTGGTGATCTTTATACTCACTAATATGTTTTGCTAGTGCATTATACGATTTATTTTTCTTTATTGCGTCTTCATGCTCATATATTCTTTGGGCTGTCTCTCTGTTTTCCCTATACAGAACGTTGAGCATGAATTACATGTAGCTAAATATACAACAGCTTTAGATTTACAATTATATTTACTATGCAAATGAAACTTCCTCTTCCTAACATGAAAAGATTCATCTGTTTTAATTTTGTGGCACCAATGACAAGCGCCACATTTAGTCATACCTATGTTAGCATGAGTGGGTGAATCATTTACATGTTTTAAAATTTCCTTGAAACTTCTACCTTTCCTATAGACTATTTTAGGTTTTTCACTGATATGATTTCTACAGTGAGAATTCTCCATTAGGATAGTCCAATTATCAACTATTATGTCTCTAATTATATTATGTTCCTGAGAAACGGTAAGCACTAAAGCTCTTGAAAAATCAGTCTCTCTTGTTAAAACACTGATTACATCATTATTTAAACTTACTAATAAGCTCTTTATTTCAATAAGTTAAATATTTTTGGTAGCATTTTTAGTTAAAAAACACACTTTCATCAGAAATAATAAAAGCCCTAAGGCTCTCTATAAATACTAAAAAAAAATATAAAACTAAAAACACAATAAAAGAAACAAGAGCAAAGACATTTAACTAGGCAATTAATTAACTTAATTGTTTTATTTCAAACCAAACTATTTCATTTTCTTACATCTGATGGCAGCGTTTTGCTTTATTAAATAAAATAGAACTAACCTGCACTATACTTTAATCAAGTATATTTTCAGTAAATCTTTTTTGTATTGTTGCCTCCACAGTGATTTTTGGGAATTATTTAAACTTACATTACTAGTGTCAAATGAATTACTAGAATTATGTACTATGCTTTGTTTATCTAAAATGGGTCTGAAATATCCATTCTTTCTCTTGATGGTGATTTCTTGTATTAAAGTGTCAACTAATACTTCTGGATAGCCCCTATTAAGAAACATGTCACGTAAAAAATTACACTCTTCTTCAAATTGATCAAACTTAGTCACCATCTGGGCTGCCCTTACTAGTTGCCCTTTCACAATGGACTTTTTCTGGTGCTTCGGATAGCAACTACTATAATGCAAGAAGCAATTAGAGTAGGACTCCTTTCTGTGGATGACTGCTATATAAGCTTGGTTACTATTGTCTTTCATAGGTTCATTGGTAGGTACTAGGCTATCTGCCCGAGGGCATTTATAAGCCTAGCCAGAGTGTGTTGGCTTTCGCCACCCCATTGATTAATTAACTGAGCCTCTGTCAAGCACAGCCAATGAAGTGATCCCAGGGATGTATTTTCTGTTACCCATCCACTCGTCAAGGTTTCTCTTGAAGAGTGTTAGTGAGGGGCTCTGCCTAATGTAGTTAGGAATTTTGTTCCAAAGCATGGGGTGTCTGTGTGACAGGAATCTATCCCTCCAGCATGTTCTATTTATTATTGTGGCGAGGTTTATCTCACTAGAGTGCATGACTCGCAGTGACTTGGATTACTTTAGGTGGAGCATGCCCATCAAGTCTGAGTTGGACATGGCTCTGTAAGTCAGGCAGAGATCACCTCTGAGTAAGCGATATGCCACTGAGTACAGCCGGAGTTTTTTCAGTTGGTCTGCATAGGACATATGTTTGAGGCCAGTAATCCCCTTGGTGAGGTACTTTTGTGGTCTTTCCAACTGTTGGAAGTGTCTTGTGAGGTACATCCCAAATGGGGCATTGTACTCTATGATGGGTCTGATGAGTGACGAGTAGAGGGGCACTATAACCTCTTTATTTCTCGATGCAAACCCTTTAGTAATTAGATGGGCCAAATAGAAGGATTTCCTAACTACTTTGGCAATATGATTGTCAAAGGAGAGATTACTATCTACCTGGGTCTCCAGATCTCTTATTACCTCTTCTGAATTAAGGGGGCTGCCACCTATGTGGTAATTCGTGGGTGTTTTGTTTTTCCCAAATGGGATGACTGTGCATTTTTTGGCATTTAGCTTGAGGCCATGACTTTGACACCAGGTGTCCATCTCAGTAAGGCTTTTTTGGAGGATGTCCATGTCAGCCGGAGAGTCAATTATGGCTCCCAGTTTGTAGTCATCAGCGAACTTGGTTAGCCATAGTCCTCCTGTGTATGCCTGTACTTCTGAGAAGTATATGCCGAACAGTAGGGGTCCCAGGACCGAGCCTTACGGGACACCACTTGTGACTGGTTTAGAGTCGGACCTGGAGCCTGCTATTCTTACCACGTGAGTTCTGTCTGTAAGCCAGTTGGCAACCCATCTTGTGACGTAGGGGTTTATGTTCAGGCTGGTGAGTTTTTCTATAATACCTGAGTGAGGAATAGTGTTGAATGCCTTGGTGAGGTCAAGGTAGGCTGTGTGAAAGACCTTTCCCTTGTCTATGGCCTTGGTGACTGTCTCAAAGAAGTCAGCCAGGTTTAGTAGGCATGATCTGCCCTTAACAAAGCCAAACTGGGTCGGGTCAAGTGTTTGGAGGCTCCTAATGTCTTTGTTAATGAGTTCCAAGATGATGCACTCCATAGCCTTGCAGGCCAGGCTAGTCAGGCTTATGGGGCGATAATTACCAGGGTCAGTTGTGGCCCCTCCTTTGTGGAGCGGAATAACCATTGCTGTGTGCCATTCTATGGGCACGTAGCCTGTGGAGAGGCTGAGGCTGAACAGCGTGTTTAGGTGGGGGGTTAGTTTGTTCTGTAATTCCTGCAAGATGCATCCTGGGATACCATCGGCCCCACTGACGCTGTGTTTTTGGCTTTTGAAAGGGCTGTTTTCACCTGTGCGTCCGTGATTTCCGGGACACTACACTTTTCCTGTATTGTTGTGGGCCCTTTTGGAGGTGAGAGGGGGGTGAAGTTTGCACTGAATCTATCTGCCAGTATGTTGGCAATATCAGTAGGTTCAGTATATTTTGTGCTATTTTGCACTAGCTCAGAGCATATCAGCGAGTTGCCACTTAGATTCTTGACATAGCTAAAGAAAGCTTTGTGATTATCTTTCGAATCCTTGGCTATTTTTCTTTCAAAGTTAGCCTTGGATGAATTTATGAGGGACCTCAGTTTCTTACTAATACTGATCAGGGATGTCTTTCCTTCTTGGGATTTGCTTTATTTCTGAACTAGTTTACTCCTTTTATTGCATAACCCATTTATGGCAGGGGTCCACCAGACTGGTTTCCTTTTCTTAGGGGAGTGAGTCTTAGTTTTGCTAGGGATGGCACGATCCATGCATCCTTGTAGGTCCTCATAGAGTGCATTTGTAAAGGATTCTGCATCTCGGGCAGTGTTATCCTTTAGCGTGGGGTTGTGAAACTTACCACCTCTGTCTTAAGTAAGGTGAGGTTTGCTTTAGAAAAGTTTTACACTGTGGTTTTCTTGGTTGGGGGTGGTGGTGGGGTGTGGACATCCAGAGTGATTCATTTATAGTCTGATCTAATCACTGACAAGTTGACCTCCGGTGCAGAACACCTGCCGCCCATGTTGGTAATGACCAGGTCCAATATGTTTTCACCTCTGGTAGGGGAGTTTACCAGCTGATCCAGAGTGTTTGAGTTGATAAATTCCAGGAAGCGCTGAGCCTGGGAGTTTGTACTCAAGTAGTTTTCCCAGTTAATGGTAGGGTAATTGAAATTGCCCAATATCAGGGTGTTCAGTAGGACCTTCATGTTTTCCAGTGTCTCCAGAAAGGCAGAGTGGTGGTCCTGGGTCATGGAGGGTGATTTGTAGAAGGCCATAATTTGCATTGCAGATTTGCCCGATGTTAATTGCACATGGATGATCTCAGAGGTATCATGCTGCGCCACTAACCTGGAGGTGTAGGCATCCTTGATGAATATGGATACATCCCCTCCTTTTGTGTTTCGGTCCGTATTCTGTGGCCGAAATGTGTGGTATGAGTTGTAGCCCAGTAGTGCTGGAGTGTTCTCTGGAGCCTTGAACCAGGTTTCAGTTACTGCACAGATGTCGACGTTCTCCATACTGAAGAGTGCTTTGAGCGCATGCATTTTGAGATTTAAACTCCTGGCGTTGAGTAGAATAGCCCTCATTTTTTTATTTGTGCTGTTTATGGAGGTGGGTTTGACTTTTCAGCCGTGCCTAAAAAAGGCACTATGAGAGTAGCAACAGCCTTGGCCAGTATTCGAAAGCCTAGGGGTGACAGGTGCAAGACATCTCTTGTGAAGCAATGCAGCTTGTCGAGCATGTCATCCCAGGCTGACAGACACTGGATCCCCTTTGAATGACACCAGAAGCATAGCCAATTGTTGAAATTGATCATCTTTTCTTTATACTGAGGTATCATTCTTGGTGAGGGCAGGATGCTACTCAGGGTCAGGGTCATACCCGCCTGGGCTACATGATCAGAGAGCTCTTCCATGTCTCTTTTCATGTAGTCCAGGGAGGTACGTCTCAGGTCATTCACACCAACATGAACTATGACAGACTCATATTTGTACTTGTTCTGGAGTGACCTGAGTGCTTGTGTTATGTGGCGGATTCTGGCTCCCAACAGGCAGCTAACAGTAACCTTCTACTTGTCCAGCCTAGTGAGGGGGACGTCAGTGTGCCTGACTATAGAGTCT